>NC_053038.3:345754183-346060745 GCF_002575655.3 Aegilops tauschii subsp. strangulata | reverse complement strand
GCACACTTCTTAATATTTCAATCAGATCATTGTTCCTTCTTTCCTCAAACATACGCAGAATTTGCTCGGTGGAGGGCGGATTTGGCGGTGGAGGCGGTGGCGGAACGTAGGCTCGGGGGACTGTCCTGCCTGTCGTGCGGAGCGACGAACAGGGGTACCCTCGCGAACGTTGCTACTGCTGCCTCCCCGTGGCATCCTATTATTGTTGGGGAACGTAGTAATCTCAAAAAAAATCCTACGCACACGCAAGATCATGGTGATGCATAGCAACGAGAGGGGGGAGTGTTGTCTACGTACCCTCGTAGACTATCAGCGGAAGCGTTTTATCAACGCGGTTGATTTAGTCGTATGTCTTCACGATCCGACCGATCCAAGTACCGAACGCACGGCACCTCCGAGTTCTGCACACGTTCAGCTCGATGACGTACTCGCCTTCTCGATCCAGCAAGAGGGGTGAAGTAGTAGATGAGTTCCGGCAGCACGATGGCGTGGTGACGGTGTTGGTGAAGAACAATCTCCGCAGGGCTTCGCCTAAGCACTACGAAAACTATGACGGAGGATAAACAAGAGGGGACGGGGTTGCCGGCACACGGCTTGGTTTTTCTTGATGTGTCTTGGGTGCTAGCCCTACCCCTCTATTTATATGTTGAGCCTTGGGGTCGAAACATGGAGTAAAAGCCTCCACAAAGTCGGTTTCACCCGAAAGGCAAGAGTCCTTCTCGGACTCCAGAGCCAGACGCAAGGGTTCCCGGCGTCTGGACCCAGAGCCAGGGACCCTGGCGTCTAGCCCCTGGACTCCGCAAAACTTCCTTCTGCGCTTTCCAAAAACCTCGTGGGCTTTCCCCTTTGGCCCAGATAAAGTGTTCTCGTGCCCAAACATTTCGGGAAACATCCGGAACCCCTTCCGATGGATTCCGGAACCTTTCCGGAGATCAAACACTACTATCCACATATCAATCTTTACTTTTGGACCATTCCGGAGTTCCTCGTCATATCCGTGATCTCATCCAAAACTCCGAACAACATTCGGTCACCAACATACATAACTCATAGTACTATATCGTCAACGAACGTTAAGTGTGCGGACCCTACGGGTTTGAGAACTATGTAGACATGACCGAGACACCTCTCTGGTCAATAACCAATAGCGGGACCTGGATGCCCATATTGGCTCCTAAATATTCTACGAAGATCTTTATCGGTCAGACCGCATAACAACATAAGTTGTTCCCTTTGTCATCGGTATGTTACTTTCCCGAGATTCGATCGTCCGTATCTCAATACCTAGTTCAATCTCGTTACCGGCAAGTCTCTTTACTCGTTCCGTAATACATCATCCCACAACTAACTCATTATTTGCAATGCTTGCAAGGCTTATAGTGATGTGCATTACCTAGTGGGCCCAGAGATACCTCTCCGACAATCGGAGTGACAAATCCTAATCTCGAAATACGCCAACCCAACAAGTACCTTTGGAGACACCTGTAGAGCACCTTTATAATCACCCAGTTGCGTTGTGACGTTTGGTAGCACACAAAGTGTTCCTCCGGTAAACGGGAGTTGCGTAATCTCATAGTCATAGGAACATGTATAAGTCATGAAGAAAGCAATAGCAGAATACTAAACGA
Organism: Aegilops tauschii subsp. strangulata; assembly: GCF_002575655.3. Lineage (NCBI taxonomy): Eukaryota > Viridiplantae > Streptophyta > Magnoliopsida > Poales > Poaceae > Aegilops > Aegilops tauschii. The sequence goes on along the minus strand of NC_053038.3, from coordinate 346,059,117 downwards.
TCGAGTGCTAAGCTAACAGAATGGGTCAAGTCAATCACATCATTCTCCTAATGATGTGATCCCGTTAATCAAATGACAACTCATGTCTATGGTTAGGAAACTTAACCATCTTTGATTAACGAGCTAGTCAAGTAGAGGCATACTAGTGACACTATGTTTGTCTATGTATTCACACATGTATCATGTTTCCGGTTAATACTATTATAGCATGAATAATAACATTTATCATGAAATAAGGAAATAAATAATAACTTTATTATTGCCTCTAGGGCATATTTCCTTCAGTCTCCCACTTGCACTAGAGTCAATAATCTAGTTCACATCGTTATGTGATTTAACACCAATAGTTCACATCTTTATGATCAGTTCACATCGCTATGTGACTAACACCCAAAGGGTTTACTAGAGTCAATAATCTAGTTCACATCGCTATGTGATTAACACCCAAAGAGTACTAAGGTGTGATCATGTTTTGCTTATGAGAGAAGTTTAGTCAACGGGTCTGCCACATTCAGATCCGTATGTATTTTGCAAATTTCTATGTTTACAATGCTCTGCACGAAGCTACTTAAGCTAATTGCTCCCACTTTCAATATGTATCCAGATTAAGACTTAGAGTCATCTGGATCAGTGTCAAAGTTTGCATTGACGTAACCCTTTATGACGAACCTTTTGTCACCTCCATAATCGAGAAACATATCCTTATTCCACCAAGGATAATTTTGACGCTGTCCAGTGAACTACTCCTAGATCACTATTGTACTTCCTTGCTAAACTCAGTGTAGGGTATACAATAGATCTGGCACACAGCATGGCATACTTTATAGAACCTATGGCTGAGGCATAGGGAATGACTTTCATTCTCTTTCTATCTTCTGCCGTGGTCGGGTTTTGAGTCTTACTCAATCTCACACCTTGTAACATAGGCAAGAACTCTTTCTTTGACTGTACCATTTTGAACTACTTCAAAATCTTGTCAAGGTATGTACTCATTGAAAAAACTTATCAAGCATCTTGATCTATCTCTACAGATCTTTATGCTCAATATGTAAGCAGCTTCACTCAGGTCTTTCTTTGAAAACCTCCTTTCAAACACTCCTTTATGCTTTGCAGAATAATTCTACACTATTTACGATCAACAATATGTCATTCGAATATACTTATCAGAAATGTTGTAGTGCTCCCACTCACTTTCTTGTAAATACAGGCTTCACCGTAAGTCTGTATAAAACTATATGCTTTGATCAACTCATCAAAGCGTATATTCCAACTCCGAGATGCTTGCACCAGTCCATAGATGGATCGCTGGAGCTTTCATATTTTGTTAGCACCTTTAGGATTGACAAAACCTTCTGGTTGCATCATATACAACTCTTCTTTAATAAATCCATTAAGGAATGCAGTTTTGTTTATCCATTTGCCAGATTTCATAAAATGCGGCAATTGCCAACATGATTCGGACAGACTTAAGCATAGATACGAGTGAGGAACTCTCATCATAGTCAACACCTTGAACTTGTCGAAAACCTTTTGCGACAATTCTAGCTTTGTAGATAGTAACACTACTATCAGCGTCTGTCTTCCTCTTGTAGATCCATTTAATCTCAATGGCTCACCAATCATCGGGCAAGTCAATCAAAGTCCGTACTTTGTTCTCATACATGGATCATATCTCGGATTTCATGGCCGCTAGCCATTTTGCGGAATCTGGGCTCATCATCGCTTCCTCATAGTTCGTAGGTTTATCATGGTCTAGTAACATGACTTCCAGTATAGGATTACCGTACCAATCTTGTGCGGATCTCACTCTGGTTGACCTACGAGGTTCGGTAGTAACTTGATATGAAGTTACATGATCATCATCATTAGCTTCCTCACTAATTGGTGTAGGAGTCACAGGAACAAATTTCTGTGATGAACTACTTTCCAATGAGGGAGTAGGTACAGTTACCTCATCAAGTTCTACTTTCCTCCCACTCACTTCTTTCGAGAGAAACTCCTTCTCTAGAAAGGATCCATTCTTAGCAACGAATGTCTTGCCTTCGGATCTGTGATAGAAGGTGTACCCAACTGTCTCCTTTGGGTATCCTATGAAGACACAATTCTCCGATTTGGGTTCGAGCTTATCAGGTTGAAACTTTTTCACATAAGCATCGTAACCCCAAACTTTAAGAAACGACAGCTTAGGTTTCTTGCTAAACCATAGTTCATACGATGACGTCTCAACGGATTAGATGGTGCCCTATTAACGTGAATGCAGCTGTCTCTAATGCATAGCCCCAAAACGATAGTGGTAAATCGGTAAGAGACATCATAGATTGCACTATATCCAATAAAGTACGATTATGACATTCGGACACACCATTATGCTGTGGTGTTCCAGGTGGCATGAGTTTGTGAAATTATTCCACAATGTTTTAATTGAAGACCAAACTCGTAACTCAAATATTCTCCTCCATGATCATATCGTAGAAACTTTTATTTTCTTGTTACGATGATTCTCCACTTCACTCTGAAATTCTTTGAACTTTTTCAAATGTTTCAGACTTGTGTTTCATCAAGTAGATATACCCATATCTGCTCAAATCATCTGTGAAGGTCAGAAAATAATGATACTTGCCGCGAGCCTCAACACTCAACGGATCGCATACATCAGTATGTATTATTTCCAATAAGTCAGTTGCTCGCTCCATTGTTCCAGAGAATGGAGTCTTAGTCATCTTGCCCATGAGGCATGGTTCGCAAGCATCAAGTGATTCATAATCAAGTGATTCCAAAAGCCCATCAGCATGGAGTTTCTTCATGCGCTTTACACCAATATGACCTAAACGGCAGTGCCACAAATAAGTTGCACTATCATTATTAACTTTGCATCTTTTGGCTTCAATATTATGAATATGTGTATTATTACGATCGAGATCCAACAAACCATTTTCATTGGGTGTATAACCATAGAATGTTTTATTCATGTTAACAGAATAACAATTATTCTCTAACTTAAATGAATAACCATATTGCAATAAACATGATCAAATCATATTCATGCTCAACGCAAACTCCAAATAACATTTATTTAGGTTCAACACTAATCCCGAAAGTATTGGGAGTGTGCGATGATGATCATATCAATCTTGGAACTACTTCCAACACACATCGTCACTTCACCCTTAACTAGTTTCTGTTCATTATGCAACTCCCGTTTCGAGTTACTACTCTTTAGCAACTGAACCAGTATCAAGTATCGAGGGGTTGCTATAAACACTAGTAAAGTACACATTAATAACATGTATATCAAATATACCTTTGTTTACTTTGCCATCCTTTCTTATCCGCCAAATACTTGGGGTAGTTCCGCTTCCAGTGACCAGTTCCTTTGCAGTAGAAGCACTTAGTCTCGGGCTTAGGTCCAGACTTGGGCTTCTTCACTTGAGCAGCAACTTGCTTGTCGTTCTTCTTGAAGTTCCACTTCTTCCCTTTGCCCTTTTCTTGAAACTAGTGGTCTTGTGAACCATCAACACTTGATGCTTTTCTTGATTTCTACATTCGTCGATTTCAGCATCACGAAGAGCTTGGGAATCGTTTCCGTTATCCCTTTCATATTATAGTTCATCACGAAGTTCTAGTAACTTGGTGATAGTAACTAGAGAATTCTGTCAGTCACCATCTTATCTGGAAGATTAACTCCCACTTGATTCAAGTGATTGTAGTACGCAGACATTCTGAGCACATGCTCACTAGCTGAGCAATTCTCCTCCATCTTATAGGCAAAGTACTGTCAGAGGTCTCATACCTCTCGACACGGGCATGAGTATGAAATACCAATTTCAACTCTTGGAACATCTTATATGCTCCATGGCGTTTCAAAAACATCTTTGAAGCCCCGATTCTAAGCCGTAAAGCATGGTGCACTAAACTATAGTCATCATATCGAGCTTGCCAAACGTTCATAATGTCTGCATTTGCTCCTGCAATCGGTCTGTCACCTAGCGGTGCATCAAGGACATAATTCTTCTGTGCAGCAATGAGGATAATCCTCAGATCACGGACCAAGTCCGCATCATTGCTACTAACATCTTTCAACATAGTTTTTCTCTATGAACATATCAAAATAACCGGGGAGCAACATAGCGAGCTATTGATCTACAACATAGATATGCTAATACTACCAGGACTAAGTTCATGATAAATTAAAGTTCAATTAATCATATTACTTAAGAACTCCCACTTAGATAGACATCCCTCTAATCCTCTAAGTGATCACGTGATCCATATCAACTAAACCATGTCCGATCATCACGTGAGATGGAGTAGTTTCAATGGTGAACATCACTATGTTGATCATATCTACTATATGATTCACGCTCGACCTTTCGGTCTTAGTGTTCGGAGGCCATATCTGCATATGCTAGGCTCGTCAAGTTTAACCTGAGTATTCCGCATGTGCAACTGTTTTGCACCCGTTGTATTTGAATGTAGAGCCTATCACACCCGATCATCACGTGGTGTCTCAGCACGAAGAACTTTCGCAACGGTGCATACTCAGGGTGAACACTTATACCTTGATAATTTAGTGAGAGATCATCTTATAATGCTACCGTCAATCAAAGCAAGATAAGATGCATAAAAGATAAACATCACATGCAATCAATATAACTGATATGATATGGCCATCATCATCTTGTGCTTGTGATCTCCATCTCCGAAGCACCGTCATGATCACCATCGTCACCGGCGCGGCACCTTGATCTCCATCGTAGCATCGTTGTCGTCTCGCCAACTTATGCTTCTACGACTATCGCTACCGCTTAGTGATAAAGTAAAGCATTACAGGGCGATTGCATTGCATACAATAAAGCGACAACCATATGGCCCTGCCAGTTGCTGATAACTCGGTTACAAAACATGATCATCTCATACAATAAAATTTAGCATCATGCCTTGACCATATCACATCACAACATACCCTGCAAAAACAAGTTAGACGTCCTCTACTTTGTTGTTGCATGTTTTACGTGGCTGCTATGGGTTGAGCAAGAACCGTTCTTACCTACGCATCAAAACCACAACGATAGTTCATCAAGTTAGTGCTGTTTTAACCTTCTCAAGGACCGGGCGTAGCCACACTCGGTTCAACTAAAGTTGGAGAAACTGACACCCACCAGCCACCTGTATGCAAAGCACGTCGGTAGAACCAGTCTCGCGTAAGCGTACGCGTAATGTCGGTCCGGACCGCTTCATCCAACAATACCGCCGAACCAAAGTATGACATGCTGGTAAGCAATATGACTTGTATCGCCCACAACTCACTTGTGTTCTACTCGTGCATATAACATCAACGCATAAAACCTGGCTCTGATACCACTATTGGGGAAAATAGTAATTTCAAAAAAAAATCCTACGCACACGCAAGATCATGGTGATGCATAGCAACGAGAGGGGAGAGTGTTGTCTACGTACCCTCGTAGACCGTAAGCGGAAGCGTTTTATCAACGCGGTTGATGTAGTCGTACGTCTTCACGATCCGATCGATCCAAGTACCGAACGCACTGCACCTCCGAGTTCTGCACATGTTCAGATCGATGACGTCCTCGCCTTCTCAATCCAGCAAGAGGGGCGAAGTAGTAGATGAGTTTCGGCAGCACGACGGCGTGGTGACGGCGTTGGTGAAGAACAATCTCCGCAGGGCTTCGCCTAAGCACTACGAAAACTATGACGGATGATAAACTACAGGGGACGGGGTTGCCAGCACACGGCTTGGTGTTTCTTGATGTGTCTTGGGTGCTAGCCCTACCCCTCTATTTATATGTTGAGCCTTGGGGTCGAAACTAGGAGTAAAAGCCTCCACAAAGTCGGTTTCACCCGAAAGGCAAGAGTCCTTCTCAGACTCCAGGGCCAGACGCCAGGGTTCCCGGCGTCTGGCCCCTGGACTCCGCAAAACTTCCTTTTGCGCTTTCCAAAAACCTCGTGGGCTTTCCCCTTTGGCCCAGATAAAGTGTTCTCGTGCCCAAACATTTTGGGAAACATCCGGAACCCCTTCCGATGGATTCCGGAACCTTTCCGGAGATGAAACACTACTATCCACATATCAATCTTTACTTCCGGACCATTCCGGAGTTCCTCGTCATATCCGTGATCTCATCCAAAACTCCGAACAACATTCGGTCACCAACATACATAACTCATAGTACTATATCGTCAACGAACGTTAAGCGTGCAGACCGTACGGGTTCGAGAACTATGTAGACATGACCGAGACACCTCTCTGGTCAATAACCAATAGCGGGACCTGGATGCCCATATTGGCTCCTACATATTCTACGAAGACCTTTATCGGTCAGACCGCATAACAACATACGTTGTTCCCGTTGTCATCGATATGTTTGTTGCCCGAGATTCGATCATCGGTATCTCAATACCTAGTTCAATCTCGTTACTGGCAAGTCTCTTTACTCGTTCCGTAATACATCATCCCGCAACTAACTCATTAGTTGCAATGCTTGCAAGGCTTATAGTGATGTGCATTACCGAGTGGGCCCAGAGATACCTCTCCGACAATCAGAGTGACAAATCATAATCTCGAAATACGCCAACCCAACAAGTACCTTTGGAGACACCTGTAGAGCACCTTTATAATCACCCAGTTACGTTGTGACGTTTGGTAGCACACAAAGTGTTCCTCTGGTAAACGGGAGTTGCATAATCTCAGTCATAGGAACATGTATAAGTCATGAAGAAAGCAATAGCAGAATAATAAACAATCGAGTGCTAAGCTAACGGAATGGGTCAAGTCAATCACATCATTCTCCTAATGATGTGATCCCGTTAATCAAATGACAACTCATGTCTATGGTTAGGAAACTTAACCATCTTTGATTAACGAGCTAGTCAAGTAGAGGCATACTAGTGACACTATGTTTGTCTATGTATTCACACATGTAATGTTTCCGGTTAATACAATTATAGCATGAATAATAACATTTATCACGAAATAAGGAAATAAATAATAACTTTATTATTTTCTCTAGGGCATATTTCCTTCAATTATGATTTTTCCCAAGGCAACGCAACCGAGATGAGAAACATTCAAAATAAATTGGGGAAAAGCCAGCAACAAAAGCCCGAGCAAAAACCGAAATGACGAAGAAAACACGGGGAATAAAATAGAGTTCCAACATAATTATACATAGACTCATACATGAAAGATAACCAACATGCCAGGTTCAACTACTCTCATACAGGAAACGAAACATCATGACTCGTACTACTACATCCGTACACCATCCTGACGACTGCGAATACTCAGAGGCTCTACTGCTCTGCAGGTGCTGCGGGGTCCTCTCCTGAAGTGGACTCGGATCCTGAACTGACGAGGTTAACGGAAACCTCCGGGTTAAAGGAAACACGACGACGCTGCCGAGAGGGCTCTCCCTCAGGGGCAGGTGTGGGGTGAATCATCGGGGCTACAGCAGTAGAGAGAAGTGTAACCCACTCAGCAGGGGCACTGAGAGGGTTCACCGTCGAGGTGCCCGAGCTACCCGTGGGAGTAACCGGTGAAACAGGGGAACTAGAACTGGATGGAATATAAGGAGTAAATCCCAATGAGGATGGAGTAGTGGCAGATCTAGTAGAGACTAAAGTGGAGGCTAAAGCAGTACGGGCGCGAGTTAGCTCTCGAGCCAGCTCGTGGATCATAAGATAGCTAGTGGTGATATAACGAGCAAGATGGCTAGCAACACTATCAGACTCCGGATCAATGATAGGGAAACGGACACGACCATTGTCGTGCAGAGAAGGATAGTAGTAGAAACTTGGGTGGTTTTGCATCCGGACCTCGTTGTAGCGAAGCTCGACAAGGACCTCGAATGTAGCAAACTGGACAGCCTGAGAAGCGGTAGAAGTGTAACCGCTCCGAGAGGTACGAGTGTAAATGCTGGAATCGGAACTGGTGCGCAGAGTAACCACGGCGTGATACACATACACTAAGTCAGCTAGACGCTCCCGGTACACACGATAGACTGGATCGTCACCGAGAGGATACAGCTGACACCACACGTTGCAAAGGAGGTGCGGCGACGTGAACGACATCAGCTGCAACTGGCACGGATACGGCACCGGAGCCATCTACACTCACAACCATTAGCAGGTTAGCATAAAAATAAAACAAGTGCATGCAATGCAGCAACCAGCTATAATTGCTACCGGCACTCAACTTAGACTCGTATCTAATGTCCAGTTAACACGCCATAGTCTAGCGTGGCCTACAGTCAGCGCGGCTCTGATACCAAGCGTTGTGGCACCCCAGCTTAGAGCGACCGGTTTACCATGCATTGCCAGCCCAGAGACCATGTCTTCTGGCAACACACAACATCTTGGTACAGAAAACAACCGCTTTATTGATGCTAGAGGATCATAGTTTATATTACAACAGGTGTCGAGGCCAAGCGGCACACACGGTGCAGCTGAACAATATGTACATTATTTAGTGAACATAAATGGGCCTCGATCATAACAACTACGCGGCAGCGGAACAACGTCGTAGCGGAAACTCCATAGCACAGGGACACCGATGTGGACACGATCTAGACTCGAGCAGCACTCCTTTCCAACGAGACTTTCCTAAAATCTGGCATGACACGCCAGGTCAGTACATTGAATGTACTTGCAAGCTCACAAAAGGCATAATCATAATGACAAACAATATCATGATAATTAACTAGTTAATAATGCAATAATGTTTCAACATGCTGTGATCATGCTCTTGTGATAAAAGTCCCTCGGGACTGGCTTACCAACCGTGATCGTTCTTGAATCACAAACGTACCACCATCGTGGTCTTGACTAGGGGTATCTCGTGATCCTTACGGCAATCACAACCACGACCAATACATGGTCTCGAACATCTCGATGGCTTTCCCACCATCATCAATAGTGCAAGGTTCATAACTTAGTGTGCAAAATTTATTAAACGTTGACCCATGGTGTGACGTACTACGAGCGTGTCCGTAACCGTGGACTCGGCTATCGATAGATTATTACACTCTGCAGAGGTAGCACACTGTACCCACACCACGGAACCCATGGCCTCGCACTCCCATTCGGGTGGACCAACGGCATCCCGACAAAACCCCTCCATTGCCATGACACTCTCCCGGCCACTCCGTCTCACTCCCCATCGGGCTAGTCCTGGGTGGCCCCGTGTCTACCAAAGACACAACAACCACCGTCGTGGCCAAAAAGATCCCACAAGGGAACCCGGTACCATAATCTCAACAACGGGCACACAAGGATATGTCTGCTTACCGGGCCAGGGTAAGCATGCCCATAACCTTCCCTAGTTGGAGGCACCGACCAAAGGCATGACAATGGACCGAATCAAGGCCTTCCCATAAAGGCAAATGTGGTTGCACTGGGAAAAACTCAATTTAGTGGTACCATGACCCGGCCAACGATATGTTCAAGTTGAGTTATATTCAGGTTCAACTTAAATGTAAAATAACCGGTGTCATAGTATGCCATGAAATGCAACACTAACATATGCATCACATATTAACGGAAAGGAATGAGTCAACTCTATTCACACTAAGCATAAACATCAACAACTCATGCCACTTTTCTGGTTAGGATAATCCTCACTTTAAACAGAATATTTTCTAGCAAATTTTATTATTTTACTCATGCAAGAAAATAACTTCAAGTAATTACTCATATGCATAACAATATTATTCTTTTATCACCACAAATGAATCCTAGTTTCTTTACCAACTAAATTAGTTTCAAACATTCTGTAAATCAAGCATATTAACTAGAACAAGCACTTAACAGAATATAAATAACATAATAATTATTTAAATGCATGGACTAAATCTTTCATTCAAGTAAGAAAATCATAAATATTGAAAAATGGCACCATGAAAATGTTGTTGTGGCTTGCCTTAGTGCAGATGAGGTTCACAAGCCTTCTGGTGATCCTCAAGACAAGACTCACCCTCTGAAAATAATTTTAAACACAAAAAGAAAATATCAAGAACCCTTCTGAAAATCACCAGAAAATCTAGGCATCACAGAAAAATCTCATCTTTGGTGAGCTGCTAGATTTCTTTACAAAGAACACAATGCGAGAAGAATCAATTCATTTGGACTCATGGTTGAAGAGGTATAGTTGTTTGAAGCTCTTTGGAAAAAAAAATATATATATTTGAATTTAAATAAAACAAGCTAGTAGGGGGGTGACGTCGAAGGCGTAAAGCCTCGGGGCGCCACCACTCGTACCGCTTCGCGCGCGTACTGAGTGGCTGACTAGCGGGCCCCGCTAGTTAGGCGAGGGGGAGAGGGAGGAGGAAACAGAGGGGGTCGCGGCTTCGCCCGAGCTCACGCCGGCGGCGAGGGCTCCTTGGCCAAAACGAGAGGGAGGGATCGAGAGAGGGGATGGAGGCGCACCTGTCCGTACCCGTAGCGTAGCTAGGGGTGGTCGGACGGCGTCGGAATTGACCTCGCAAGCGGAGGCAGAGAGCGGTGGTCGCCAGAGACGAAGACGACGGCGAACAGAGGCAACTCCAGGGGCTCCAAGAGGACGGAACGGCTTCACCGAAGAGAGGCGAAGGCTCTGGAAGTGTCGCCCAGGCCTGGGAGGGGCTGGAGCTACCGCGATGACCTAAGGGGATCGCCGGCGAGCTCGAGCTCGGGGACGGCGGCCTGCGGCCTGCCTGGCCGGGCTATGGCTGTCTACTCATTTGTGGAGTGTGTGGGAGTGGAGGATGGTGCTTGAGGAGGCTGGGGGTGGCTCTATTTATAGGCGAGCGGCGAGGGGGGATCGGGCTCCGCCGGCAACACCTGGACACTGCGCCCGGCGACGAGCGGCGTCAGTGGGAGGGGGAGAAGGCGACGCAACTCACGCAGGGACTGTGGGCGAACGGGGACGAGCACAGAATCAAGAGGAAGGCGACGAGCATAGTGCAGAGAGCACTGTGGCGTTGGCCGGACCGCGCCCGTGCTCGCTGCGGTGAGCTCCAGCATCGGCGAGTGCCAGGGGGAGTTAAGGGGGTTGAGACGAAGATGGTGGCGAAGTTTGGCGCACTATGGCAGTCGAGGAAGCGAGCACGCGCGAAATAGAGCGCTCGGCGGCACTCAGAGTGCGTCGACACGCAGGCTGGCATCATGTACACACGTGGTCACCGTGTGAACTCTGCCCTCAGGCCGACCTATGTCCAAAGTTCATGTCTGGCTTGTTGTTCATGGTAGTCTTGAAGATTACCACGCTTTGGTTTGGATCCAGATGCAGTAGAAAAGATTTCACACGTCAAGTAAGTTTCTGATCAATAACTTTGAGAGGTTACTGAGGTCAAACGGCTGGGAGTTGGGGGCTGTGTTTTGGAGGCTTGCAATCACCTACTAAGGTGATGATGCACAAGAAAGATCAGCCTCACTGGAGCAAGTAAAATGGTAGTTGCCGTAGAAACCACCATTTCTGTCCAGAACAGAAAATATTTTCTATAGCAAAAATATTCCAAAAAGTGGTGCAATATTTTTTCTCAGGAAGGTGCCCTAGGGTTCAAAGGATTTTTGTGCATTTTCCCAGATTTTTGTGGGAGAGAAAAATTGGGGTTGCTTTGGAGCACATTGAGCTAGCTAGGGTTTTAGAGAGGAAAATGAATATTTTTCATTAAAGAAAAATATTCCAAATATTATTTTGGGTAGAACCAGAGAGGGAATGATGATTAGAGAGGGAAATGAGGCACTTGGGTGAAAGCCAAGGGTACGCAAGTGTTTAAGTCCATATGAAAAGATTCAAAAACTCCAAATTTCAAAATCAATCCAAAAGAAAACCAGGCAAATAAAGGAGGGCAAAAACCAGGCTGTCACAATAGATTGTTACTTCAGCATGAGAAATCATATGACAATATATATATATATATATATATATATATATATATATATATATATATATATGTTGCTGTTATAAGAATGATCATGATGCCCTCATGTCCGTATTTTATTTTATCGACACCTCTATCTCTAAACATGTGGACATATTTTTCGTTATCAGCCTCCGCTTGAGGACAAGCGAGGTCTAAGCTTGGGGGAGTTGATACGTCCATTTTGCATCATGCTTTTATATCGATATTTATTGCATTATGGGCTGTTATTACACATTATGTCACAATATTTATGCCTATTCTCTCTTATTTTACAAGGTTTACCTGAAGAGGGAGAATGCCGGCAGCTGGAATTCTGGGCTGGAAAAGGAGCAAATATTAGAGACCTATTCTGCACAACTCCAAAAGTCCTGAAACTCCAAAAAAGTCAGTTTTGGAATATATAAAAAATATTGGGCGAAGAAAGCACCAGAGGGGGGGCACCCACCATCCACGAGGGTGGGGGGCACGCCCTACCCCCTGGGCGCGCCCCCTGCCTCGTGGGCCCCCTGGCAGGACTTCGGTGCCCATCTTTGGCTATATGAAGTCTTTCTCCCTGGAAAAAAATTAGAAGGAAGCTTTCAGGACGAAACACCGCCGCCACGAGGCGGAACCTGGCGAAACCAATCTAGGGCTCCGGCGGAGCTGTTCTGCCGGGGAAACATCCCTTCGGGAGGGGGAAATCATCACCAGCGTCATCGCCATCGATCCTATCATCGGGAGGGGGTCAATCTCCATCAAAATCTTCACCAGCACCACTTCCTCTCAAACCCTAGTTCATCTCTTGTATCCAATCGTTGTCCCAAAACCTCATATTGGTACATGTGGGTTGATAGTAGTGTTGATTACTCCTTGTAGTTGATGCTAGTTGGTTTATTTGGTGGAAGATCATATGTTCAGATCCTTTATGCATATTAATACTCCTCTGATTATGAACATGAATATGATTTGTGAGTAGTTACATTTGTTCCTGAGGACATGGGAGAAGTCTTGCTATAAGTAGTCATGTGAATTTGGTATTCGTTCGATATTTTGATGAGATGTATGTTGTCTTTCCTCTAGTGGTGTTATGTGAATGTCGACTACATGACACTTCACCATTGTTTGGGCCTATAGGAAGGCATTGGGAAGTAATAAGTAGATGATAGGTTGCTAGAGTGACAGAAGCTTAAACCCTAGTTTATGTGTTGCTTCGTAAGGGGCTGATTTGGATCCACATGTTTCATGCTATGGTTAGGTTTACCTTAATACTTCTTTTGTACTTGCAGATGCTTGCAATAGGGGTTAATCATAAGTGGGATGCTTGTCCAAGGAAGGGCAGTACCCAAGCACCGGTCCACCCACATATCAAATTATCAAAGTAACGAACGCGAATCATATGAGCGTGATGAAAACTAGCTTGACGATAATTCCCATGTGTCCTCTGGAGCGTTTTCCTTTATATAAGAGTTTGTCCAGGCTTGTCCTTTGCTACAAAACGGATTGGGCCATCTTGCTGCACCATATTTACTTTTATTACTTGTTACCCGTTACAAATTACCTTATCACAAAACTATCTGTTACCGATAATTTCAGTGCTTGCAGAGAACACCTTACTGAAAACCACTTGTCATTTCCTTCTGCTCCTCATTGGGTTCCACACTCTTACTTATCGAAAGGACTATGATAGATCCCCTATATTTGTGGGTCATCAACCATCCATATTGCACTTGTATCACCATCTCTTCGCCGAACTAGTGCACCTATACAATTTACCATTGTATTGGGTGTGTTGGGGACACAAGAGACTCTTTGCTATTTGGTTGCAGGGTTGTTTGACAGAGACCATATTCATCCTACGCCTCCCACGGATTGATGAACCTTAGTTCATCCACTTGAGGGAAATTTTCTACTGTCCTACGAACCTCTGCACTTGGAGGCCCAACAACGTCTACAAGAAGAAGGTTGTGTAGTAGACATCAAGCTATTTTCCGGCGCCGTTGCCGGGGAGGTTAGTGCTTGAAGGTATATCTTTAGATCTTGCAATCGAATCTTTTAGTTTCTTGTTTTATCACTAGTTAGTTTATAAAAGGAAACTACAAAAAGAAAATGGAATTGAGGGTGCCTCATATGCTGCATCTTTTTAATGTCTTTCGTGAAAATGATGGAAAGGAAAATTGTGCCCAAGTACTAGAAGAAGAATGCATTAAAATGTTTGGCACTAAATCTTTGAATGATGAGCATGATTGCAATGTTGTTAGTATGAACTCTTTGAATATCCATAGTACTAATGATGATTGCACTAGTCATGATGAAAATGTCTCTTATAAGCATGCCAACTTTTGTGGAGTGCATAGAGTTTGCAAGTACACACCAAATGGGGAAGATAGATTTTGCAAGAGGCATAAGTATTTAGAAACTAAATGGTTGCAAGAGAGGCTAGATGTTTGTTCTGAAATTTAAAATTTCTTTGCCATCCCTGTGAACTTTGCAATGAACATGATCATTTAAATCTCCAATGCAAATTGTTTCATGATCGAATCGTGTCCAAAAATTGTGATGACTTGATTTCCCTTGTGCATCATAATGAACTTAGTTTTCTTTTGGGTTATGAAGAAATAAAACGTATGACTAAGGATATTCCAGAATTTGTCCTTGATAAAGTTCTGGATTTTTATCTAGAGGAAATTTATATGTATTGTGCGGTGAATTGCATTAAAAATACTTATGTTGCCAATTACATAAAGACAAGAAAACAAATGGAAGATGAAGAGAATACTAATGAAAGGGAAAAGATTTCCCAATATCCTCCTATTCTTTCTTATGATGAATCAGGTAACGACGAGGAGCTTTCTATTCAACCAATCTCATTAATAAGGAGCTCCAAAAAGAGGATTAAACCCAAACATGATGCGAAGAAGAAAAAGAAAAGATGGAGAAGCAAAGGTAAAAAGGTATCCCTTCCAAATGATGTTGCTCCTATTACTCATTGTGATGATGATAATTGCTGTACTATTGGTGCTATCCATACTATTAATGATGAGAGTGATTATGCTTATGATATGGAAAGGCCCAAGCTTGGGGATCCTATGTTTGATGAGAATGACATGTTTGAGAGTTTATTTGCTGCAATTAAGGTTTGTCCCAAGCTTGGGGATGCTATGTTCAATGAAGATGATATTTTTTGTCCCCCAAGTTTTGATGAGCAAACTTATTATGATGAAAGCATACCTCCTATTTATGATGATTATATTGATGAAAGTGGGTTTGGAAGAGTGTCAACTTTAGGAAGTAATGATCCCACTGTTTTGGAGGGTGTTGAATCTTATTGTGATAATTATGAAAGTGGATTTGGAGAGGTCATGACTTTATTTAGTGATGAATCCACTATTCTAGAAGAGGTTCCAATTGATTATGAGAACAAAGTTGCTATCTATGATGATTATTGTGATGACTTGTATGCTATTAAGAATAATGATAACCATGAAACTTGTCATCATGATTTTAGTTTTCAATTGGATTATGCCTCACATGATAATTATTTTTTTGAGTTTGCTCCCACTATTATTCATGAGAAGAAATTCGAATATGTGGAGAGTAATAAAATTTATATGCTTGTGCATCATGAAAATAGTGCTTTATGTGATAGTTATATTGTTGAATTCATTCATAATGCTACTGAATATTATTATGAGGGAGGAATATATGCTTCTAGGAATTGCAATAATATCAAGTTTCCTCTCTATGTGTTAAAAGTTTTGAAGTTATGCTTGTTTTGTCTTCCTATACTAGTTGATTCTTTTTCCCATAAATTGTTTGCTCACAAAATCCCTATGCATAGGAAGTGGGTTAAGCTTAAATGTGTTAGTCATATTCTTCATGATGCTCTCTTTATGTTCCAATTCTTATCTTTTATGTGAGCATCATTGAAATCGTCATGCCTAGCTAAAAAGGCATTAAGGAAAAGCGCTTGTTGGGAGACAACCCAATATTTACCCCTACTGTTTTTGTGTGTCCACATGATTAAGCTACTGTATTAATCATGTTTTATAGATTTTGTTTCAATAAAGTGCCAAGTAGAACCTTTGGGAAGACTTGGTTGAAAGTTAATGTGATCTTGCTGTAAAAAACAGAAACTTTGTGCTCACGATATTATCTGTCATTTTTTACGGAAGAGTGATTTTAAGTTGATTAGTTTTTCACAAGATTAATAAACAAATTCCTCACATCCACCAATTTATTTCAGAATTTTTGGAGTTACAGAAGTATTCGGGAGTTACAGATTACTACAGACTGTTCTGTTTTTGACAGATTCTGTTTTCTATGTGTTGTTTGCTTATTTTGATGAATCTATGAGTAGTATCATAGGGTATGAACCATAGAGAAGTTGGAATACAGTAGATATTACACAAATATAAATAAATAATGAGTTCATAACATTACAAAAGTGGTGATTTTATTTCCTTATACTAACGGAGCTTACGAGTTTTCTGTTGAGTTTTGTGTTGTGAAGTTTTCAAGTTTTGGGTAAAGATTCGATGGACTATGGAATAAGGAGTGGCAAGAGCCTAAGCTTGGGGATGCCCAAGGCACCCCAAGGTAATATTCAAGGACAACCAAGAGCCTAAGCTTGGGGATTCCCCGGAAGGCATCCCCTCTTTCGTCTTCATTCATCGGTAACCTTACTTGGAGCTATATTTTTATTCACCACATGATATGTGTTTTGCTTGGAGCGTCATTTTCTTTTATTTTGTTTTTCTTGCTGTTTGAATAAAATACCAAGATCTTAAATTCTTAAATGTTATAGAGTCGTCACATAGTTGCATAATTATTTGACTACTCATTGATCTTCACTTATATCTTTCGGAGTAGCTTGTCATTTGCTCTAGTGCTTCACTTATATATTTTTAGAGCACGACGGTGGTTGTATTTTGAAGAAATTGATGAACTCTCATGCTTCACTTATATTATTTTGAGAGTCTTAAACAGCATGGTAATTTTCTTAGGTTATGAATTTAGTCCTAATATGATAGGCATCCAAGAGGGATATAATAAAAACTTTCATATAAAGTGCATTGAATACTATGAGAAGATTGATTCTTTATGATTGTTTTGAGATATAAAGATGGTGATATTAGAGTCATGCTAGTGGAGTAGTTGTGAATTTGAGAGATACTTGTGTTAAAGTTTGTGATTCCCGTAGCATGCACGTATGGTGAACCGTTATGTGATGAAGTTGGAGCATGAGGTATTTATTGATTGTCTTCCTTATGAGTGGAGGTTGGGATCACGCAATGGTTAACTCCTACCAACCCTTTCCCTAGGGGCATGCGTGTAGTACTTTGTTTTGATGACTTGTATATTTTTGCAGTAAGTATATGAGTTCTTTATGACTAATGTTGAGTCCATGGATTATACGCACTCTCACCCTTCCACCATTGCTAGCCTCTCTTGTGCCGCGCAACTTTCGCCGGTACCATACACCCACCATATACCTTCCTCAAGACAGCCACCATACCTACCTATTATGGCATTTCCATAGCCATTCCGAGATATATTGCCATACAACTTTCCACTGTTCCGTTTATTATGACACGCTTCATGATTGTCATATTGCTTTGCATGATCATGTAGTTGACATTGTATTTGTGGCAAAGCCACCTTTCATAATTCTTTCATACATGTCACTCTTGAGTCATTGAACATCCCGGTACACCACCGGAGGCATTCGTATAGAGTCATATTTTGTTCTAAGTATTGAGTTGTAATTCTTGAGCTGTAAGTAAATAAAAGTGTGATGGTCATCATTATTAGAGCATTGTCCCAGTGAGGAAAGGATGATGGAGACTATGATTCCCCCACAAGTCGGGTTGAGACTCCGGACGAAAAAAACAGAAAACAAAAAAATGAGAGAAAAAAAGAGAAGGGGCAATGCTACTATCGTTTTACCACACTTGTTCTTCAAAGTAGCACCATGATCTTCATAATAGAGAGTCTCCTGTGTTGTCGCTTTCATATACTAGTGGGAATTTTCCATCATAGAACTTGGCTTGTATATTCCAACGATGGGCCTCCTCAAATGCCCTAGGTCTTCATGAGCAAGCAAGTTGGATGCACACCCACTTAGTTTCTTTTTGAGCTTTCATACACTTATAGCTCTAGTGCATTCGTTGCATGGCAATCCCTGCTCACTCACATTGATATCTATTGATGGGCATCTCCATAGCCCGTTGATACACCTAGTTGATGTGAGACTATCTTCTCCTTTTGTCTTCTCCACAACCACCATTCTATTCCACCTATAGTGCTATGTCCATGGCTCACGCTCATGTATTGCGTGAAAGTTGAAAAAGTTTGAGAATAATAAAGTATGAAACAATTGCTTGGCTGAAACCGGGGTTGTGCATGATTTAAATATTTTGTGTGATGAAGATGGAGCATAGCCAGACTATATGATTTTGTAGGGATAGCTTTCTTTGGCCATGTTATTTTGAGAAGACATGATTGCTTTGTTCGTATGCTTGAAGTATTACTGTTTTTATGTCAATATTAAAATTTTGTTTTGAATCTTATGGATCTGAATATTCTTGCCACTATAAAAGAAGATTACATTGATAAATATGTTAGGTAGCATTCCACATCAAAAATTCTATTTTTATCATTTACCTAATCAAGGACGAGCATGAATTAAGCTTGGGGATGCTTTATACGTCTGCAACGTATCTATAATTTTTGATGTATTCATGCCATGTTTATAATATTTTTTACATGATTTTGGTATGATTTGGTTAGAACTAACCCGGACTGACGATGTTTTCAGCAGAACTACCGTGGTGTTATTTTTTGTGCAGAAATAGAAGTCATCGGACTGCGCTCAAAATCAAGGGAGATTTTTTCTGGAAAATATAAAAAATACTGGAATGAAGAGTTACCGGAGGGGAGGCCCGTGGGCCCCACAAGGGTGGAGGGCACGCCTACCACCCTAGGGCGCGCCCATGTGCCTCTAGACTTCCCATGGGGCCCCCTGACTTGTTCTCGACGCCAACCTCTCCTATAAATCCCCAAACCTCCTGAAAATAACCTAGATCGGGAGTTCCGCCGCTGCAATCCTCTGTAGCCACCAAAAACCAATCGGGACCCTGTTTCGGCACCCTGCCGGAGGGGGGATCCATCACCGATGGCCATCTTCATCATCCCAGCACTCTCCATGATGAGGAGGGAGTAGTTCACCCTCGGGGCTGAGGGTATGTACCAGTAGCTATGTGTTTGATCTCTCTCTCTCTCTCGTGTTCTTGATTCGGCACGATCTTGATGTATCGCGAGCTTTGCTATTATAGTTGGATCTTATGATGTTTCTCCCCCTCTATCTCTTGTAATGGATTGAGTTTTCCCTTTGAAGTTTCCTATCGGATTTAGTCTTTAAGGATTTGAGAACACTTGATGTATGTCTTGCGTGGGATACCCGTGGTGACAATGGGGTATTCTATTGATTCACTTGATGTATGTTTTGGTGATCAACTTACGGGTTCCGTGACCTAGGGAATCTATGCATAGGGGTTGGCACCCGTTTTCATCTTGACTCTCCGGTAGAAACTTTGGGGCACTCTTTGAAGTTCTTTGTGTCGGTTGAATAGATGAATCTGAGATTGTGTGATGCATATCGTATAATCATACCCACGGATACTTGAGGTGACATTGGAGTATCTAGGTTACATTAGGGTTTTGGTTGGTTTGTGTCTTAAGGTGTTATTTTACTACGAACTCTAGGGCTGTTTGTGATACTTGTAGGAATAGCCCAATGGATTGATCGAAAAGAATAACTTTGAGGTGGTTTCGTACCCTACAATAATCTCTTCGTTTGTTCTCCGCTATTAGTGACTTTGGAGTGACTCTTTTTTGCATGTTGAGGGATTTTTGTATGATCTAATTATGTTATCCTTGTTGAGAGAACTTGCACTAGTGAAAGTATGAATCCTAGGCCTTGTTTCGAAGCATTGCAATACCGTTTTCGCTCACTTTTACCACTTGCTACCTTGCTGTTTTTATATTTTCAAATTACAAAAACCTATATCTACCATCCATATTGCACTTGTATCACCATCTCTTTGCCGAACTAGTTCACCTATACAATTTACCATTGTATTGGGTGTGTTGGGGACACAAGTGACTCTTTGCTATTTGGTTGCAGGATTGTTTGAGAGAGACCATCTTCATTCTACGCCTCCCACGGATTGATAAACCTTAGGTCATCCACTTGAGGGAAATTTGCTACTGTACTACAAACCTCTCCACCTGGAGGCCCAACAACGTCTACAAGAAGAAGGTTGTGTAGTAGACATCAGGGAGTCGGCGAAATATTCATCTAGCCGCCGCAGAGTCCAGAACTACCAGATCCAATCAAGACACCATCTCGGAGGGGGTTCACCACCTCCATTGGTGCCTATCCGATGAAGCGTGAGTAGTTCTTTGTAGACCTTCGGGTCCGTAGTTAGTAGCTAGATGGCTTTCTCTCTCTCTCTCTCGCTGATTCTCAATAGAATGGTCTCTTGGAGATCCATATGATGTAACTCTTTTGCAGTGTGTTTGTTGGGATGTGATGAACTTTTAGTTTATGATCAGTCATATCTTTTTATATCCATGAAAGTTACTTGAGTTTCTTTGATCTCTTATATGCATGATATCTTATAGCCTCGTATTTCTTCTCCGATATTTGGGTTTTGTTTGGCCAACTTGATCTATTTGTCTTGCAATGGGAAGAGGTGCCCAGTCGTGGGTTCGATCTTACGGTGCTTGATCCCAGTGACAGAAGGGGAACCGACACGTATGTATCGTTGCCACTAAGGATAAAAAGACGAGATCTATATCTACCGCCATATAGATAAACGGATCTTGTCTACATCATGTCATCGTTCTTATTGCATTACATCATGTCATGGATAGCGGTCGATGTGTGGAGTAATAGTAGTAGATGCAGGCAGGAGTCGGTCTACTAATCTTGGACGTGATGCCTATGTAATGATCATTACCCGGATATTGTCATAATTATTTGAAGTTCTATCAATTGCCCAACAGTAATTTGTTTCCCCGCCGTTTGCTATTTTTCTCGAGAGAAGCCACTAGTGAAACCTACGGCTCCCGGGTCTTCTTCATATATTTGCCTTGCGATCTATTTTTCCTTTGTATTTTTATTCAGATCTATCAAACCCAAAAACCCAAAAACATCTTGCTCCACTTCATTTTATTTGCGATCTATTATTTCAATCTATTACAATTTTCTCCCGTCTCCGTGCCAATTTCTGGCGCCGTACCCGAAAGGGATTGACAACCCCTTTAACACGTCGGGTTGCGAGTGGCTGTTATTTGTGTGCAGGGGCTGTTTACGTTTTGTTGCTTGGTTCTCCCACTGGTTCGATACCTCGGTTTCATTACTGAGGGAAATACATACCATTGTTGTGCTACATCATCCTCTCCTCTTGGGGGAAACACCGACATAATCTTGGCAAACATCATCACGCAACAAGCAAGACGAAAATGGCCAAGTGGTGAGGAATAAGGCTCGTCTTGTATCTCAAGGCTACACACAAGTTGAAGGAATTGACTTCGATGAAACTTTTGCACCTGTTGCTAGACTTGAAGCTATTCGCATATTGCTTGCTTATGCTAACTATCATAATATCATCTTATATCAAATGGATGTGAAAAGTGCATTCCTCAATGGTAAGCTTGAGGAAGAAGTATATGTTGCTCAACCCATAGGTTTTGAAGATCCTAAGCATCCTAACAAAGTCTTCAGACTCAACAAGGCCCTCTATGGCCTCAAGCAGTCCCCTCGGGCATGGTATGATACACTGAAGGAATTCCTCATGAAGAAAGGCTTCAAACCTAGTTCACTTGACCCAACTCTTTTCACCAAAACTTATGATGATGAATTATTCATGTGCCAAATATATGTGGATGATATTATATTTGGCTATACTAACGAACGTTACAGTGATGAATCTGGATATATGATGCGTGAGGAATATCAAATGCCTATGATGGGAGAATTGAAATTCTTCTTAGGTCTCCAAATTCGTCAACAACGCAATGACATCTTCATATCTCAAGAGAAATACCTCAAGGATGTACTGAGGAAATTCCGCATGCAAGATTGCAAAGGCGTCAAAATCCCTATGCCCACAAATGGCCATCTATCCACCGATGAAAATGGTAAAGACTTCGATCAAAAGGTATACCGCTCCATTTTGCTCTTTATTGTATCTATGTGCATCTAGGCTAGATATTATGCTTAGTGTTTGCATGTGCGCCCGTTTTCAAGCTACACCGAAGGAATCACACCACAAGGCTGTGAAATATATTCTTCGATATCTCGCTCACACTCCAACACTTGGATTATGGTAGCCCAAGGGCTCGGATTTTTGATCTGATTGGATATTTTGACTCTGACTATGCTGGTGATCGAGTGGACCACAAGTCAACATCAGGCACATGCCATTTCCTCAGACGATCCTTAGTATGTTGGTCCTCGAAGAAGCAGACCTGCGTATCACTATCTACTGCTATAGCTGAGTACATTGCTGCTGGCTCTTGCTGTGCTCAATTGTTGTGGATGAAGCAAACCCTCAAGGACTATGGCATCAATTTGAAGAACGTGCCTCTCTACTATGACAATCACTGGTACAACGAGATGCTATACAAACGGTTTTTAACCCCTTTCCGCGACGGCATTTGGAACGGACGTCAAGTGAGTGTGGGCGATAGGGGGGTCCTTCCCACACGACCCAGAAACCATCAGGGATAGGCCCTCCTGGCACACACGCTCGGCAAAATGAGCTCGTGTGCAATCGGGCGAGGCATCGAAACCCAATTGTTTCCCTTCGTATGTACATCCCACACAGTCAGTCCGAAACAAACGTTTTCGTTTGTTATGTAGATTCCACACAGTCAATCCAAGGAATACGTTTCCGTTCTTATGTACATTCCACACAGTCAATCCAGGGAAAACGTTTCCGTTCATATGTGCATCCCACACAGTTTTTTCTATAGGCTCGTGTGTGATAGGTGTAACTATCACACATGCTCTACCTTGGTTAATCGTTTGCTTTTATTCAACTACATCACACACAATTTTATGAAGAAAACTGTGTGGCATTGGGCTATCCATCACAAGTGCTTTTACTGCTAGAACCATTTGCAAAGTTCCATGACCCATTTAGCAGGTTTATTAGTTTACAAGTAATAATTCCAGTATTACGCAAATTCACATTTCATATCGAATAACTGTTTGCCAATTTCATACCAGGCACATAAATATATTTTAACATCACAGTACGATAGCTACCTGGAAACAACACAGTACAACATATAGCTAGTTCAGCTTCATAAGAACAGTATTAGAACAATATATTCATTTCCCTAATCGAGATCATCCAGGCTCGTCTTATCCACCTCTGCTTTCAGTTAAGTAAGAACCTGTTTTGCACTGGCCAACTGGGAAAGTGCCTCCTCCATTGCCAACACCATCTTAGCAAACTTTGATTTAAAAAATCTGAGCTCATACTCCACCTTCCTATTTTTATCCCGCATCTTCAAATATTCTTCAGCGTTGACAACACTTTCTCTAAGCCTGCCTCTGTTCTCTTCCTCATACATGCTCCAGAGGTTTGCTAGGCACATCTTCAAAGACTGTGGCCACTCTTGATCAACCCACTCCAAGTAAGAACACTTCCGTTCATCCTATAATATTTAAAACTAGATCAGTAACAATTGTAGGGGAAATGGGTTTATAGCAACATAGAAAATCACCAATACTTATTTTGAAAAACTGAAGAAACAGGTTAATTATGACATATCTTCTCAAAAAGATCAATGTGCAAATGAATTAATTGCTACTGAGACAACAACAAAATTCTAAAACATCAGAAGCTATAATTAACTACAACAACACTACAAGTTCTTACTAATGTACTATAAATAACAAATTGAACATTTTATGAGGAAGGTAAATATAACTGCAACAGTATAGTGACAGTGTTTGGATGACAACAAATTGATACTAACAGGTGTGTACATGCACAAATTTAGTAACACAGAACTAATAGCACTAAGGCGGTCCACTATGTATACCAAAACCGGTGGAAAGACAACTGTTGCTACATCTCGCACCGGTGCCGTGCACTGGCGAGCCGATGCAGCGGAAAAAATCAGGGACCCGGACTCCGGAGCATCTAGTTGCTCTGATGCCAGTTCCTTCGTGCCATAAAGATTTAGTATTTTACTGCTTGGCTGCTCGGATGTGTGGACCAAAGTTGGCTGCACAAACTGCTAAAGCGGAGCCAAATAATTTTCTAATGGCACCGCTGATGGGATGGCAACATTTTTAGATACTAGGTACAAACTGTGACACTGTCTTAGGATGCTTTTGTTGAAGGTGTGGTATGAATGGGTTGGGACCGTGACAGTGTCTGAATCACATCTAACAAATGATTTGTAACAATGAAAGAGGGTCTAACCTTGTCTGCGCATGCCAGAAACTTTCTCCCACTGTCCACAGATTCAAACGCAACTAGCTTCATGCATGGAGATTGATGGTGACAAGAAGCGGAAAGATCTTCAGCCACTCCGCTCCATTCGTTGGAACTGATGGTCCTAGGGAGCTACAAGAGGAAGAAATGACTCAAATCGATCGTCGGGTTAAAATCCTTCATTCCAAGTCATAGCCCGAGAGAGAGAATAGAGGCATACCCGGGTGGTGAAGGAGTCGTCGTCGTCGGAGGAACCACTGGAGTGGTCATTGAAGAAGACCATGGTGACCCCGGCGGTAGGATGCGAGACGGCGAGAGCGAGGAAGCAAGCGAGGAAGCGGCTATAGCTTAGGAAGGAAGGAAGGAAGGAGGAAACAGGGGAAATGTGACTTGTGGTCGGGGAGAAAAGGGAGTGGGGAAGGGAGGAGGGGGTAGATATTTCGGCGGTAGGCCAAAAATTTTGAAATGTGGAGGGAAACTTTGCGCGCGGTGCCGCCGGACACTATTCACTTTGAACGATTGTATGCATCGCAAACGATTCTTCTGCTTTACGCGCATATGATGAGTTTGATAATTCAAATTTTGGTGGAAATTTCCCCGGGTATATGTCATTGCATAATTTAACATTGCTTGCTAATTTGGGCACACAAAAGAGCGTACAACACACAGACCACACTTACTGAATCGAGCAATTTTAGTAATTAAACAGAGCCAGTTGTCCTAAACATTGCTCTAACAAAAGACCAGCATTAAAAACAAAACCTAAGTATGCATAATTTTAACAAATCCGCCCCCGCGCCGGCCTATGCATCACCGGCGTGAGATGAGACATTGATAACTTGTCCTGGCGACATGCCGTCGTTGGTGGACTCCTCGTCCTCGTCCTCGATGCCGCTCTCAAGATTGTAGTACTCGTAGTAGTGGTTGTGCCAGAGCTCGCGTTGGTACTCCACCGCCAATTCCTCGATGGACTGACTCTTCTCTACCTCAACCTCTGCCACGCGCAACTCCTCCCGGCGCTCCTTGATCTCCGCCGTCTCCTACATCTCCAGGTCCCGCTCGGCGATCTCATGAGGAAGCAGGTGCTCCATGGCCACCGCCGCCTTTTCGGACATGGGTTGCATGCTGGATTCCTAGGTGGCCTGGAATATCTTGGCGTGTGCGTCCTCTATCTTGGCATGGATGGCCTCGACCTGGGCCAGGGCGACATCGGCGGCATGGACGGCAGCTCGAGCGCTCTCGGTACGGACGACATTTTTTGGAATTTAAATGCCATGGCACTCCATGCTTAAATAATGGTTATGACACAATTAAAGATGAAACCTTGCTTGATGTAATGTCATGCCACCAAGATGATGTGGTACATTTTTCGTATGTTTGGCGAAAGTTAGGACACACACCCCTCACAAACCGAAGCAATCACTAGAAGGCTTGTGGTTCTGAGAGGGAACAATGCATGTTTCATGACGAATGGGAGATAAATTCCCCTTACGGCCTTCAATTTTTTCTACATTTAAAATTCACTAACAAACTGTCAGGTGAAAATTTGGAAAATTTCACGGGTCATTTGACCTTTTAAAGACATTTAAGTGATTTTCTAGCCACTTAATGACCGTAATTCAAATTTGAACTACATGTACATGAAATAGGTAACCATAACGGTTTGAAAAATCATATTTGTGTACTTGTGTGCGAGTTAATTCCATGTGCAGTAAATTGGAAGGAATTTTCAAACATAATGGTCTCACGGCATGGACACATGCATGGAGTGCCATGGCATTTTAATTCCAAAAAATTAAAAAATGATTAGAAAAACATGAAACCTTGCTTGATGTAATGTCATGCCACCAAGATGACGTGGTTAAAAAAATTGGCCTATTTGACGAAAGTTTTGACACACACCCCTCACAAACCGGAGCAGCTCACTAGAAGGCTCGTGGTTCCGAGAGGGAACAATGCATGTTTGATGACGAACGGGAGATAGCTTCCTCTTACGACCTTCAAATTTTTCTACGTTTAATGTGCACTAATACAACTGTCATGTGAGAATTTGGAAAATTTCAGGGGTCATTTGACCTTTTAAAGACATTTAAGTGATTTTCTAGCTATTTAATGACCGTAAATTTGAACTACATCTTCATGCAACAGCTAACCATAACAGTTTGAAAAATCATATTTGTGTACTTGTGTGCGAGTTAATTCCATGTGCAGTAAATTAGAAGGAATTTTCAAACATATTGGTCTCACGGCATGGACACATGCATGGAGTGCCATGGCATTTTAATTCCAAAAAATTAAAAAAATGACCAGAAAACATGAAACCTTGCTTGATGTAATGTCATGCCACCAAGATGATGTGTTAAAAAAGTTGGCCTGTTTGATGAAAGTTTGGACACACACCCCTCATAAACCGGAGCAACTCACTAGAAGGCTCGTGGTTCCGAGAGGGAACAATGCATGCTTGATGACGAACGGGAGATAGCTCCCTCTTACGGCCTTCAAATTCTTTCTATGTTTAACGTGCACTAATAAAACTGTCATGTGAAAATTTGGAAAATTCTAGGGGTCATTTGACCTTTTAAAGACATTTAAGCGATTTTCTAGCCATTTAATGACCGTAATTCAAATTTGAACTACATCTACATGCAATGGCTAACCATAAAAATTTGAAAAATCATATTTGTGTACCTGTGTGCGAGTTAATTCCATGTGCAGTAAATTAGAACGAATTTTCAAACATATTGGTCTCACGGCATGGACGCATGCATGGAGTGCCATGGCATTTTAATCACAAAAAATTAAAAAATGATCAGAAAAACATGAAACCTTACTTGATGTAATGTCATACCACCAAGATAATGTGGTAAAAAAATTGGCCTGTTTAACGAAAGTTTGGACACACATCCTCACAAACCGGAGCAACTCACTAGAAGGCTCGTGGTTCCGAGAGGGAATAATGTATGTTTGCTGACGTACATGAGATAGCTTCCTCTTATGTCCTTCAAATTTTTTCTACATTTAACATGCACTAATACCACTGTCATGTGAAAATTTGGAAAATTCTATGGGTCATTTGACCTTTTAAAGACATTTAAGTGATTTCCTTGCCATTTAATGACCGTAGTTCAATTTTGAACTACATCTACATGCAACGTCTAACCACAATGGTTTGAAAAATCATATTTTTTGTACTTGTGTGCGATTTAAAAAATCATCAGACGATGTAAATATCTGGTGTTCAAAAAAGAAAATGTAAACATCTGGCAAGACATCCGGCCCCACACGATTGGCACTCTATTTCGTGCCTCGAGGTTTGGAAGGTGAGTGGCGGGGGTTATTAATCAGACACGGTTCTGTATTGGAAACAGTTGATACGTCTCCGACGTATCTATAATTTTTGATTGTTCCATGCTGTTATAATATCATTCTTGGATGTTTTATAATCATTCTATAGCAACTTTATATCATTTTTTGGGACTAACCTATTGACCCAGTGCCCAGTGCTAGTTGCTGTTTTTGCTTGTTTTTTACATTGCAGGAAATCAATAGCAAACGGCGTCGTGGAATTGTCACGGCAGATGTCCTCGTGGAAGGACATAGTTGCAGAGCCATTGCGATGAGGTTAGCTTAAAGGGGTTAAAACAGGACAAAGGGCACGAGGAATTTATACTAGTTTGGCCCCTTGCGGTGAAGGTAAAAGCCTAATCCAGTTTGAGGTGGTATTGCTAGGGTTTCGATTACCAGGGAACGAATACGCTTGGCCTGGCTTTCGATCTGTTGTCTCTCTCTCCCTAAACCGTTGTCGGCTCGTCCCCTTATATACATGGGTTGACGCCCCGCGGCTTACAGAGTCCCGGCCGGCTCATACAAACGTGTCTGGCCCGGTGACTTATCTTACATGCCTTATAATACAAGTTACATATACATGGCGGTTTACACTTATGGGCCTTAAATCGCCTTCGGGCTTGGGCCCTTTAATTAGCCTACTTCATAAACCGCCATCCTCAACATACTCATGGGCTTTGTTTAGATGAACCGCCATTGGGATAACCCGGCCCCTCCTAGGCGGGTCATATCGAATAGTCATATCCCCAACATTAGGCCCCAGGTTGATTTGAACTTGTTCATGTCAATCTTCAACACTTAGAAAAAATCCTTCTTCATCTCCCTATAAAGTATTGTAACCCGCCATGACATCACCTCCTGAAATTGCGATAACCCGCCATGACGTCACCTGTTATTAATACCACATACGACCCAAATCTTAATAAATCTTCTCTTTTAACGAACCTCCAAAAATCGAGGCGCTCGCGCCGTCACATGTCCATTTCCTTGTCTCCTCGATTCCCGTGCCTGCCACTTATCCTTCCAGTCCTATAAATAGGCCACAGGTCCTCTTTCCATTCTCCCCCTTTGCCTTCTCGTCTTCGTCTTTCTCCTCGCAACGCCCCAGCGTGCCCGAGCTTTGCCGCCGTCGACCTTCGTCCACTGCCTCAACTCTGGCCGCTGCATCGCCCTGAACGAACTAGAACGCTGCGGCGCCCCTCCGCTGTCCATCAGTGTTGGTAAGCCTTCACCTTTCCTCGTAGTAGATATGTCTTTAGGGTTTCCTTGTTCGTCGCTGTTCATCACCGTTCCTCCTTCTCTTTCCTAGACTGCCTAGCTTTGATCAGAAAAAAACAACACAGATCCTGCGCGGTAGCAGTTTTAGCACTTGTTTTATGATATTAGAACATATCCTCATTGTAACAGATCTCATTTGGGCACCCCACTTTCCTGCTGCCACCACCTTAGGTTTAGATTTTATTTCCTTTTTCTAAACTGCCGCAGATCCAATCTTATAGCTTTAATCTGTGAAACCTGTTTTTCCCAACACTTAGTAAAATTCACTCCTATCAGATCTTAGTTAACAGTACTTGTCATGGTGGCTTACATCACCGACTTATAATTACCCATATATCATTAGGCCCCATCTAAGCCGCCATTCTGAATATATACTGTAACTTTTGCTTTCCGGCTTAATGAATCAATTTGAACCGGCAAAAAATTTCTTTCCTTTAGGCTTCCTCACAATGCCGCCAAAGACAGTCGCTTCATGTAACTGGGTTCCCTCCATTGTCACTGAGAACACATTCAGAGACTTTGTCAAAATTGGGTACTTGCCAGCAAAAAATGTCATGCACTACCGCGCCCCTGATCCAGGCGAAGAAAGACCTCAACCAAAGGATGGCGAAGTTATTGTTTTTACTGATCACATGAATCGGGACTTCTCACCACCCGGTTCTAAATTTTTCCGAGACGTTCTGCATTTCCTTCAACTCCATACTCAAGACATCGGGCCCAATTCCGTGTCTAATATCTGCAACTTTCAAGTCTTCTGCAAAGTATACCTTCAAGAGGAGCCCAGTGTCGAACTCTTTAGGGAATTTTTCTATTTAAACCGCCAAAACGAGTTTACAAACGGACCCAGCTTGGAACTTGGTGGAATCTCAATCCAACGAAGGAGAGATGCCATCTTCCCTTATGCTTGCCAGCCGAGTCACCCCAAGGATCGGAACCAGACATGGTTTTACTGCAAAGATACCTCTCCGGCTGACGAGAATCCACTGCCGGGTTACCGTGTCGAACGCCTGGACCCAAAGCATAACCTTCCTGAAAAACTTACCACCGCCGAACGTGCAAAGCTTGCTCCCACTCTTGCAAAGGTTAAAGCTCTGCTAGGAAACAGTTTAACTGGCATTGATTTGGTGAGATGCTGGGTTTCTTAGCGGATCATACCCTTGAGTCGCCGGCCCGGCTTAATGTGTACTTACACTGGTGGTGTAAAGGATCCACTGCGCCACAACTCTGTGCAATTAACTAACGAGGCAATTAACAAAATGACCAAGTCCCTTCTGAATGAAGATCCGGAAGATTGCAGTAAAGTGGGTCTGAACCCTTTCTGCAAACTTAACCCGCCACCGGATGTGAGTCTCTGAACTCACTTACTTTTATCTCATTATTCAAATACGTTATTAACTCAACCTTTGATGACCTTTACAGGCTAAATCCGACTTTTGGAAAAAGAAATATGATCATGACGCTGCCAACAAGGCCAGGGCCGCTAAGAAAACCGGCAAGAGAACCACTAAGAAGAAAAACCAAGTGCCTCTAATATGTTTGAACTGAATGACAGCTCTGAGTCGGAGGTAGCCCTTGACTCCCTTGGCTCTTTTTCAATCACCTTATTGACACTGATTATTATCAGGATGACACGGGGGCCAGTCAAGCAGTTGAAGAAGAGGTAACTATTACTTCCTCTGGCTCAGAACCTTTGCCAAGACAGAAACTTCGACAAGTAACCCGGAAAGTAAGGTTTTCACATCCCTTGGCTCATTTAGATCCTCACTTTCTTTTGAAGCAACAGCAGCACGAAAATCGGCGACAAACCCGGACCAGTGGAGGTGAAGAATTGTCCTCCGGCTTACCGAACACTCCAGTTCCTCGAAAACGTCGAAACGAGGTTCTTCCGAACTTAATCTCTTTTTACCCGCTAGCGGGTCTCATTTGCCAGCCACTTAACTCTGCCGATTCAATTGACCAGGTGGTTTCTCGCTCTTCCTCTGGCGACTCATCACAGACTGAGCTGCCGGCTTTCAAAACTGCCTCTGGGTAACAACAGTTACTTTTGTTCTATACCTCCTTATGCTTTCATAATTGTACTGACGTGTCATAACCCATGTAGCGGCCAAGCAAAGCCTAGTAAGAAGACAAAGGTGACCAGGCCGACTGAAGATCCTGAAGTCGTTGAACCAGAGCAGCAAGTTCCAGCACCAAATGTCTCTGAAAAGCAACCAGAAGATCCTGCCTATGATTTTCCGCTAGAAATTCTTGACCTCTCTGGTGACCAAACAAAACTCAATCCTTTAAATACTGAATCATCAATCCCTCTTAAGCCGTCGGAGACTCATACTGATGACGTTATGATCACCGACACCGGTTTTACAGAACCGGGAAATCCAACTGCTTTGGCCAAGCACTCTGCCAAACAAGAGGTTATTGAAAGACGGAAAGTCAGGTTTGATGTCTCCCATTATGCACAATTGAGCAGCAGTGAAATACTCTCTGGCTACCTCAGCCAAGTACGGTCCAGCCGTGATCTTGAAATTGATATGGTGAAGCAGATGCATCAGAAATATGAGGTATGAATTCCTGCTTAAATAAGTTATGTACATCCTGCCAGCCCCCAAGTCTACCGGGTATGATAAAATTGAATAGGCTGTAGACTTAGAGTAACCGTAAGTATCTGTAGTGGAATCCTTCCAAAGTCGGCGTTTCGTCTTTATAATTGAACCGGATTTTTGAACAATTAACTTTGCATCCATAGCCCCCAAGGGCCGGTTTAATCAGCATGAATGAGCCGGTCCTGTTTCACCATTGTTAATAAAGAGCGCTTACCTGTATAGCCCCCATAACCTGGCTGTGATTGTTACAACATAACCGGGTTATCATAAAATAGTAAGGAGATACAAGCGATATGCATTAGCCCCCAAGTGCCAAGTACACTTGCTTGCAAATTGCTTGGGACTTACTGTCATGAACCGTTGGAAGGAAATATATTTGATATGAATGTTTTTGTATTTCTTGTGTTTGTACAGGATGCTACTGCTGATCTTCAATCACAATTGTCTGATGCAAAGACCTGGCTGAAGAATCAAGAATCTGAGACCCGGAAAGCTGAGTTAAAATTCCAATTTAGCGTGGCTGAAACGGAAAAGCTGAAGACCAGTTTTGAGACGGAGAGAAATACTTGGGCTGAAGAAAAGACTGCTTTGACGCAGCGAGCTGAAAAAGCGAAGGCGGCTCTTCAAGAGGTGACCATTGAGCTCACCGGTTTAAAACACCGTGTATCCTAGATGGTTTCTGCTATCTTTGGTGAGTCGCCTTCTTAAACATCAAAAGTGAATCTTTTCCTTTGATAATATAAACCGCCTCTAACCAATCTATGACTTACTCAGGTCCCAGGAGCAGCAACCTTAACCAAGATATGCTTGTGAAGCTCAAAGCTGTGTATACTCTTGTTGAACAGCTATACACTAGAGCTCAGCGTGCACTGGCCACAATTTCTCCAACTAATCTAGCACCTACTCTCTTCATAGATGTCTTGAAAAAACTTTCTGTGCTACCTGCTAGGATTGACGAGATGAAGCGATCATCTGCAAGAGCCAGCGCTGTGACAGCTTTGAGCCGGGCCAAAGCATGGGTGCCAGAACTAGACCCGGCTGATGTAGCCACTGGATACCCAAGCTTAAAGGAAGATGGTACTCCGTTTGATCAGAAGGACTTCGTGGCTTGCGTGAAAGAGATACGTCCAATGGTGACTCTGATTGCCAATGACTCGGACCTTTCAAAGTACCATCCGACTTATAACAGGGAGAATCAGAAGATGCCTACACTGGCTTATAGAGTGATGGATCTAATCCCTCCAATCTGTAAGCATACTTTTGCCCCTGAAGTTGAGCCGTCTGAACTTATAGATGATGAAGCTGAATTTCAAGCTTTATGTGGCATCGATTGGTCATCACCAAATTTCTAGACGGCGGAAGAGGACGAAGAAGTGGAAAAGGATGATCCAGAAGCCTCAAGTCAGCAAGGCCAAGAAGAGTGAACCACCGGGTGGTTTATATACTTGATCCTTGAAAAAACACTTGATTTTATTTGGCTCATGAAGTCATGTAATAGGGTAGTGAAACTTTAATCTGTCGTGCCATCGTGCACGTTTCTGTTTTGCGCAACACAGCTAATTTGCCGGTTTAAGAAACCATCAGTTTATGCTTATGATAGTGTCAAACTGTTTATTACCCTGCACTCAAACAAATCACAAGTGCCCTGGCGGTTTACCGCCGGGCGGGTCATGATACCCAATTGAAACCAGTGGGGACGGATAGTCCATAACCAAAGCCGGTCTAACCACAATGTTGACACAATTAGCAAATAAAAATCGTACCTGTGCTGTGTACTGAGACTTCCGGCTTATCAGCTCCATGCAGTTAGAATATTTAGAGCTATAACTCTAAACATAAAATCATTATCATCTGGCGACTTAGAGTCTGCCATCCTGGCGGGTTGCAGAGACCCAAAGATGCTTCAAATATGAGACATAAAGAGGGCAGCTTGGCTCGGTTTGTAAAAATCAAATGGCAAGAAAAAAGAGATTATAAAAAAGAAAAAATAAGAAATCCAAAAACTCAAGGCTTTTGCAGGCCGCCAAGCCAAAGTTTCTTCTTCAATGAAACTAGCCTGGTGGCCACTGGAAGGTACGCGCTTTCCATGAGCCGGCACTCACATTACCCAATCGACATTTGAACCCAGATAAGTTCAGGTTTTATTTAAAGATAGACTTATCAAGAGTACGCGGGGTCAGAGTAGTATCATGCATCACAGGCTGATTTATCCAAGTTTCAAGGAAGGCGGCTTATGAGCCTGGATCTATTCTGACTATCTGTAAGCCGCGCTCTCACATGACAGACCGTCGTTTTAACCTTAACAAGCTCAGGATCTTTGGCAAATACACCGTAAAAGATTGATTGTTAAGAGTTCGGCGGGTCAATCAGGATTACCTGATGAAGAAGCAGTTGGTATACAGGTAGGATGACCCGAAAGGTTATGTCCTCTTTGGTGAATACACCTAGATAATCTGGTCAAGAGGGTAGTAACTCTATGTTCTCTTTGGTGAATACACCCATGTTTGAATAGGAAGCCCCCAAGTGACATACTTACGAGTTGTGTTTGTCGGGGATCTATGTTTGAGTTGTGTTGTGCATCCAAACTCTCTTTGATCCCTGTAATTCGGGCGTCAAGCCTCTTAAGTGAACATGTAAGATGATGATAAAGACTCAGCCTCGAAGAAGTGAAACGACAGAGGCCCTGAATTATCAGGGATGCCGGCTTTATTATAATGTTTATAATATATACATCATTAAACTATGTACATTACAAGAACCGGTGGCTCAAGTATAGTAGGGCCGGAGATGAGCAATATTCCACGGCCGGCAGGTCTACTCCACCGATTTGCGTGAGTCCTTGTGGTCTCAAACGTCGATAAGATAGTACGACCCATTATGTAGATTCTTGCTGACCACAAAAGGTCCTTCACAAGGCGGGAACAATTTATGCATATCAGTTTGATCCTGGATAAGCCGGAGCACCAAGTCGCCTTCTTGAAAGGTTCTGGTTTTGACCCGGCGGCTGTGATAACGACATAGGTCTTGCTGATAAATCGCTGAACGAGCCGACGCGATGTCACGTTCCTCATCCAACAGGTCAAGTGCGTCCTGACGTGCCCTTTCATTATCAGCTTCCACATAAGCCACCACACGGGGTGAATCATGACGGATGTCACTAGGGAGAACCGCCTCTGCTCCATAAACCATGAAGAAAGCTGTGTAACCCGTAGATCTGTTGGGGTTGTATTGACACTCCATAACACTGAAGGTAGCTCCTCCACCCAACAACCCGGCGTTCTTTGTAAAGGAACCATAAGCCGGGGCTTGATACCTGGCAGAATCTCTTGATTAGCTCGTTCCGCTTGACCATTAGACTGGGGGTGAGCCACAGAGAAAACATCAAGTCGAATATGCTCTCATTGACAAAATTCTTTCATAGCACCTTTAGAAAGATTAGTGCCATTGTCCATTATAATGCTGTGGGGAAAGCCAAAACGGAAGATCACCTTCTTAATGAATTGAACCGCCGTTGCTGCATCACACTTACTGACCGGCTCTGCTTCAACCATTTAGTAAACTTGTCCACTGCCACCAAAAGGTGGGTCTTCTTATCTTTGGATCTCTTGAAAGGCCCAACCATATCGAGCCCCCAGGTTGCAAATGGCCAAGTAATTGGAATCATCCTCAACTCTTGAGCCGACACATGAGCTCGTCGTGAAAACTTCTGGCAACCATCACATTTACTGACCAGATCCTCAGCATCAGCATGAGCCGTCAACCAATAAAACCCATGACAAAAAGCCTTGGCTATGAGAGATTTAGAGCCGGCATGATGACCACAATCTCCTTCATGAATCTCTCACATAATCTCACAACCTTCTTCAGGAGAAACGCAACGCTGAAAAGCCCCTGATACACTGCGATGGTGCAACTCCCCATTAACAATTGACATTGACTTAGACCGCCGGGTTATCTGTCTGGCCAAGATCTCATCCTCAGGCAACTCGCCCCGGGTCATGTAAGCCAGATACGGAACCGTCCAGTCAGGAATGGCATGAAGAGACGCCACCAATTGTACTTCCGGCTCAGGAATAGCAAGATCCTCCTTTGTAGGTAATTTAACAGAAGGGTTAAGTAGAATATCCAGGAACGTGTTAGGTGGCACCGGTTTACGTTGAGACCCTAACTGGCTTAAAGTGTCAGTCGCCTCATTCTTCCTGCGATCAATATGTTCAACCTGGTAACCCTTGAAGTGACCCACAATAGCATCAACCTCTCGACGATAAGCCGCCATGAGTGGATCCTTAGAATCCCAAGTGCCAGAAACTTGTTGAGCTACCAGATATGAGTCGCCGAAGCACCTCACCTGGCTTAAGTTCATCTCTTTAGCCATCTAAAGACCATGGAGCAAGGCCTCATACTCAGCTGCATTGTCAGTACAAGGGAACATTAACCGGAGAACATAAGAAAATTTGTCACCTCATGGGGAACTCAAGATAACTCCAGCCCCCCAGCCTTCCAACTTCCTGGATCCATCAAAGTGAATAGTCCAATATGTCTTATCTGGCTTTTCCTCACGCGTCTGCAATTCTGTCCAATCATTGATTAAATCCACAAGCGCTTGTGAGTTGATGGCCGTACGAGGCATATACTTTAAACCATGGGGTCCAAGCTCAATGGCCCACTTGGCTACCCGACCTGTGGCTTCTCTATTTTGGATGATATCCCCAAAAGGGGCAGAGCTGACCACAGTGACGGGATGACCCAAAAAATATTGCTTGAGCTTCCGGCTTGCCATGAAGACCCCATACACAAGCTTTTGCCAATGTGGATACCTCTGCTTGGATTCAATAAGTACCTCGCTGATGTAGTAAACCGGCCGTTGAACCGGGTACTCCTTGCCTGCTTCTTTCCTTTCCACCACAATTGCCACACTGACAGCCCAACTATTAGCTGCGACATATAACAACAACGACTCTTTATCAATGGGAGCAGCAAGGACGGGCGGTTCAGCCAACTGTGTCTTCAGATCCTGAAACGCTTGATTAGCAGCACCACTCCAAACAAAATGACCTATCTTCTTCATCATCTGGTAAAGAGGTATAGCTCTCTCACCTAACCGGCTTATGAACCGGCTTAGGGCCGCAATACGACCTGCCAAACGCTGAACATCATTGACGCATGCCGGTTTAGCCAAGGAAGTAATAGCCTTGATTTTCTTCGGGTTAGCTTCAATGCCTCTGTTAGAAACTAGAAAACCCAAAAGCTTACCCGTCGGTACGCCAAAAACACACTTGGCCGGGTTAAGCATCATTTTATGAACCCGGAGATTGTCAAACGTTTCCTTCAAATCATCAATCAGGGTCTCTTTCTTCCTGGAGTTCACCACAATGTCGTCGATGTAAGCATGAACATTGCGCCCGATTTGAGTGTGAAGGCGATTCTGCACACACCGCTGGTAAGTCGCCTGAGCACTCTTGAGCCCAAAAGGCATAGACACATAGCAGAAGGCTACAAATGGAGTAATGAAAGTTGTCTTCTCCTGGTCCTTAACCGCCATCTTGATCTGATGATAACCAGAATAAGCATCCAAAAAACTCAAACACTCACAACCCGCCGTAGCATCAATGATTTGATCAATACGAGGGAGAGCAAACGGATCAGCTGGACAAGCCTTGTTTAAATCCGTGTAGTCCACACACATTCGCCAAGTGTCGTTCTTCTTAAGCACCAACACCGGGTTAGCCAACCACTTAGGATGAAAAACTTCAATAATAAACCCGGCCGCCAAGAGCCGGGCCACTTCTTCACCAATGGCCTTTCGCCTCTCTTCGTTAAAACGACGAAGGAATTGCTTGACCGGTTTAAACTTTGGATCAATATTAAGAGTGTGCTCAGCGAGTTCCCTCGGTACACCCGGCATGTCTAAAGGTTTCCATGCAAAGTTGTCCCGGTTCCCATGGATGAACTCGATGAGCGCGCTTTCCTATTTCAGATCCAGATTAGCACTGATGCTGAACTGCTTAGATGAGTCGCCAGGAACAAAATCAACCAACTTAGTGTCATCTGCCGATTTAAACTTTAGCAAAGGATCATGCTCCGTGGTTGGCTTTTTCAAAGACATCATGTCCGCCGGGTCAACATTATCCTTGAAAAATTTCAGCTCTTCTGTTGCACAAACTGACTCAGCATACGCAGCATCACCCTATTCACACTCCAAAGCCACCTTGCGGCTCCCATGCACTATGATGGTGTTGGGGAACGTAGCAATAATTCAAACTTTTCCTACGTGTCACCAAGATCAATCTAGGAGATGCTAGCAATAAGAGAGAGGGAGTGCATCTTCATACCCTTGAACATCGCTAAGCGAAAGCGTTACAAGAACGCGGTTGATGGAGCGTACTCGCGGCAATTCAAATCGCGGAAGATCCAATCCTAGCACCGAACAGACGGCGCCTCCGCGTTCAACACACGTACAGCCCGAGGACGTCTCCTCCTTCTTGATCCAGCAAGGGGAGAGGAGAAGTTGAGGGAGGACTCCGGCAGCACGACGGCGTGGTGGTGGAGCTTGTGGTATTCCTGCAGGGCTTCGCCAAGCTCTACGGAGGAGAAGGAAGAGTTGGAGGAGGGAGGGGCTGCGCCAGGGAGTGGGTGCGGCTGCCCTCTCTCTCCCTCACTATATATAGGGGGAAGGGGGTGGAGGAGGCGCCCTAGGGTTCCCTAGGGGAGGGGCGGCGGCTACAGGGGAAACCCTAGATGGGTTTGGGCGCCCCCACCCCTAGGAAACTTGCCCCCCAAGCCGGGAGGGGTGGCTGCCCTAGGTGAGGCGCCCCCACCTCTCCAAGTTACGTGAGAGGGGTTGGGAGGGGCGCACAGCCCCTTAGTGGGCTGGTGTGCCCCCTCCCTTTGCCCCATAAGGCCCCCAACGCTTGCCGGGGCCTCCGAAACCCCTTTCGGACACGCTGGTCGTCACCCGGTACCCCCGGAACAATTCCGGACTCCAATACCCTTCGTCCAATATATCGATCTTCACCTCCGGACCATTCCGGAGTTCCTCGTCACATCCGGGATCTCATCCGGGACTCCGAACAACCTTCGGTAACCACATACTATTTCCCATAACAACTCTAGCGTCACTGAACCTTAAGTGTGTAGACCCTACGGGTTCGGGAACCATGCAGACATGACCGAGACAACCTCCGGCCAATAACCAATAGCGGGATCTGGATACCCATATTGGCTCCCACATGTTCCATGATGATCTCATCGGATGAACCGCGATGTCAGGGATTCAATCAAATCCCGTATAGAATTCCCTTTGTCCATCGGTATGTTACTTGCCCGAGATTCGATCGTCGGTATCCCCATACCTCGTTCAATCTCGTTACCGGCAAGTCTCTTTACTCGTTCCATAACGCATGATCCCGTGGCTAACTCCTTAGTCACATTGAGCTCATTATGATGATGCATAGTGGGACCAGAGATACCTCTCCGTCATACGGAGTGACAAATCCCAGTCTCGATTCGTGCCAACCCAACAGACACTTTCGGAGATACCTGTAGTGCACCTTTATAGTCACCCAGTTACGTTGTGACATTTGATACACCCAAAGCATTCCTACAGTATCCGGGAGTTGCACAATCTGATGGTCTAAGGAAACGATACTTGTCATTAGAAAAGCTGTAGCAAACGAACTACATGATCTTGTGCTATGCTTAGGATTGGGTCTTGTCCATCACATCATTCTCCCAATGATGTGATCCCGTTATCGATGACATCCAATGTCCATGGCCAGGAAACCACGACCATCTATTGATCAACGAGCTAGTCAACTAGAGGCTTACTAGGGACATGTTGTGGTCTATGTATTCGCACATGTATTACAGTTTCCGGTTAATACAATTATAGAATGAACAATAGACAATTATGATGAACAAGGAAATATAATAATAACCATTTTATTATTGCCTCTAGGGCATATTTCCAATAGTCTCCCACGTGTACTAGAGTCAATAATATAGTTCACATCACTATGTGATTGTAATGAATCCAACACCCATGGGGTTTGTTCATATCTCCCTTGTGAGAGAGGTTATTAGTCAACGGGTCTAAACCTTTCAGATCCATGTGTGCTTTACAAATCTCTATGTCATCTTGTAGATGCAGCTATCACGCGCTACTTGGAGCTATTCCAAATAACTGCTCTACTATACGAATCCGGTTTACTACTTAGAGTCATCCGAATTAGTGTCAAAGTTTGCATCAACGTAACCCTTTACGACGAACTCTTTAACCACCTCCATAATCGAGAAAATTCCTTAGTCCACTAGTTACTAAGGATAAGTCCGACCGCTGTCATGTGATCCATTCCTGGATCACTCTTGTACCCCTTGACTGACTCATGGCAAGGCACACTTCAGGTGCGGTACACAGCATAACATACTGTAGAGCCTACGTCTAAAGCATAGGGGATGACCTTCGTCCTTTCTCTCTCTTATGCCGTGGTCAGGTCTTGAGTCTTACTCAATACTCACACCTTGTAACACAGCCAAGAACTCCTTCTTTGCTGATCTATTTTGAACTCCTTCAAAATCTTGTCACGGTATGTATTCATTTGAAAGTACTATTAAGCGTTTTTGATCTATCCTTATAGATCTTGATGCTCAATGTTCAAGTAGCTTAATCCAGGTTTTCCATCGAAAAACACTTTTCAAATAACCCTATATGCTTTCCAGAAATTCTACATCATTTCTGATCAACAATATGTTAACAACATATACTCATCAAAAATTATATAGTGCTCCCACTCACTTCTTTCGAATTACAAGTTTCTCATAAACTTTGTATAAACCCAAAATCTTTGATCATATCATCAAAGCGTACATTCCATCTCCGAGATGCTTACTCCAGTCCTTAGAAGGATTGCTGGAGCTTTGCATACTTGATAGCATCTTTCAGGATTGACAAAACCTTCTGGTTGTATCACATACAACCTTTCCTCAAGAAAATCGTCGAGGAAACAATGTTTTGACATCCTATCTACAAGATTTCATAAATAATGCAGTAACTGCTAATATAATTCGAACAGACTCTTAGCATCGCTACGAGTTAGAAAGTCTCATCGCAGTCAATTCCTTGAACTTGACGGAAAACATCTTAACGACAAGTCGAGCTTTCTTAATGGTTACACTTACCATCATTGTCTGTCTTCCTTTTAAAATCCATCTGCACCCAACAGCCTTACGATCATCAAGTAGTTCTTCCAAAGTCTATACTTTGCTTTTATACATGGATCCTCACTCGGATTTTATGGCCTCGAGCCATTCGTCGGAATCCGGGCCCACCATCGCTTCTCCATAGCTCGTAGGTTCATTGTTGTCTAGCAACATGACTTCCAAGATAGGATTACGTACCACTCTGAAGTAGAACGCATCCTTGTCGACCTACGAGGTTTGGTAGTGACTTGATCCGAAGTTTCATGATCACTATCATAAGCTTCCACTTCAATTGGTGTAGGTGCCACAGGAAGAACTTCCTGTGCCCTGATACACACTAGTTGAAGTGACAGTTCAATAACCTCATAAAGTCTCCACCATCCTCCCACTCAATTCTTTCGAGAGAAACTTTTCCTCGAGAAAGGACCCGTTTCTAGAAACAATCACTTTTGCTTCCGGATCTGGAATAGGAGGTATACCCAACTGTTTTGGGTATTCTATGAAGATGCATTTATCCGCTTTGGGTTCGAGCTTATCAGCCTGAACTTTTTCACATAAGCGTCGTAGCCCCAAACTTTTAAGAAACGACGGCTTAGGGTTTTCTAAACCATAATTCATACAGTGTCGTCTCAAGGGAATTGCGTGGTGCCCTATTTAAAGTGAATGCGGTTGTCTCTAATGCCTAACCCATAAATGATAGTGGTAATTCGATAAGAGACATCATGGTATGCACCATATCCAATAGGGTGCAGTTATGATGTTCGGACACACCATCACACTATGGTGTTCCAGGCGGTATTAGTTGTGAAAGAATTTCCACAATGTCTTAATTGTGTGCCAAACTCGTAACTCAGATATTCATCTCTATGATCATATCATAGACATTTTATCCTCTTGTCACGACGATCTTCAACTTCACTCTGAAATTACTTAAACCTTTCAATAATTCAGACTTGTGTTTCATCAAGTAAATATACTTAGCATCTACTCAAATCATCTGTGAAGTAAGAACATAACAATATCCACTGCGTGCCTCAGCACTCATTGGACTGCACACATCAAAATGTATTACTTCCAACAAGTTTCTTTCTTGTTCCATCTTACTAAAAACGAGGCCTTTCAGTCATCTTGCCCATGTGGTATGATTTGCATGTCTCAAGTGATTCAAAATCAAGTGAGTCCAAACGATCCATCTGTATGGAGTTTCTTCATGCATATCTACCAATAGACATGGTTCGCATGTCTCAATCTTTTCAAAAACGAGTGAGTCCAACGATCCATCAACATGGAGCTTCTTCATGCGTTTTATACCAATATGACTCAAATGGCAGTGCCACAAGTATGTGGTACTATCATTACTATCTTATATCTTTTGGCATGAACATGTGTATCACTACGATCGAGATTCCATAAACCATTCATTTTAGGTGCAAGACCATTGAAGGTATTATTCAAATAAACAAAGTAACAATTATTCTCCTTAAATGAATAACCGTATTGCGATAAACATAATCCAATCATGTCTATGCTCAACGCAAACACCAAATAACAATTATTTAGGTTTAACACCAATCCCGATGGTAGAGGGAGCGTGCGATGTTTGATCACATCAACCTTGGAAACACTTCCAACACATATCGTCATCTCACCTTTAGCTAGTCTCCGCAGCCTTTTATTTCGAGTTACTAACACTTAGCAACCGAACCGGTATTTATTTCCCTGGTGCTACTAGGAGTACTAGTAAAGTACACAATAATATAACGTATATTCAAAATACTTCTGTCGACCTTGCCAGCCTTCTCATCTACCAAGTATCTAGGGTAGTTCTGCTACAGTGACGGTTCCCCTCATTACAGAAGCACTTAGTCTTGGGTTTGGGTTCAACCTAGGGTTTCTTCACTAGAGCAGCAACTGATTTGCCGTTTCATGAAGTATCCCTTCTTTCCCTTGCCCTTCTTGAAACTAGTGGTTTTACTAACCATCAACAATTGATGCTCCTACTTGATTTCTACTTTCGCGGTGTCAAACATCGCGAGTTTCTCAAGGATCATCATGTCTATCCCTGATATGTTATAGTTCATCACAGAGCTCTAATAGCTTGGTGGCAGTGACTATGGAGAACCATCACTATTTCATCTGGAAGATTAACTCCCACTCGATTCAAGCGATTGTAGTACTCAGACAATCTGAGCACATGCTCAATGATTGAGCTTTTCTCCCTTAGTTTGCAGGCTTAGGAAACTTGTCAGAGGTCTCATACCTCTTGACGTGGGCACTAGTCTGAAATCCGAATTTTAGTCTTTGGAACATCTCATATGTTCTGCGATGTTTCAAAACCATCTTTGGTGCCACAATTCTAAACCGTTAGCATTACGCACTGAACTATCACGTAGTCATCAAAATGTGTATGTCAGATGTTTCGCAACATCTACAGACGACGCTCGAGGTTCAGCACACCGAGCGGTGCATTAAGGACATAAGCCTTATGCGCATCAATGAGGATAATCCTTAGTTGACGGACCCAGTCCGCATATTTTCTACTATCAAATTTCAACTAAATTTTCTCTAGGAACATATCTTAAACAGTAGAACTAAAGCGTAAGCTACGACATAATTTGCAAAGACATTTTGACTATGTTCAGGATAATTAAGTTCATCTGATTATTTAATGAACTCCCACTTAGAAAGACATCCCTCTAGTCATCTAAGTGATACATGATCCGAGTCAACTAGGCCATGTCCGATCAACACGTGAGACGGACTAGTCATCATCGGTGAACATCTTCATGTTGATCATATCTACTATACGACTCATGTTTGACCTTTCGGTCTCTTGTGTTCCGCGGCATGTCTGTACATGCTATGCTCGTCAAGTCAACCTAAGTGTTTCACATGTGTAAATCTGGCTTAAACCCGTTGTATGCGAACGTTAGAATCTATCACACCCGATCATCACGTGGTGCTTCAAAACAACGAACCTTCGCAACGGTGCACAGTTAGGGGGAACACTTTCTTGAAATTTTAGCGAGGGATCATCTTATTTATGCTACCGTCGTTCTAAGCAAATAAGATGTAAACATGACAAACATCACATGCAAATCATAAAGTGACATGATATGGCCAATATCAACTTGCGCCTTTTGATCTCCATCTTCGAGGCACGACATGATCACCTTCGTCACCGGCATGACACCATGATCTCCATCATCGTGTCTTCATGAAGTTGTCTCGCCAACTATTACTTCTACTACTATGGCTAACGGTTAGCAATAAAGTAAAGTAATTACATGGCGGTTTTCATTGACACGCAGGTCATACAATAAATTAAGACAACTCCTATCGCTCCTGCTAGTTGTCAAACTCATTGACATGCAAGTCGTGATTCCTATTACAAGAACATGATCAGTCTCATACATCACATATATATAATTCGTCACATCCTTTTGGCCATATCACATCACATAGCATACCCTGCAAAAACAAGTTAGACGTCCTCTAATTGTTGTTGCATGTTTTACGTGGCTGCTATGGGTTTCTAGCAAGAACGTTTATTACCTACGCAAAAGCCACAACGGTGATATGCCAATTTCTATTTACCCTTCATAAGGACCC
This sequence comes from Aegilops tauschii subsp. strangulata, assembly GCF_002575655.3. Classification (NCBI taxonomy): domain Eukaryota; kingdom Viridiplantae; phylum Streptophyta; class Magnoliopsida; order Poales; family Poaceae; genus Aegilops; species Aegilops tauschii. The sequence goes on along the minus strand of NC_053038.3, from coordinate 346,014,669 downwards.
TCTTCATCGAATCCGATCCGACTAAAGTGGGAGAGACAGCCACCCGCTAGCCACCTTATGCATCAAGTGCATGTCAGTCGGTGGAACCTGTCTCACGTAAGTGTACGTGTAAGGTCGGCCCGGGCCGCTTCATCCCACAATGCCGCCGAATCAAGATAAGACTAGTCACGGCAAGCAAATTGAACAAATCATCGCCCACAACTACTTTGTGTTCTACTCGTGCATAGAATCTACGCATAGACCTAGCTCATGATGCCACTGTTGGGGAACGTAGCAATAATTCAAAATTTTCCTACGTGTCACCAAGATCAATCTAGGAGATGCCAGCAACGAGAGAGAGGGAGTGCATCTTCATACCCTTGAAGAACACTAAGCGGAAGCGTTACAAGAACGCGTTTGATGGAGTCGTACTCGCGGCGATTCAAATCGCGGAAGATCTGATCCTAGTGCCGAACGGACGGCGCCTCCGCGTTCAACACACGTACAGCCCGAGGACGTCTCCTCCTTGTTGATCCAGCAAGGGGAGAGGAGAAGTTGAGGGAGGACTCCGGCAGCACGACGGCGTGGTGGTGGAGCTTGTGGTATTCCTGCAGGGCTTCACCAAGCTCTACGGAGGATAAGGAAGAGTTGGAGGAGGGAGGGGCTGCGCCAGGGAAGGGGTGCGGCTGCCCTCTCTCTCCCTCACCATATATAGGGGGAAGGGGGGTGGAGGAGGTGCCCTAGGGTTCCCTAGGGGAGGGGCGGCGGCCACAGGGGAAACCCCAGATGGGTTTGGGCGCCCCCACCCCTAGGAAACTTGCCCCCCAAGCCGGGAGGGGTGGCTGCCCAAGGGGAGGCGCCCCCACCTCTCCAAGTTACGTGAGAGGGGTTGGGAGGGGCGCACAGCCCCTTAGTGGGCTGGTGTGCCCCCTCCCCTTGGCCCCATAAGGCCCCCCAACGCTTGCCGGGGCCTCCGAAACCCCTTTCGGACACGCTGGTCGTCACCCGGTACCCCCGGAACAATTTCGGACTCCAATACCCTTCGTCCAATATATCGATCTTCACCTCGGGACCATTCCGGAGTTCCTCGTCACGTCCGGGATCTCATCTGGGACTCCGAACAACCTTCGGTAACCACATACTATTTCCCATAACAACTCTAGCGTCACCGAACCTTAAGTGTGTAGACCCTACGGGTTCGGGAACCATGCAGACATGACCGAGACAACCTCCGGCCAATAACCAATAGCGGGATCTGGATACCCATATTGGCTCCCACATGTTCCACGATGATCTCATCAGATGAACCACGATGTCGGGGATTCAATCAAATCCCGTATACAATTCCCTTTGTCCATCGGTATGTTACTTGCCCGAGATTCGATCGTCGGTATCCCCATACCTCGTTCAATCTCGTTACCGGCAAGTCTCTTTACTCGTTCCGTAACGCATGATCCCGTGGCTAACTCCGTAGTCACATTGAGCTCATTATGATGATGCATTACTGAGTGGGCCCAGAGATACCTCTCCGTCATACGGAGTGACAAATCCCAGTCTCGATTCGTGCCAACCCAACAGACACTTTCAGAGATACCTGTAGTGCACCTTTATAGTCACCCAGTTACGTTGTGACGTTTGATACACCCAAAGCATTCCTACAGTATCCGGGAGTTGCACAATCTCATGGTCTAAGGAAACGATACTTGACATTAGAAAAGCTCTAGCAAACGAACTACACGATCTTGTGATGTGCTTAGGATTGGGTCTTGTCCATCACATCATTCTCCCAATGATGTGATCCCATTATCAATGACATCCAATGTCCATGGCCAGGAAACCACGACCATCTATTGATCAACGAGCTAGTCAACTAGAGGCTTACTAGGGACATGTCGTGGTCTATGTATTCACACATGTATTACAGTTTCCGGTTAATACAATTATAGCATGAACAATAGACAATTATCATGAACAAGGAAATATAATAATAACCATTTTATTATTGCCTCTAGGGCATATTTCCAACAGATGGTGCCCTTGTAACCCGGCATCTTAAGCTGCAAGTAAACATAACAAGGCCTCGCCATAAATTTAGCATAAGCCGGCCGCCCAAACAGAGCATGATAAGGGCTCTTGATCTTAACCAGTTCGAAGGTTACAGTCTCAGATCTGGAATCGTGCTCATCTCCAAAGGCAACTTCCAAAGATATCTTACCCACTGGATATGCTGACTTGCCAGGCACCACACCATGAAAAATGGTGTTTGACGGCTTAAGATTTTTGTCGGTCAGTCCCGTGCGACGGAAGGTCTCATAATAAAGTATATTAATGCTGCTGCCTCCATCCATGAGCACCTTAGTAAATTTATAGCCCCCAACCTGAGGCGCCACCACCAGAGCCAAGTGACCCGGATTGTCAACCCGGGGCGGGTGATCCTCACGCTCCATACTATAGGCTGCTCTGACCACCACAAGTAACGTGGTACTGCCGGCTCAATAGCATTCACTGCCCTCTTATGAAGTTTCTGATCCCGCTTACACAAGCTAGTAGTGAAGACGTGGTATGATACGTCCATTTTGCATCATGCTTTTATATCGATATTTATAGCATTATGGGCTGGTATTACACATTATGTCACAGTACTTATGCCTATTCTCTCTTATTTTACAAGGTTTACATAAAGAGGGAGAATGCCGGCAGCTGGAATTCTGGGCTGGAAAAGGAGCAAATATTAGAGACCTATTCTGCACAACTCCAAAAGTCCTGAAACTCCACGGAAGTTATTTTTGGAAATAATAAAAAATACTGAACGAAGAAAATACCAGAGGGGGCCCACACCCTGGCCACGAGGGTGGGGGGCGCGCCCTACCCCCTAGGCGCGCCCCCTACCTCGTGCGCCCCCTGGTGGCCCTCCGGTGCCCATCTTCTGCTATATGAAGTCTTTCGTCCGAGAAAAAATCAGAAGCAAGCTTTCGGGATGAGACTTCACCGCCACGAGGCAGAACCTTGGCGGAACCATTCTAGGGCTCTGGCAGAGCTGTTCTGCCGGGGACACTTCCCTCCGGGAGGGGGAAATCATCGCCATCGTCATCACCAACGCTCCTCTCATCGGGAGGGGGCCAATGTTCATCAACATCTTCACCAGCACCATCTCCTCTAAAACCCTAGTTCATCTCTTGTATCCAATCTTTGTCTCCAAGTCTGGGATTGGTACCTGTAGGTTGCTAGTAGTGTTGATTACTCCTTGTAGTTGATCCTAGTTGGTTTATTTGGTGGAAGATCATATGTTCAGATCCTATATGCATATTAATACCCCTCTGATTATGAACATGAATATGATTTGTGAGTAGTTACGTTTGTTCCTGAGGACATGGGAGAAGTCTTGCTATTAGTAGTCATGTGAATTTGGTATTCGTTCGATATTTTGATGAGATGTATGTTGTCTCTCCTCTAGTGGTGTTATGTGAACGTCGACTACATGACACTTCACCATTGTTTGGGCCTACAGGAAGGCATTGGGAAGTAATAAGTAGATGATGGGTTTCTAGAGTGACAGAAGCTTAAACCCTAGTTTATGCGTTGCTTCGTAAGGGGCTGATTTGGATCCATATGTTTCATGCTATGGTTAGGTTTACCTTAATACTTCTTTTGTAGTTGTGGATGCTTGCAATAGGAGTTAATCATAAGTGGGATGCTTGTCCAAGTAAGGACAGCACCCAAGCACCGGTCCACCCACATATCAAATTATCAAAGTACCGAACGTGAATCATATGAACGTGATGAAAACTAGCTTGACGATAATTCCCATGTGTCCTTGGGAGCGTTTGCCTTCATATAAGAAATTGTCCAGGCTTGTCCTTTGCTACAAAAAGGATTGGGCCATCTTGCTGCACTTTATTTACACTTGTTATTTGTTACTCGTTATCAATTACCTTATCACAAAACTATCTGTTACCTATAATTTCAGTGCTTGCAGAGAATACCTTGCTCAAAACCGCTTATCATTTCCTTCTTCTCCTCGTTGGGTTCAACACTCTTACTTATCGAAAGGACTACGATAGATCCCCTATACTTGTGGGTCATCAAGACTCTTTTCTGGCGCCGTTGCCGGGGAGTGAAGCGCCTTTGGTCGGTGGAATTTGGTAAGGAAAATTTTATATAGTGTGCTGAAATTTACTGTCACTTGTTACTATGGAAAGTAATCCTTTGAGGGGCTTGTTCGGGGTATCTTCACCTCGACCAGTAGAGAAAAGAGTTGCTCCTCAACCTACTGAACCTACTGAAAATGAAAATGTTTACTTTGAAATTCGTTCGGGTATGATATAGAAACTGCTAGCTAATCCTTTTGCAGGAGATGGAACATTGCATCCCGATTTACACTTAATCTATGTGGATGAAGTTTGTGGATTATTTAATCTTGCAGGTATGCCCGATGATGTTATCAAGAAGAAGGTCTTCCCTTTATCTTTTAAGGGAGATGCATTGACATGGTATAGGCTATCTGATGATATGGGATCACGGGACTACAAACGGTTGAAATTGGAATTCCTTCAGAAGTTTTATCCTATGCAACTTGTTCATCGTGATCGTAATTATATATATAATATTTGGCCTCGCGAAGGAGAAAGCATCGCTCAAGCTTGGGGGAGGCTTAAGTCAATGTTATATTCATGCCCCAATCATGAGCTCTCAAGTGAGATGATTATTCAAAAAAATTATGCTCGGCTTTCTGACAACAATCGCTCCATGCTCGATACTTCTTGTACTAGTTCTTTTATGATGAAGACTATTGAATTCAAATGGGATTTATTGGAAAGAATTAAACGCAACTCTGAAAATTGGGATCTCGACGAAGGTAAGGAGTCAGGTATAACACCTAAGTTTGATTGTGTTAAATCTTTTATGGATACCGATGTTTTCCGTAAATTTAGCGCTAAATATGGACTTGACTCTGAGATAGTAGCTTCTTTTTGTGAATCTTTTGCTGCTCATGTTGATCTCCCTAAGGAGAAGTGGTTTAAATACCATCCTCCCATAGAAGTAAAAATAGTTGAACCTATTAAAGTTGAAGAAAAGACTATCACTTATAATGATCCTATTGTTCCTACTGCTTATGTTGAGAAACCACCTTTCCCTGTTAGGATAAAGGATCATGCTAAAGCTTCAACTGTGGTTCGTAAAAGTAATATTAGAACTTATACACCTCCTGAGCAAGTTAAAGTTGAACCTAATATTGCTATTGTTAAAGATCTCTTGGCTGATAATATCGATGGGCATGTTATTTACTTCTGTGATGAGACTGCTAGAATTGCTAAACCTGGTGCTAAAGATAAACATAGACCTGTGGTAGGCATGCCTGCTATTTTTGTTAAAATAGGAGATCATATCGAATAGTCATATCCCCAACAAATGGAGTCCAAACACCGTGAAACTTTTTGTGGATTTTTTATGGACCATAAGACCATCAATGGTCCAGAGCAGCACCTAGGGGGTGCCCCGAGGCGGGCACAACCCACCAGGGTGCGCCTGGGGGCCCAGGCGCACCCAAGTGGGTTGTGCCCACCTCGGTGGCCTCCCGCACCCCCTATTCGGCCTATTAATTCCCAAATATTCCAAAATCCCTCGGGGTTAACCTAGATCAGAAGTTCCACCACTGCAAGGCTCTGTAGCCATCGGAAACCAATCTAGACACCGTTTCGGCACCCTGGCGGAGGGGGAATCATCTCCGGTGGCCATCTTAAGAATCCCGGCGACCACCACGATCAGGAGGGAGTAGTCCACCCTCGGGACTGAGGGTTTGTACCGATAGCTATGTGTGTAATCTCTCTCTCTCTCTCTCTCTCTCTCTCTCTCTCGTGTTCTTGAGATGTCACGATCTTGATGTATCGCGGGCTTTGTTAATATAGTCGCATCATATGGTGTTTTCCCCTCTCTATCTTGTTGTGATGAATTGAGTTTTTCCCTTTGAGATTTAGTTGTTATCAGATTGAATACTTTTATGGATTTGAGAACACTTGATATATGTCTTGCAATTGAATACTGATGGTGACAATGGGGTGTCGTATTGATTCACTTGTTATATGTTTTGGCACTCAACATGCGGATTCCCGAGGTGACATTGGGGTAATCTATGCATAGGGGTTGATGCACGTCTTGTCTTTGTTTCACCGGTAGAAATCTTCGGGTACTCTTTGAAGTTCTTTGTGTTGGATTGAGTATTATGAATATGAATTTGCTTTGGTGTTATTGTAGTATGAACTCTTGGTTAGATCGATCGGAAAGAATAGCTTTGTGTTATTTTAGTACGAACTCTAGGATAGATTGATCGGAAAGAATGGCTTTGAGGTGGTTTCGTACCCTACAAACAATTTATTCTTATGTTCTCCGCTAGATAGGAACTTTGGAGTGATTCTTCATCGCACTTTGAGGGGTGGTTATATGATCCAATTATATTAGCATTGTTGAGAGGTTGCACTAGTAAAAGTACGGACCCTAGGCCTCAATTTCAAGCATTGGAATACCGTTTTTGTGCCCGTTTACTATTTGCTACCTTCCTGTTTTTATTTATTCAGATTATTAAAATATATTTCTACCATCCATATTACACTTTTATCACCATCTCTTCGTCGAACTAGTGCACCTATACAATTTGCCATTGTATTGGGTGTGTTGGGGACACAAGAGAGTTCTTGTATTTGGTTGCAGGGTCGTTTGAGAGAGACCATCATCATCCTACACCTCTCACTGATTGATAAACCTTAGGTCATCCACTTGAGGGAAAATTGCTACTGTCCTACAAAACTCTTCGCTTGGAGGCCCAACATGTGTCCACAAGAATAAAGTTGTGTAGTAGACATCAAGCTCTTTTCTGGCGCCATTGCCGGGGAGGTGAGTGCATGAAGGTTTGTCTTTAGATGTTGCAATTGGATCTTTTAGTTTCTTGTTTTATCAATAGTTTTGTTCGTAAAAGAAAACTACCAAAAAATGAAATTCAGGTTGCATCATATTATTGATCATCTTTATAATATCTTTCTTGAAAATGATGGTTCGGAAAGTTGTGCTCAATTGTTAGAAGAAGAAGTCAATAAAATGTTTGGCACAAATATTTGAATGATGATCATGATTGCAATATTGTTGGTATGAACTCTTTGAATATCCATGATGCTAATGATATGCAAAGCCATAAGCTTGGGGATGCTATATTTGATGAAGATGATATTTTTAGTCCCGCAAGCTTTGATGAGAAAATTTATTACTATGATTGCATGCCTCCTATTTATGATGATTATATTGATGAAAGTGGATTTGGAGAGGTCATGACTTTATTTAATGATGAATCCACTATTTTGGAAGAGGTTCCAATTGACTATGACAACAGAGTTCCTATATATGATGATTATGGTGATGACATGTATTCTATATTAAATAATTATAAACATGAAACTTGTCATCATGATTTTAATTTTCACTCACATGATAGTTATTTTGTTGAGTTTGCTCCCACTACTATTGATGAGAAGAAATTTGCTTATGTGGAGTGTAATAAGTTTTCTATGCTTATGCATCATGAGAATAATACTTTATGTGATAGTTATATTGTTGAATTCATTCATGATGCTATTGAAAATTATTATGAGAGTGGAACATATGCATCTACATATTGCAATGATATCAAATTTCCTCTCTATGTGTTGAAAATCTTGAATTTTTGCTTGTTTTGCCTTCCTATGCTAGTTGATTCTTGTTCCCATAAATTGTTTGCTCACAAAATCCCTATGCATAGGAAGTATGTTAGTCTTAAATGTGCTTGCCATGTGATTCATGATGCTCTCTTTATGTTTCAATTCTTATCTTTTATGCGAGCATCATTGAACTCATCATGCCTAGCTAAAAGGCATTAAAGAAAAGCGCTTGTTGGGAGACAAGCCAACACTTTTACCTACTGTTTTTGTGTGTTCAGATGATTATGCTACTGTATTGATCATGTTTTATTGCTTTTGTTACAATAAAGTGCCAAGTAAAGCCTTTGGGATCATGTTGGGTGATAGTTGATTTGATCTAGCTGAAAAACAGAAACTTTTGCGCACACGAAAATAATTCTCATTTTTAACAGAAGAGTGCTTTTGAGTTGATTATTTTTTCATAAGTTTAATATACAAATTTCTCACGTGGTCCTAATTTTTTCATAATTTTTGGAGTAGCGGAAGTATGGCAGTTATCCAGATCATTACAGATTGTTCTGTTTTTGACAAATTCTGTTTTCAATGCATAGTTTGCTTGTTTTCTAGTTTCCATGGCTTATATTGCTCAATATAAATTGTGGAAATGATGTTCTACAGTAGGCATGGTGTGAGAATAATTATTAATCTTGTCTTTCACTGTACCAAAAGTGAAATGGTTTGCTCTTTATCATACTAACCTACTCACAAAGTTTCGTTAAGTTTTGTGTGATTGAAGTTTTCAAGTTTTGGGTGAGATGTCGATATCAGAAGAATAAGAAGTGACAAGACCCTAAGATTGGGGATGCCCAAGGCACCCCAAGGTAATATTCAAGGAATATCCAAGCAACTAAGCTTGGGGATGCCCCGGAAGGCATCCCCTCTTTCGTCTCCAACATTATCGGTAAACTCACTTGGAGCTATGTTTTCATTCGTCACATGATATTTGCTTTGCTTGGAGCATCATTTTATTTTATTTTTATTTTCTTTCTGTTATTTAGAATAATGTTTTGCATCTTTTATTTCAATAAAAGGGGCATTGATAGCCTTTACTATGCTTATTTTGCAAGTATACATGTTGCTGTTTGAAAATAGAAAGTTTACCGTTGTTGCAAAAATTCCCTAGAAAAGTTAGAATGTGATAAAATGTTGAAACTTTTTGCAAAGTAAGATCTGACATATTTTCTACAGTGTGGTTAATTTTCATAATCTTTTGAGTTTAAGAAGTATTGATAGTCTTGCATTATTTACAGACTGTACTGTTTTGGCAGATTGCTGTTATGTTTGCATTGTTTGCATATGTTTGCTTGTTTAATGATTCTATTTGAGGATAGGAGTATTAAATATGCAGAGGAATTTAGTATGCAATGTTGAATAATAATTATAGTTATTTTCTACAGTAGAGAATGCTAAGGTTTTTGCATTGGTTTATACTAACTTATCTCACGAGTTCTTGTTGAGTTTTGTGTGGATGAAGCTTTTGAGATTTAGGGAAACAGTGTTATAGAAGGAATTAAGGAGACAAAAAAGCTCAAGCTTGGGGTGTAGCGACCAGACCTCAAACAGTCTGTGCTGCTGTGCACCAGTGTCATCCCTGGATCAGTAATGCTGACACGCACAGTACAAATGGAGGATTTATAACAGAGTAGCAATCACACACTTATTACATCGAATATCTCAAAAGAGAATAAGTATGATAAATATGGCTTAAGGCCATCTAAATACGATAACAGCGGAAGGCTTGGAAGATAAGTGAGTCCATCAACTCCAACGGCATCACTGAGTATAAGACCACGACCTAAGGCACCTTACTCGTCGTCTGAAAAGTCTGCAACATAAAACGTTGCAGCCCGAAAACGGGTCAGCACATGGAATATGCTGGCAATGTAACACATAGAGAATAATGAACATAATAATGCTATACTACATGCATATATGGCTGGTGGAAAGCTCTATGGTTACAGTTTTGCGAAAAGCCAATTTTTCCCTACTGCAAAGGAATAAATTTTATTTAACTATCATGGTGGTTGTTAAACATTGAGAAGGTACCTCCAACTCAATCCCAATTAAATATCATCATTAACCCAGCAAAATTAATTAAAGTAACATGATGATGAGATTCACATGATAATCCAGGTACTAGATACTTAAGTTGTCCATAACCGGGGACACGGCTAATCATGATTAGTTTGTACACTCTGCAGAGGTTTGTGCACTTTTCCCCACAACACTCGATCGCCTCCGCTTGATTCTCGCACTGCATGATGTTTGAGAAACGGATGATCGAGACACAGTCTTTCAGAAGCGTTAACTCTCTACTCTGGGTAGACCGTACCAGCTACATCCCCTACATCTGCTAGTCTACCTCTTCAATAGCTCACACAACTTAATCAACTATGCTAGAGCCCATAATAGCATGTGGCTGCACACGGAAGTTTCTAGCATGAATAATCTCATGATCCCTTTGAGCCTGGGTGGCGGTCCATAGGATGATCACACGGGTACTCCGGGATATCCAAAAATACAGGCAGCACTGGGTTCTCCAGGTGCCTCAATCCACCCAGATGTGAGTTTTAGTTGCACCTTAAGTAAACCATTAATTAACAATCTCACATCTGTCATGAATATCTCTCAAACCCAATCCACGTCTACAAGCATAGCATGGCAATATAAGCAAACGTAGAAGTAACTCCCAAGGGTTTGATAAATAAAACAGGTAATAGGTACTACCTCATCTACTTCCCAATACCCACAGTTTAATTAGATCCTAACCATGCAGTGTTTGAGGATTGATCTGATGCAATAAAAACTGGGTATGGAAAAGTATGATCAAAGTGTTACTTGCCTTGCTGATGATCCGCGAAACCTAGAGATTCGAAGTAACAAGCGGCGCACTCCGGGTACTCTATCGCAAACAAACAAGCAAACAATAAGTACTCATCTAATGCACAAGTAAAACTCAAATAAAGATCTAACCAGAAAGTTCAACTTAAGAACTCCGGTTTGCAAAAAGAATCAAATCGAACAAAGCAACGAAAATCAAACGGCGAAAGAAACAAGCTTCGTTTACTAATCTGGGTCTAGGTCAAATTTTACAGTAGCAAAAACTTGTTTGAATGGGTTAAACGGAAAGAGAATTTCGGGACGAAACTCTAGGCACTTGAATCGCCTGATTCCGATAAACGAGCGAAAAGTTAAACGAAAACGAAGTTCTGATCGGAAATCGCGATCTGGAATAATCGCGGAAAATCCGACGAAAAAGAAAACTGACGAACAGTTAAACGAACGAACGTTTGTTAACAGCGACAATCCGACGAACACGTTCGTTAAAACGAACGGGTCGGTGAACGTTCACTAAATAATAAAACAGAAAAATAAACCGATCAAAAAAAAACAAAAACTAGGGTTTCGAAAAAAAATAAACCGGGATGGTTTTAAAAAAAAATGGACGGCGAACGGCGGCGGCTCCGGCTAACCTCCGGCGAGGCTCGGGTCGGGGCTCTGGCGGGTCGGCGAGAGCGGCGGGGCGGCGTGCGTCGAAAGGCGACGGGGCGGCGGCGTACGGCGTCGGGGCGGCGAGCTCCTCGGGCGGCGGCGGCTCCTCGGGCGGCGGCGGCTGCGGGTCGGGGCGTGGACGGGGTGAGGAGAGGGGCGGCGGCGGGGTATATAAGAGGGGGGCTGCCTTGGAGGAGGGGGCGAGGCGGCGTCGGCGAGCGGGACTCGGGCGGCGGCGGCCGTGCTCGCCTCGGTCTCCAGGAGGGAGACGGGCGCGGGATGGGCCGGCCTGGCTCGGCTAGGCCTCGGCCCAGTCAGGCGCGGGTTTTTTTTTAAATATTCCGTCTTATCAAAACAAATCGCAGAAAATAAATAAAAATCCAAAAATGATAAAACAAATTTTCCCCGTCTAATAAAATTAATTAGAACAAGGTGAACATTTTTCTTGGCCAAAAATGCAGTTTTGAAAACGTGCAATTTTTTAATGCAATTAAAATTGCAAATAAAATCCGAATAAAATCCAATATTTGATTTTAATATTTTTCCTCCAATATTTCAATTATTTTGGAGAAGTCATATTTTCTCCTCTCATTTATTTTAATATGAAAAAAATTTCGGAGAGAAAAATAAATAAAACCAAAAATCCTCGTTTTATTATTTGATTAAAAATCAAATATGAAAAATCGGGAAAATCCCCAACTCTCTCCGAGGGTCCTTGAGTTTCTTAGGATTTATCGAGGATTTGCCAAAATGCAATAAAATATGCTATGCAATGATGATCTAATGTATAACATTCCAAATTGAAAATTTGGGATGTTACATGCACTACTACAAAAAGGGCTATAGATGGGATTGACACTAATGGCGCACCAGACAAGCGGTGCGCCATTAGTATATACTAATGGCGCACCACCTTCTGATACGCCATTAGAGTTGAAACTACTAATGGCGCACCTGGCCCAGGGTGCGCCATTAGTATCAAAATTTTTTTAACTAGTGCGCCTGTCCAAACATACTAATGGCGCATCCAGACACAGTGCGCCATTACTAGTTGTAACTAGTAATGGCGCACCTGGCCCAGGGTGCGCCATTAGTATCAAAAAAAAATTTAACTAGTGCGCCTGTCCAAACGACTAATGGCGCATCCAGACACAGTGCGCCATTACTAGTTGTAACTAGTAATGGCGCACCTGGCCCAGGGTGCGTCATTAGTATCAATTTTTTTTTTAATTAGTGCGCCTGTCCAAACATACTAATGGCGCATCCAGACACAGTGCGCCATTACTAGTTGTAACTAGTAATGGCGCACCTGGCCCTGGGTGCGCCATTAGTATAAAAAAAAATATTTTTTTAACTAGTGCGCCTGTCCAAACATACTAATGGCGCACCACCAGAAGGTGCGCCATTAGTAAGTGGGCAGCAACAAGATATTTTGGACAGCCTCTCCTACCCACACTCACTTTCTCCCCACTTCATTCTCTCCACCTCCTCCTTGTCTCGGGTGCCTCCTCTTTTTCACCTCATTTCCACCATAGATTCATTCAATTTAAGTGGTTAAATTACCTTGTTTTGATAGGTAAGTAAGGGGGGAAGCTATATTTATGTTGTTCTCCCTACAACAATGTGCACATGAACTTTTTATGGCCTAGCTAGATCTATGTATGTTCGTGGTGTTGCATATTTTGTGGTGTTGCATATGTGTTTGTGTTTGGAGGTGTATCGGTATTTGAAATGCGATAGTTGCCAATATTTTGCCGGAATGTTGATTCATTTCCGTTTCGGCGAGAATTTTGGCATTAAGCATTCTTTTTGGTCCTATTTTTGGGGAAAGTCATGCCAAATTTTTTCTTGGTTCTAAAATATCGTTTTGCTCTACCCCGCAGGCGACCATGGTCCGCATGATGACCGAAGGCATCGTGAATAGGTTTTTGAGGTCCGCGAAGGCCGAGATGCTTCAAAAGAACAAGACGGAGATAAGATGTCCGTGTCGAAGATGCAAGCTGAAGAGCCTTATTGTGGACCCGGAATCCTGGCAGGTGCGGGACCACCTGCTCTTGCGTGGTTTCATGGATGGCTATCGGTGGCAAGGTGATGAAGATGACTACGAAGTCGTCCATGGGGGCCGGGCAAGAAATGAGGAAGGGCAGCAAGACAACCACCGCGGCTCGGGCGGGCGAGAAGACGAAGAATCCCCAGGAGATGATCACGACGGTGATGCTGTACACAGTCATCATGTAGAAGATGCAGGACATGATGATGAGGAAGATGCCGGAGCAGACGATGGTCATGATCATGAAGATGATGATGCCGGCGGAGCAGACGACGCTGGACCATCGATGGGCTGGGTGCAGGACCCTCATATTCAAGAGCTGCTTCTCAAGCAGACGGATAACGCAAGAGCCGCCGCCCGAGAGAAAGCCAAGATGGATCAACTTGAGTTAGACGCGGTTACTCCATTGTATGAAGGATGCAGGCCCGAGGATACCCGCCTGAAAGTAACGCTCATGGCTCTGGAGATGAAGGTAAAACACAAAATGACCGACGCATGCTTCGACGAGAACATGTCATTCTGGCACGAACGTCTTCCCAAGGGGAACAAGTGCCCGACCAGTTTGGAGGAGGCGAAGAAAATCGTGTGTCCTCTGGATTTACCGCACGTGAAATACCATGTGTGCATGAACAATTGCATCATTTATCGGGACGAGCACGCGGAGTCTACCATATGTCCGGTGTGCGGCGTCACTCGATACAAGAAGAGGAAGAAAGCTTCTCGAAAAGTGGTGTGGTACTTTCCGATCACTCCTCGTCTGCAGCTGTATTTCGCGGACCCTAAGGTAGCAAAGCTCCTGCGTTGGCACGCGGATAGGCAGGAGAAGAAGCGAGAAGATGACGCAAATGATCCGGAGATAGATAAAAAAGACAAGATGCTGAGTCACCCTAAGGATGCGAGCCAGTGGCAAGCGTTGAACTTCGAAGACCTAGAATTTGGGAACGATCCAAGGAACATCGTGCTGGGCGCGAGCACCGATGGAGTCAATCCGTTTGGCAGCCAGAGAAGCACACATAGCACCTGGCCTGTGTTTGTGTGGATGTACAACCTTCCCCCCTGGTTGTGCATGAAGAGGAAGTACATTCACATGAGTATGCTAATTGAAGGACCGAAACAACCAGGGAACGACATCAATCTGTATCTGGGGCTGCTGAAAGAGGAGCTTGACACGCTGTGGAAAACGCCAGCCAATACGTGGGACGCTGCAGAGAAAGAATATTTCCCTATGAGAGCCGCGCTGCTCACGACGGTGCACGACTATCTCGGTTACGGATATGTCGCGGGGCAGGTGGTCCACGGATTTTCTGGATGCGCCAGGTGCATGGATGACACAACGTATCGCCAGCTAGATAGAGATCCCAGGTCTTCGAAAACCGTGTTCATGGGACATCGAAGGTGGCTTCGCGATGATGACCCGTGGAGAAAACGCAAGGATCTATTCGATGGTGAAACCGAACCCCGAGGACGCCCGCGTACAAGGAGCGGCGAGGAAATAGACGAGCTATTGAAAAAATGGAAAGACTGCCCACTGCCGGGAAAGAAGCAAAAGGCGCCAGAGCCGGGAAAGAAGCGAAAGGCGCCAGAGCCGCTGCTGAAGGTATGGAAAACGAAGTCTGTTTTCTGGGACTTGCCGTACTGGAAGATCCACCGTGTGCCTCACAACCTTGATGTCATGCATATCACGAAGAACGTGTCCGAGAGTCTGCTTGGTACCCTGCTCAACATGCCAGAGAGGACCAAAGATGGGCCGAAAGCAAGGGCAGACTTGAAATCAATGGGCATCAGGCAGGAGCTTCACGCTATATATGATGATGATGATGATGAGGCGAAGCAGGACACGGAAAGTCGTCGCAAAGGCAAAAAGGCCAAGAAGACCGGAAATGACTACCCTCCCGCGTGCTTCACTCTAAGTCAGGAGGAGATCGAGCAGTTTTTCACCTGCCTCGTAGGAGTAAAACTTCCTTACGGTTACGTGGGGAAGATAAGCAGATACCTAGACCTAGCGAAGCTGAAGTTCAGCGGGATGAAGTCTCACGACTGTCACGTGCTGATGACGCAGATACTTCCAGTTGCAATCCGTCGGATCATGGACGGGCACGTCTGTGAAACGCTATTTGGCCTATGCAACTTTTTCGACGTCATCTCTCGGAAGTCTGTTGGCGTGAGGCAACTCAGAAGGCTACAGGAAGAGATCGTGGTGATACTATGCGAGCTTGAGATGTACTTCCCGCCCACATTCTTCGATGTTATGGTGCATCTGCTGGTCCATATCGTGGACGATATCATCCAACTCGGGTCGACGTTCCTGCACAGCATGATGCCGTTCGAAAGGATGAATGGTGTCATCAAAGGATACGTTCGCAACATGTCACGTCCAGAGGGAAGCATAGCCAGGGGCTTTCTGACCGAGGAGTGCATCTCCTACTGCACGAATTATCTAGGCATCGAGAACCCCGTTGGTCTGCCCGTCAACAGGCACCTCGGCAGGCTCGCTGGAAGGGGTCACCGTGAGGGTCGCCGCGAAATGCATGTCGACTTCGAGGGTCAACTCGCCGACTTTGAAAGAGCAAACCTAGTCGCGCTACAACACATAGACGTGGTCGATCCTTGGGTGGTAGAGCACAAAACCTTTATTAAGAAGACGTACAATGACCGAGGCCAACAGAGGACGGACGGAGATATACTCAAAGAGCACAACTCATGTTTCACGCGTTGGTTCAAGCAGAAGCTTCTGTCGTACCCTTTACATGAGGATTCTTCCGCGGAAGAACAACTCATATTCACCTTGTCACAGGGCGCCGAGCACAACCTGATGACCTATGAGGCGTACGATATCAATGGCTACACATTCTACACCGAGGCCAAGGACATGAAGAGCGATGGTTATCAGAACTCCGGGGTAACGATGGAATCCTACACCGGTAACGACAAGGACAGATACTACGGAAGGATCGAGGAGATCTGGGAGCTGAGCTACGCTGGAGAAGGTCCCGATGTTCCGTGTCAGATGGGCCAAGAGCGTCCTAAAAGAAGACCGGTATTTCACCACCATGGTTATACCCGAAGCCAAATCCAAGACCGCAGGCGCAAACGTCACCGCGAAAATGAGCCATGGGTACTGGCTTCCCAAGTGGACCAATGCTTCTTCATTACCGACCCATCAAAGCCCAGTCGTGTTGTCGTGAGGAGAGGCAAAAGGAAGATCATCGGAATGGATGGAGTAGCCAATGAGCAAGACTTCGACAAGTACGGCGACCCGAGAATCGAACATGACGACGATGATGAAGTAGCAGCATACACCACAAGAAGAAGCAGGACCACCCTACCTAAAGGACGTCCGTTCCACAGAAGAACTCCATTTGCGAAAAAGAAGGGCAAGAAGATTGTGAACAGATAGCTAGCTAAGATCGATTGTATTTAAATCGTAGCCTTCATTTCTCGATTGTATTTCATGGGCACTTTTTGAACTATCATGAATATTTTTAAATTTCATGGACACTCGATCTCGATCCCCCTCCATCTTGATCGCTATCCCACCTCGCCAGATCCGGTCCCCCTCGCCGCCGAGCACCCCCCGGTCCACCGCCCCCCCGCACCTCGCGCACCCTCCCCCGCTCCACCGGCATTACTGTTTGATGATATATTTAAAAAAATTATTACTGTCTTATAAAAAAATATTACTGTTATGATTTAAACAAGTTTGAACATATTTAAACACAAATAAATATCAAACAACATTTTAAATGCATAAAAAAAATTGTGGAGCCTGGGAATCAAACCAGGACCTCCTGGTGTGGGAACTGGCTGCTGACCAGTCGAGCTAGTAGAGGGAACTTGGTGTGGATCAGGTCAGGTGGAAGATAACCTGTTGGCTCGAGCAGAAATAAAAAAAATACTAATGGCGCACCAGGGTGAGGTGCGCCATTAGTATGGATGTACTTATGGCGCACCGAGGGGTGGTGCGCCATTAGTATTGTGCCCTCGCCCAAACCTATCCCCGGCCCAAACCTATCCCCTCTCTCTCCCTCGCCCTCGCCCTCGATCCCCTTCCCCTCTCCTCTCCCGACGCCGCTGCCCCGCCGCCTCGACGCCGCCCCGTCGTCCTCGACTCCGCCCCGACGCCCCGACGCCGCTGCCCCTTCCCCTCTCCTCTCCCGACGCCGCTGCCCCGACCTCCTCCTCGCCCCTCGACGTCGCCCTCGATCCCCTTCCCCTCTCCTCTCCCGACGCCGCCGCCCCGTCGTCCTCGTCCTCGCCCTCCTCCTTGTCCGCGCCACCGCCGCGCCGCTCCGACCTCCTCCTTGTCCCCTCCGGCCTCCTCCGCCTCCTCAGGTACTACCCCACCTCTCCCTCCCCTCCGGCCTGTATGTTGCTATGTCAAGAACACTAGAACGAAGACTGTATCAAATGAACAGTTAGAACTCTAGCATGACAGGGAGATAATTAACACAAACTGTCTCTTTGTACTCTCTTCCCCCCATGTGTATGTGGTCAATCCTCGCAAGTGCTGAATGCTTTCTTTCTTTTCTTGTCTGTTCCAACTTTTGATTTGACCGCAATTAATACAATGCTGAAAAGTTGTAATTGTTCAGGCCACTGTTCCTGTATGAGATGTAGACCCAACATGCAATTTGCTCTCTAATGTCAACAAGAATTAAATTGACAATGAGATACATTTCAGTTTACTTTTGACAATGCTGCCTTTGCTTTGATCCTCCTTTTCGGACACACTCGGCATAGCTCTAGGACCGTGTTCCAAGATGTTTTCCTGGGCAGCAACAGTATTAGTCTTTGCCTTACTTTTTTTCTATGGCCCTACAGGTGGAGGCAAATGATTAAATATTTTTTATCTTCGTTAACAAACTAACTTTACAGTAACTATTCTGCGTTACATAGAAAACTGGAAATAACCACATGTCCTTGATTGATTTGTAGTTTTGTAGTTGGTTGTTAAAGAATGCAGTACCTTGGTTGTGAAGATAATAAAAATTATGACAATGTTGTGCAGGAGTAGTAATAAGAGAAGATCGCTCTGAGGTGAAGGAAGCAAGTGAGAGGCAAAGTGAGTTATTCTCTGGTCGTGTATTTAGTTAGTTACTTACTCCTGGTAGCTAATAAGTGGTTACTCTTTGGACTTTGGTGGTGTATGTATCAAAGCATGTTGTAAATATAGCAGCTCTGTTCCTTTTGTTGTAATGCCTAATGCCTTCATATTCTACTTGTATCACTGTATCATTGTAGCAAAAGTACAAGGATCAGATCACTTGGGCATGAAATGGTTCCAGAAACCAAAAGCCTGTTGTAAATTATAGCAGTTCTCTGTGTTTTTGTGTAATGCCTAATGCCTTCTCTGTGTTTTTGTGCATAGATTTTAGGGCAAATCTAGCACAGTTAGCAAAGTTAGAAATCTTTTAGGAAATTAGGGTAGTAGCAAAAACAGTAGCAATTTAAAAAAACAGTACCAAAAAAATTAGGTATAAAAACAGTAGCAAATAAAAAATATTAGCAAATATAGCTAGGGTAATTTTGTTTAGGTATAAAAAACAGTAGCAATTTTAAAAGAATAGTAGCAATTTTAAAAACAGTAGCAAAAAAATTAGGTATAAAAACAGTAGCAAATAAAAAAAGAGTAGCAAATATAGCTAGGGAAATTTTGTTTAGGTATAAAAACAGTAGCAAATTAAAAAAAGCAGTAGCAAATTAAAAAAACAGTAGCAAAAAATTAGGTATAAAAACAGTAGCAAATATAGCTAGGGCAATTTTGTTTAGGTATAAAAAACAGTAGCTACAATTTGTAAAAAGCATGAGCAACTGAAAAATCATCCTGAAATATAGCTAGGACAAACTTCAGTCTTTTTTTTGTTTGTAACAGAAACTACAGTAGTAAATATTTCCTGAAGTAAATATTTTCAGTCATTACAAATATGATACTGCTTGGAGATGCATATGTTGTTTTACCTGTTCACATGCCAATGTATTTTCCATGTTGCGATGGAGGCCTTTTTTGCCTTGTCCACCCGAGAGGCCCTTGAGTTTGCCGAAATGTCGATTAACTTCCGTTCAGGCAAATTCGGGTACTCCATATGTCCTATTTTCAGCAAAGGTCATGCTGAAATTTTCCGTGAATTTTAGCATGACTTTGCTAAAAATAGGACATATGGGGCACTTGTGACTAATGCATGGGCCGGGGTATCTTAGTAGGTAATTAAGTAGGATCAAGTGGCCCGGCGTACTTGTGACTAATGCATGGCTTTTAGGGTGCCTCGGTGTCGATAAAAACCGAAATGATGAAAGCTTAGGCTTTTAGGGTGCCTCGGCGTCGAAAAACCCTCAATGATAAAAGCTTAGCTTTTAGGATGCCTCGGTGTCGACAAACCCTAAAAGATGAGACCATGATCTTGTTCCTTGACAATAACCAACTTTTTGACCAAACTTTGTTCCTATTTAGAGAGAAACATGGCCAACAACGATGAGGCCGGGGGTTCGAGCGTCAAGCCATTCTGGAAGCTGTCCCAGGAGATGGAGGAACAACCTCACTTGTATGAGGACGCCGCCTTCCCCACCGATCCTGAGACCACTGATGGTACCGCCGAGGATGACCCCACTGATGCCACCACTGATGGTGCCACCGAGGATGCCACCACTCATGATGGCGGCGCACGCACAGATGGCAGCCAACCGAAGAGGCAACGGAAGGACCGGCGCCCGACCGTGCTCCGCACCCTCAAGGAGGAAGTTACTGAAGTGGACTCCGACGGGAATCCAACGGCGCCCCAGCGAATAGTCAAGGGGTACTCGCTTCAGCTCGGGTGCATTCTCCGGAGCACCATCTCGATCAACACCGAGAACCTGAGGCATCCTGACCGAGGGAATTTGCGCAACCTCCTCTTCACGAAGCTGCACGAACGATACAAGTTCCCCGCTGAATTTGAAAACACAAGCCTCAAAGGGAATAAAGTGAACAATGCTGCCCTCACGAAGATGAGCAAGGCCCTGTCTACTTGGAAAAGCAATGTGAAGAGAATGATCGAGAAAGGTGAGAGTTATGAGAAGATCAAGGAGAAAAATCCTTCGATCACCGAAGATGACTACAACGACTTCAAGATCAATTGCTCGAGCACCGCAAACTCCGAATCAAGTAAGTGGGGGAAAGAAATGCGGGAGCTGAACTTAGGGGAACACACACTCGGTCCCGGCGGTTACAGAGTGGCGGAGCCTATATGGGACAAGGAGGAGGCGGACCGTGCCGAGCAAGGCCTACCGCCCCTCTTCGATGAATACGGTGACAAGCAGACCAGGAACTTTGTCAGGGCCCGGTACAAGAAGGACCCGAAAACAAAGGAGCTTACCACAGATCCGAAGACCAGGGCGCTTGAGCTTGTTCTGGTAAGGAATACACCCCCTCGTAATTAGCTCCATATGGTTGCATTCTAATTAATGAAGCCAAATTTCTAAATGGTTCACATTCCTTCCGCAGGCGAATGAAAGCAGTAGCGCGGGGTCGACTAAGAGCAACCCTTGGGACACCACTCTAAATAGGGCGTTGAATGTAATGAAGAGCAAGGATAAGCTCAGTAAGACGACGTCAGCTGGTCGTGTGGCCAGCAAAGGCTTGTCGACAAAATGGTCGTCATACTATGACACTGCTGGGCGAAAGGAGAAAAAGACCAGCTCGGAAAGCCAGGCGCGCGAGGTTCAAGAACTCAGGGCACAGGTGGCGTGGATTCCGGAGATTGTCCAAGAGCAAGTGCAACAACAACTCGGAGCGACGATCACCGCCATTGTGCCTACCTTGATCCAGGGGATTAGTGCGTGGATTGCGGGCGGCCAACAGGGGCCGCCCCCGATTCCTAGCTTCACGGCCAGCAACTCGCAGAACGCGATGGCGGGGCCATTGGTGTCTCCGGCGGAGGCGGCATTGGTGTCTCCGACGCCGGCACGGGAGCTTAATGCACCCGGGTGTACGCCGGCCGGCACCTCTGCAGCAAGCGGCCCCTCCGTCAACTGCACGCCCGCCGTTGGCGGTGCCTCGACATTAGCCGAGCTCGACGCCATCATCACGGTAACTAATTAAGCCTCTCTCGGCCGAGGACTTCATCTCCTTGCCTTTGACTGGGCATCCCTAACGCCCTACATGTTTTCGCAGGGCGCCGCCGACGTTCCGTGCACTCTCTTGCACTTCGTGAACAACGAGTTGGTCGATGTCGCCAAGGGAAAAATCGTTCAACCGGGCAACCCCTTGTTCCACGGTACCCAGATGCCACCCAACTTGTTTAGGGTTCAACTGGTTCGGCTGCTGCTAGGCTGCGACGAGGTGTTACCTCCGATTCGACCCCTCGGGGCCGACGATGATAACGTGATGAACCTCAGCGCCTGCCTGAGCTGGCCCCTGCTTTGGCCGAAGAGCCAGATTCGTTTGGGGGCGGGGGACACCACCCCAAAGACAACACCGCCAGTCGTGCCGGCGCCAAGTCGGCCCCATGGCAAGACCGCTGCAACGGTGCCGGACATCCCTATGCCACTGGATCCAAACATGCATATGGCACAGGATCAGAACGACGACGACGACGATACATTTGCCAACGTCGATCAGTACTTTGCCGATCATGGGGACGGTGGCGACTTCATGGGGCCTCCTTCTCAAGAACCCAACCCAACAAAAGACGTGTGCGATCTAGCTGGTACCGCGGAGAAGCCAAGTTGCAACAGGCGTCGTCTGCAGTTCAGCTCTCAGGAGACGCCTCCAGCTGCCGACTTCACCGAGCCTCAGATAGGCGAGGTGCCAAATATGATCAGCCCCAACACACTCAAGAAGGCGGTCCCATTACAGGAGATCAAGAAGAAGGCACGCAAAAGAAAGACTAACAAGGGTGCGGGCCAGCCGGCCCCGAGTACGATCCGTGCTCAGGACGGGCCACCTTCAACTGCGGATATCTCGAGGAGGGTGCATGTGGCGGGTAGGCCGATGCTACCGAGAAATATGCTCGATGCTGCAACCGGTGCTATGCGGAGTTTGCATGACAGTGTTCTTTCTTTTGAGAAGCGGCGTCTCCGAGAGAAGGATGTGGCATACCCGGTTTTCTCGGCCAAGGTGCCAGAGGGCAAGGGCTTTGTGGATAACTCCATCGGGGGTACGATCGTCCTGCGGTTTGATGACATCTACGCTATGTTGAACCTTCATCCGCTGCACTACACCTTCGTTCGGCTATTTTCGCTGAGTATGGAGATGCAGATCATTCGCGACAAGACCCCGGACATCGTGATAGTCGACCCCTTCTACATGCGTGCCAAGATCTTGGGCAGCGCTGGGGACCGGCAAGTCGCGAGTTCTTACCTCGAAGGCGTCATTCTGGCAAACCAAGATAAGGATAACTTCCTCGTGCCTTACTTTCCCGAGTAAGTCCTCCCCTCAACCGCCCCGTAACATATGAATTCTTAGATTTTGATCGTTTTTCTTTTAACATTCCGTGTTTTCTGCAGTGACACACATTGCACGCTCATCCTCCTAAGCCCCAAATATTCCATGGCCACGTATTTCGACCCGGACCGTCAGTCGAACGTAGACTACACAAATGTCAAGAAGGTTCTTGATGATGTTCTCCCCGGCTACGTCAAATCTGGAGGCACCTTCACCAGGCCTATTCGTAAGTACGGCAAGCACGTGTTCTCCCACAATACGACGTTCTGCTGCGTCAAGCAGCCGCCTGGCGGTCAGAAGGATGCCTACTACGCCATCCATCACATGCGGGCGATCGTGCGGGACCATAATCACCTTCTCCTACCAAATAATCTCAAAGATTGGGCCGCAAGCTTGGGGGCAATCCAGGACGCAGACATCAGACAAGAATTCTTTCGCATCCAGTCGGAGTTTTCGGAAATCATCCATCAAGATGTCCTTCGTACCTCGGGGCAGTTCTACCTCAGAAATCAACCGTCCAACAGTGACATCGACACAATCCTACAAATGCAGGCTGACAACGCCCGTTGTTTCATGACTCCCACGATAGATGGTGGCTTCATCCACACTCCGGTCCCTTGAGTCGAGTCGAAAGCAGTGATGCTGTGTCTAGTTCTGAAACATCGATTGGCTCATGTTGTAATTAAACTTTAATGAACTTGTAGTATGTCTCTTTGGTTTCGAGAGTCGTTCAACTTAGATGTAATCGATGCTATTAATGTCTTGCTTTTCTCTTCCGATCGTTCTGTTGCATACTTATATATTGCTTATGTATTGTCTGTGAATTGGTACTAACGTTTCGTTTGGCTACTGCATAGCGATGCCGTGGTATGTCGTGTACAAGGGTAAGGTTCCCGGAGTCTACGACGACTGGGAGGAGTGTCGGAGACAGGTTCACCGATTCAGCGGTAACAGTTACAAAGGGTACGTCACTAGGGCCGAGGCCGAATCTAGATACGACCGCTATCTAGCGGGAGAGGGGAGGGAGCGTTGGAGGAACCGGATGAAGACGAGTTTCATCGTGATGATGCTCATCGTGATGACCGCAGCTCTCTTCTATGTGATGGTAGTTTAGATGATCAATATCGACTTGTAATGTGAAGACAAACTCGCGGTCTCGAGACTTGTAATATAATGTTCTATCTTTGTTCGGTCTTTTCAATTCGGAGACTAATATGATGAATTGTATTCGGGGACTAAAATGATGAATTGTATTCAAAGACTAATCTTCTATTGTATTCAATGAATCTGTTGTTGATGTGTGCTGTCTATATTTTGTCCAATTATACATTTTGTAACCTGTGCAAAAAACAGAAAATAAAAAAATAAAAAAACCTAATATTCGTACTAATGGCGCATCACATCATAGTGCGCCGTTAGTATGCCAAAGAATACTAATGGCGCATCACTAAACAGTGCGCCATTAGTATGCCGAAGTTACTAATGGCGCATCCTGTTGTTGTGCGCCGTTAGTATGCCAAAGCACCTGGGTATAGATGGCCCCCTGGGAGGCATACTATTGGCGCACTGTTGTATATACTAATGGCGCATCTGGGGTGCGCCATTAGTATACCAGATACTAATGGCGCACCAGTGGTGCGCCATTAGTAAAATATACTAATGGCGTGCTACTAATGGCGCACCACTAATGCGCCATTAATGGCCAAATTAGGTGCGCCATTAGTTGGCCTTTTCCTAGTAGTGATGGGGATGCCCAAGGCATCCCAAGATAATATTTCAATAAGTCTCAGGCATCTAAGCTTGGGGATGCCCCGGTAGGCATCCCACCTTTCTTCACCAACAATTATCGGTTAGTATCGGTTGATCCTAAGTTTTTGCTTCTTCATATGATGTGTGCTATCCTTGGAATGTTATTTTATTTTGTTTTGCTTGTTTTTTTAATAAAGTACTTATATCTGAAAGTTTTAAATAAAATAGAGTCCTCAAATAGTTGCCAGGGAGGCTAGGTAAGCGGCATGCACATCCCGTCAACGAAGCTCTTTTCTATGGAATTGCTCTAGTGCTTCACTTATATCTGTTTTAGCACGATGTGCTTTAGTATTTTTGAAGAACTTCTCTCTTGCTTCACTTAAATTAATTTGAGAGAAAGAAATATTATGCTCATGATCCTCACTTATATATGTTTGAGCTTATCAAAAGCAACACATGAAAATTAGTTCCAAAGTGATAGATATCCAAGAAGAATATAATAAAAACTTTCATGAAGATCATTGGACAAAATACAGTTGATTCCTTGTAATAGTTTTGAGATATGATGATGTGATATGTGAGTCATGTTGATTCCCTATGCAAGCACGAAAGTCAATAGTTATGCAATGAAATTACATCCTACTTGTGGTGCATTATTCGGTGTTAACTATGCTCAATGCTCGCTTATGAGATTATTCGTTTCTTGGTTGGTCGCTTCTCAATCTTTTGCTAGCCTTCATTTTGCACTAAGTATGATCACTACTTGTACATCCAAAATCCTTTAAACTAGTTTTGCCACATGAGTCCACCATACCTACCTATATGCGGTATTCTTTTGCTGTTCTAAGCAAATTTGTATGTGCCATCTCTAATTTTCAAAATAAATTTCTCTTTTGTGTGCCCGTGCCGCTCGCGAGGCGGTGAGCGGTGGCCAATGTTTTCCATGCTAGATGTGTTATTCTCACGATGAGTGTTTATTCACTTGTCATTGCACGAGAGTAAGGCAAAGGTATTAGGGATGCCCAGTCCCGAAATGAAAAATGAATTTACTTTATGTTGTCAAATAAGAAATTCTTTGGAAAGTGTTGGTATGGAGGGCACCCGTGGATACGGTTAGCCATGGAAAGTGAAAGTATGCTGGAAAAAGGAATAAACTTTATTTTCTGTTTGGGAACCACCTATGATATATCTAGCATGGGAAATGTTGGGAGCTCTAAGTCATTTTCGTTGATGGATGCCTCTCAAAATGTTTTTATCTCTCAATTTTCGCTTTGAGCTCTGGCACCTCTACAAATCCCTACTTCCCTCTGCGAAGGGCCTTTCTTTTACTTTATGCAATTTTTATTTTTAATTTGAGTCTCCATCTTCTCTTATAAAGCACCAAATAGGAGGCACTATGATCGTACTTGAGCATTGGGTGTAGCTAATATGCGAATGTGTTTCATGAATGGATCAATGATTGAGCATGATGGGCTAGGGATAACTTATTTTAGAGTTGATACTTTGAGAGACATGGTTGCTTGTTGATATGCTTGAGTATTTAAGTCTCATGTCAAAACTAGACTATTGCTTTGAACCATATAAAAGTCCAAATGTCCATGCTATAAAGAAAAGAATATGAGATGACATGTTAGGCAGCATTCCACATAAAAAATTCTGTTTTTATCATTTACCTACTCGAGGACGAGCAGGAATTAAGCTTGGGGATGTTGATATGTCTCCAATGTATCTATAATTTTTGATTGTTCCATGCTATTATATTATCATTCTTGGATGTTTTATAATCATTCTATAGCAACTTTATATCATTTTTTGGGACTAACCTATTGACCCAGTGCCCAGTGCCAGTTGCTGTTTTTTGCTTGTTTTTTACATCACAGGAAATCAATATCAAACGGAGTCCAAACACTGCAAAAGTTTTTGTGGATTTTTATGGACCAGAAGACCACCAATGGGCCAGAGCAGCACCTGGGGAGTGCCCCGAGGGGGGCACAACACACCAGGGCGTGCCTGGGGGACCCAGGCGCGCCCAGGTGGGTTGTGCCCATCTCGGTGGCCTCCCGCATCCCCTCTTCACCCTATTAATTCCCATATATTCCAAAAACCCTCGGGGCTAACCCAGATCAGAAGTTCCGCCGCCGCAAGGCTCTGTAGCCACCGAAAACCAATCTAAACCCTGTTCCAGCACCCTGCCGGAGTGGGGAATCATCTCCGGTTTCCATCTTCATCATCTCGGCGGCCACCACGATGAGGAGGGCCGGAGTAGTTCACCCTCGGGGCTGAGGGTTTGTACCAGTAGCTATGTGTTTAATCTCTTTCTCTCGTGTTCTTGAGATGTCACGATCTTGATGTATCGTGGGCTTTGTTAATATCGTCGGATCATATATGATGTTTTCCCCTCTCTATCTTGTTGTGATGAATTGAGTTTTTCCCTTCGAGATTTCGTTGTTATCGGATTGAATACTTTTATGGATTTGAGAACACTTGATATATGTCTTACAATTCAATACTCATGGTGACAATGGGGTATCATATTGATTCACTTGATATATGTTTTGGCACTCAACTCGCGGATTTCCGAGGTGACATTGGGGTAATCTATGCATAGGGATTGATGCATGTTCTTGTCTCTGTTTCTCCGGTAGAAATCTTGGGGCACTCTTTGAAGTTCTTTGTGTTGGATTGAGTATTATGAATATGAATTTGCTTTGGTGTTATTGTAGTACAAACTCTTGGTTAGATCGATCGGAAAGAATAGCTTCGTGTTATTTTAGTATGAACTCTAGGATAGATTGATTGGAAAGAATAGCTTTGAGGTGGTTTCCTACCCTACAAACAATTTATTCTTATGTATTTCGCTAGACAGGAACTTTGGAGTGATTCTTCATCGCACTTTGAGGGGTGGTTACATGATCCAATTATATTAGCATTGTTCAGAGGTTGCACTAGTGAAAGTACGGACCCTAGGCCTCATTTTCAAGCACTCGAATACCGTTTTTGTGCCTGTTTACTATTTGCTACCTTGCTGTTTTTATTTATTCAGATTATAAAAATATATTTCTACCATCCATATTACACTTTTATCACCATCTCTTTGCCGAACTAGTGCACCTATACAATTTGCCATTGTATTGGGTGTGTTGGGGACACAAGAGATTTCTTGTATTTGGTTGCAGGGTCGTTTGAGAGAGACCATCTTCATCCTACACCTCTCATGGATTGATAAACCTTAGGTCATCCAATTGAGGCAAAATTGCTACAGTCCTACAGAACTCTGTGCTTGGAGGCCCAACACGTGTCGACAAGAATAAAGTTGCGTAGTAGACATAGATATTGAAAGTGTGATTACTATAAAAGTGGCATTAGTTGAAGCATAGACTCACAAATATAAGCATTCCAAATTCTTAATGGGAAAAGGTAGCAAGAGTATTTCTAACCACCTTTTTGAAGGAATAAATAAGGCAACATCGGCTGATGTCAGGAAGGCATACATAATATTTTCTTAAAAACTGAACCATTCCTGACATTTCCTCTTCTTTTAAGCATATATATTTTGTGCAATTCAACTAAAATAAAATGCTATCACCGCCTTGACAATTCAGTGACACTGTACAAAAAGAAATGACTTAACATTACATCATGATGTCAGGTATGTAATCGGCACGCACTAGAGACAAACATACAGACCTCCTCTAGAACATTAATTTTAACAAAGGTGTGACTAGCTTTACTGGCATAATTTGAGTGAACTCTACACCCTCTGTTCCTTAATATAAGACGTTTTCGCAGTTCAATTTAAAGTACCCAAACGTCTTGTATTTAGAAAGACATGTAGTAGTTTTCTTGAGCACATATCTGGGAAAGCTTGCCACACTTTATATATGTCCATACGCTAATGCAACACCATTCGAATAGTACAAATATACACTAAACCAGTGGCTAGTGCAACAGTAGAGTAGTTTTTATTAAGGGGTACAGTACAATGGTTTTACGGAACAGATTTTCATAAGCTAGCACTGAAAGATTTCTATAAGCATTAACAATACAAAATGTAAAGGTAACAAGTTTCAGCATTGGTATACTAGTTGTGCAACAACATTAAACCAAATACAAAAGCCTGAAGGTAACTAGCATTATTAACTAATGATAGTATAAAAAATTGCAAACCACGTACCTTCAAGGTAAATATCATTTTGAACTCGAGGGGACCTCAAAATTGCTATCCCAATCTTGATAATCGATCAAACATAAAAACTTGATCGAACGAATCAAGAGAACAGCCGGAGGAGGAGGTGCCCACTCTTGACCTTTCCTCTTATCTTCCTAATTTTTTGTGCAGTTTAACCAAAATAAAATGACATCAGGGCCTCGGCATTTTGGTGACACTGTACAAAAAAAATTGACTTATCTCATGAAAGTGAGGTATGTGATCTATAAGCATTACCAGTGCAAAAATCTGAAGGTAGTAACAAGTTTCATCATTGGTATACTCGCTGTGAAACAACATTAGAATGCCTTAGCTGAAAAATCTTTAATACATCCACAATCAATAGCTAACCCTGAAATAATCCAGTGACATTAAATGGCATTGCTTAAATTTATCGGTGGCATTAGACTGAGTATGGCATTAGTTAAATGTGGCATCACTTTAGCAGTAGCATTGCTTGACTTAACCGCTGGCATTATACTACCAGCAAAAAAGTGGCAATAAGAGCATGGGAGGCCCATTCGGATAGTGGGCGCACCAGTACGATGTACCTCCATGGACGCATAGAGTGGTGAGGGAGGTATGGTTGCCCAGAGCAACAAATATCCAGGCAGCATATGTGGATTATGTCCCATTTTTATTCTCTTTAGCCATCGTTTTCCTATGTGAGGACAACAAACCGATTGACCTAGTCATTCTCTATTGCGTTGTCATGCCTTTCTACCATTTTTCACCCTTTTTCAACCAAGAGACACGAGACTTGTTCCTTAGCTACTGATTTTCCCCTTTTCAACCTAGATGCGGGTTTGATGCCTAGTCTCTTCGACACTACTTTCTCCACTCCTTTCCTTATTCAACCCAGACATGGATTAGTCTGCATGAAGTAGGGTTTCCTTTAATAGTGCAAATTAAGGTTTTCGTCAGCGTGACCAGCAGAGCAGAGGATAGCAAATTGGGAAGATGGTGGAGTGAAAAAAGATCCACATGCAGCGACGTGGCAGATAGGGCAATAGAACAAGGATATGGTTCGAAAAGAGGTAGCATACCCGAGGGTCGGTGGGAAGTGGCTTCAGTAATGGTCGTCGTCCTCCGCACACACCACGACAGCGAGCTTGGGAACAGAGGCCATCCCGCGTGGGCGCTAGGTCTGAGAGGACGGCCTTGTCGTCAGTGCGTGAGCTTGATATGTCTCCAACGTATCTATAATTTTTTATTGTTCCATGCTATTATATTATCTGTTTTGGATGTTTTATATGCATTAATATGCTATTTCATATTATTTTTGGGACTAACCTATTAACCTAGAGCCCAGTGCCAGTTTCTATTTTTTTCCTTGTTTTAGAGTTTTGCAGAAAAGGAATACCAATGGAGTCCAAACAGAATGAAACTTTTGCGATGATTTTTCTTCGACCAGAAGACATCTAGAGGGCTTGGAGTGCATGTCAGGAATCCACGAGGCGGCCACAAGGTTGGGAGGCGCGCCCGTACCCTTATGGTCCCCTCGTGACTCCACCGACCTATTTCTTTCGCTTATATATTCTCAAATATTCCAAAACATACCAGGAGAGCCACGAAACACTTTCCCACCGCCGCAACCTTCTGTACCCGTGAGATCCCATCTAGGGGCCTTTTCTGGTGTCCAGCCAGAGGGGGGTCCGATCATGGAGGGCCTATACATCAACACCATTTCTTCTCCGATGAAGCGTGAGTAGTTTACCACAGACCTACGAGTCCATAGCTAGTAGCTAGATGGCTTCTTCTCTCTCTTTGATTCTCAATATCATGTTCTCCTCGATATTCTTGGAGATCTATTCGATGTAATACTCTTTTGCGATGTGTTTGCCGGGATCCGATTAATTGTGGATTTACGATCAACTTATCTATGAATATTATTTGAATCTCCTCTGAATTCTTGTATGCATGATTTGATATCTTTCCAAGTCTCTTCGAACTATCGGTTTGGTTTGGCCAACTAGATTGGTTTTTCTTGCAATGGGAGAAGTGCTTAGCTTTGGATTCAATCTTGCGGTGCTCGATCCTAGTGACAGAAGGGGAGCCGACACGTATTGTATTGTTGTCATTGAGGATAACAAGATGGGGTTTTCATCATATTGCTTGAGTTTATCCCGCTACATCATGTCATCTTACTTAATGCGTTACTCTGTTCTTATGAACTTAACACTCTAGATGCAGGCAGGAGTCGGTTGACGTGTGGAGTAATAGTAGTAGATGCAGGCAGGAGTCGGTCTACTTGACACGGACGTGATGCCTATATTCATGATCATTGTCTTAGATATCGTCATAACTTTGCGCTTTTCTGTCAATTGCTCGGTAGTAATTTGTTCACCCACCGTAATATTTTCTATCTTGAGAGAAGCCTCTAGTGAAACATATGGCCCCCGGGTCTATTTTCCTTCATATAAGTTTCCGATCTACAGTTTTAGTTTCCTATTTACTTTCTTTGCAATCTTTTACTTTCCCATCCATAAACCAAAAATACCAAAAGTATTACTTTACCGTTTATCCATCTCTATTAGATCTCACTTTGCAAATAACCGTGAAGGGATTGAAAACCCCTTTATCGCATTGGGTGCAAGTTGGTGTTTGCTTGTGCAGGTATTCAGAGACTTGTGCGTTGTCTCCAACTCGACTGATACCTTGGTTCTCAAAACTGAGGGAAATACTTACTCTACTTTGCTGCATCACCCTTTCCTCTTCAAGGGAAAAACCAACGCAAGCTCAAGAGGTAGCGGGAAGAATTTCTGGCGCCGTTGCCGGGGAGATCTACTCCAAGCCAAGACATACCAAGTACGCATCATAAACTCTCATCTCTCGTATTACATTATTTGCCATTCGCCTCTCGTTTTCCTCTCCCCACTTCTAAAAGGATTTTCGAAAGTATTTTCCTTTTCTTCGCCTCTCTTCCGTTCGTCTTTCTACCGCTATGGCCGACTCTAGAAGGGCTATGGGTTTTAATGCTTTGGGTAACCCCTCTGTCCTTTCTAAGCTTATAAATAATGATGCTATGGAAAGACTTACTGGAGTGGTTAAGGAAGATTTTGATAACTTTGATGAAGATGATCCCGGAATTTTTCGCTATTTCTTGATGAATCTTTGAAGAATGCTTGGGATAGGCTTGAAGATTCGAGCTAGCTATGTGCCCCAATATCAGATTGAGGTATATTTAAAAAGCTTTTATATTGGCTTACCTCCTTCTTTTAAGCTAGTTTTGGATTCTATATTCGAAAATGGTTTTCTTGGAGGGGATGCCATCGCCCCTTATGAGAAGATGAAAACCATATTTGGGCACCCCAAAGGAGAAAATGTTGAATCAACTACTATTATGTGTTTTTATCAAAATGAAATAATCAAAGAGATGAAGGCTATCTTAGATGCAAATTTTCGTAATGTGCTTAATATTTCTTATACCATTAACGGCCATGTGCTTTCACAAAATAGAAAGATAAATGCCATGGATAAGAATTTTTCTCTTTGCTTCCCGAAAGGGGAAGATGATAACACTTAGATCTATTCGTGCTTTATGCCTAGCTAAGGGCGTTAAACAATAGCGCTTGTTGGGAGGCAACCCAATTTTATTTTTGTTTTTGCTTTTTAGGTTCTGTTTTGCAATAAATATTTCATCTAGCCTCTGGTTAGATGTGGTTTTGTGTTTTAATTAGTGTTTGTGCCATGTAAGACCTTTGGGATAGCTTATGGTGATAGTTGATTTGATCTTGCTGAAACACAGAAACTTTTGCGCTCAGGAAAACAATTCTCTTTTTTAGTAGAAGAGTGATTTTTAGTTGATTATTTTTGCAGAAGATTAATAAACAAATTGCTTAGGTCGTCCTAATTTTCCAGGATCTTTGGAGTTACAGAAGTATTCAAAATATCCAGATTGCTACAGACTGTTCTGTTTTTGACATATTCTGTTTTCTATGCGTTGTTTGCTTATTTTGATGAATCTATGGCTCGTACCGGGGGGTATGAACCATGGAAAAGTTGGAATACAATAGATATTACACCAATATAAATAAAGAATGAGTTCACAACAGTACTAAAAGTGTTGATTTATTTTCTTATACTAACGGAGCTTATGAGATTTTCTGTTGAGTTTTGTGTTGTGAAGTTTTCAAGTTTTGGGTAAGGATTTGATGGACTATGGAATAAGGAGTGGCAAGAGCCTAAGCTTGGGGATTCCCAAGGAACCCCAAGGTAATATTCAAGGATATCAAGAGCCTAAGCTTGGGGATGCCCCAAAAGGCATCCCCTCTTTCGTGTTCGTCTATCGGTAACTTTACTTGTGGCTATATTTTTATTCACCACATGATATGTGTTTTGCTTGAAGAGTCTTGTATGATTTGAGCCTTTGCTTTTTAGTTTGCCACAATCATCCTTGTTGTACACACCTTTTTGAGAGAGACACGCATGAATCGTGATTTATTAGAATAGTCTATGTGCTTCACTTATATCTTTTGAGCTAGGAAATTTTGCTCTAGTGATTCACTTATATCTTTTAGAGCACGGCAGTGGTTTTATTTTATAGAAATTGTTGAACTCTCGTGCTACACTTATATTATTTTGAGAGTCTTTAAAAACAGCATGGTAATTCGCTTTGGTTATAAAACTAGTCCTAATATGATAGGCATCCAAGAGGGATATAATAAAAAGTTTCATATAAAGTGCATTGAATACTATGAGAAGTTTGATTCCTTATTATTGTTTTGAGATATGAAGATGGTGATATTAGAGTCATGCTAGTATGTAGTTGTGAATTTGAGAAATACTTGTGTTAAGGTTTGTGAGTACAGTAGCATGCACGTATGGTGAACCGTTATGTAACGAAGTTGGAGCATGAGATTGTTTTTTGATTGTCTTCCTTATGAGTGGCGGTCGGGGACGAGCGATGGTCTGTTCCCACCAATCTATCCCCCTAGGAGCATGCGCGTAGTACTTTGTTTTGATGACTAATAGATTTTCGCAATAAGTATGTGAGTTCTTTATGACTGATGTTGAGCCCATGGATTATACGCACTCTCACCTTTCAGCCATCGCTAGCCTCCCTTGTGCCGCACAACTTTTGCCGGTACCATACACCCACGTTATACCTTCCTCAAAACATCCACTATACCTACCTATTATGGCATTTCCATAGCCATTCCGAGATATATTGCCATGCAACCTTCCACCGTTCCGTTTATTATGACACGCTCCATCATTGTCATATTGCTATGCATGATCATGTAGTTGACATCGTATTTGTGGCAAAGCCACTGTTCATAATTTTTGTACATGTCACTCTTGATTCATTGCACATCCCGGTACACCGCCGGAGGCATTCACATAGAGTCATATTCAGTTCTAGTATCGAGTTGTAATTTTTGAGTTGTAAGTAAATAAAAGTGTGATGATCTTCATTATTAGCGCATTGTCCCATGTGAGGAAATAAAAAAAGAGAAAAGGCCAAATAAGAAAAGAGAAGGCCCCAAAAAAATGAGAGAAAAAGAGAGAAGGGACAATGTTACTATCCTTTTGCAACACTTTGCTTCAAAGTAGCACCATGATTTCATGATAGAGAGTCTCCTATATTGTCACTTTCATATACTAGTGGGAATTTTTCATTATAGAACTTGGCTTGTATATTCCAACGACGGGCTTCCTCAAAATGCCCTAGGTCTTCATGAGCTAGCAAGTTGGATGCACACCCACTTAGTTTTCTTTTTGAGCTTTCATAAACTTATAGCTCTAGTGCATCCATTGCATGGCAATCCCTACTCACTCACATTGATATCTATTGATGGCCATCTCCATAGCCCGTTGATACGCCTAGTTGATGTGAGACTATCTCCTTCTTTTTGTCTTCTCCACAACAACCTTCTATTCCATCTATAGTGCTATGTCCATGGCTCACGCTCATGTATTGCGTGAAAGTTGAAAAGGTTTGAGAACATCAAAAGTATGAAACAATTGCTTGGCTTGTCATCGGGTTGTGCATGTTTTGAATATTTTGTGTGATGAAGATGGAGCATAGCCAGACTATAGGATTTTGTAGGGATAAGCTTTCTTTGGCCATGTTATTTTGAGAAGACATCTTGTTTGTGTGCTTGAAGTATTATTGTTTCTATATCAATATTAAACTTTTGTTTTGAATCATATGGATCTGAACATTCATGCCACAATAAAGAAATTACATGGATAAATATGTTAGGTAGCATTCCACATAAAAAATTCTGTTTTTATCATTTACCTACTCGAGGACGAGCAGGAATTAAGCTTGGGGATGCTTGATACGTCTCCAACGTATCTATAATTTTTTATTGTTCCATGCTATTATATTATCTATTTTGGATGTTTTATATACATTAATATGCTATTTTATATTATTTTTGGGACTAACCTTGTCGGATTCGGGGTTATGCGGACCCTTGAGAGGTTCGAACTCTAGGGTGCGTTCGAAGAACTCGTCCTCCCCAGTCTGCCTGCGCACCGATTCCACGGCCTAGCTCGAAAAAACCAAATGGACAAGAGACACGACAGTTTACCCAGGTTCGGGCCACCTTGCGGTGTAAAACCCTACTCCAGCTTTGTGGTGGATTGGCCTCGAGGGGCTGTGGATGAACTAGTACAGTGGACGAACCACCTCAGGAGGTGAGGTGTTCTTGAGCTCGATGAGCTGGTGGGTGTGGGGATGATCTGAATGATCCGTCCTCCACTATGGTGGTGGCTAGGTCCTATTTATAGTGGCCTCGGTCCTCTTCCCAAATGTAGGCGGGAAGGGATCCCACAACGACCAAATTCAAAGGGAGACAACTAGTACAAGTTATCCTGACAAAAGTAGTCTTCGCCTGCAAAAGCCTCTGGTGGTGACGCTGCAGTGGGCTCCGCGATGACCTCCGTCTTGCTGTCCTGGTGGTCTTGGTCTTGTTGCACCGATATGAAAACGTTTGCTTGATTCCTCGGGACTCTGCGCCTGCGCTTGCCTCCTTAGCACCAAAGAGGAAACTGGTACACTGCGCCCGCTGGCGCCCGCCTAGCGTTGGTCGTCATGGCTTACGTCATATGAACCTCGTGAGGTGCCCCTTGCACAAATATCTCCGCTCCTCAGGAGCCAGCCTGGTGAGGCTGCCACCAGGGAGGTCTTGGTGTCGTCCACCTCACGAGGCCAAGCCTCTCGCGAAGGTCTTGGGTTGTTGTTGCTGAAGCTGGGTCGTACCGGGCCGTTGACGGAGCCACGCCGTGGGCCGCAGGTAGGCAAGTCTGGGTACCCCCGTTCCTAGAACACCGACAGTAGCCCCCGAGTCTAAGGTGTGCTCGAACTTGGCTTCGAGGCAAAGCCAAAGGGCAAGTGCGGAGCGCCGCGGGCCCCAACCTCCTGTGGCCTTGGTTGACGCATGGCGATTGATGGGACGTGGGCGCCTCCGCTTCCCCACACTGCCTCGGCAACCATTCGACTTGACGAGACTCTGCTGCATGGAGAGAAAACCATCATTGCGTGCGATCGTGGACGCCGGCGGTTGGCCTCCTTCTGGCTATAAATGAGGGGAGGGGCAGAGCCCCCTTGCTCATCTCCGTTTTCTCGCCACCCGCTCCTTCTTCTTCCTTCTTGCCTCGCCATCTCACTGTAGCTCTCATGGCGCCGACCAGGAGGTTCTCCGCAACGGAGAAAGCGAAAACTCCCCTTGACGAGCAGGGGCCGCTTCCGCCGCAGAAGAGGCTCAGCCACCCCCGCGATGCCGGCGAGAGGCCAGAGGCGGTAGCTCCCAACACCGCACGAGCCGCGGCCGTGGTGGCCAGGCTGAGGTCGCACGGGCTGTCGACCCGCGTACCATGCGGAAGGCTCCTCGCGCGAGTTCGTGATGTGGGCGGCGATGCCGCCACGCACGTGGATCCAGCTCCTGCGGTTCTTCGCCGAGAAGATGCCGCCGAGGGGGCCACTTGACCTATGGCTGCAGCATGCCGGGTGCTGCAGTCTGGCCACGGGGGCGGAGGTTGAGGTCGTCCCCCTGGGAAAAATCTTCATGACCCGAGGATGGGGTGAGGCCGCCCGCGCCTGCCGCGCGGGGCGGGGGGGGGGGGGGCTCGCCATCCACTTCGAGTACGACAGCGCCTCCATGTTGTTCTTCAAGGTCTTCGACGAGGAGGGCCGCCGCTTGGAGTGTTGCCCTGGAGGGAGCGGCCTGCGTGGCGCGGCTGCGGGCATCGAGTCCGCCTCCGGTCTTGCTGACAGCTCCTCTAGCAGCAGCGACGACTCCTGGGAATCCAGCGACTCTCCCGAGCCTAGCGATTCTCTGGAGCTGAGCAACGACAGCTACGTGCCACCGAGCTCTAGCCGCACCCGGAGCGCGGCAGTGGCGTCCGCTCGGCGTCGCCAGTGATGCCCAGTAGCCAGGGCTCCTTGAAGTTCTCTTCTTTTGTTCCCTGCGAGGAATCGAGATGAACCCCGTGCGGGTATGTAAAGAACTTCTAATGCTTTTGCCTTAATGTTTACCGCCTCTAGTATGAGTTTGCAATTGTGTGTCTCACTCCGGCATTGTTCCCCCTTTTCGTTCTCTCGGTAGCTTCGGCTCTGCGCCGGCAGGTCCTAGTCCCCAGGCAGGCTTCAGTCATCGCTGGTATGCCAGGTCGCGATGTCATGGTCAAGGCCAGGAGGTGAGCGGCCCGAGGTCCGGTAAGAGCTCCTGAGGCGCGATGCTCAAGCGGTCCCCTTTGGCGTGCAAGTAGCTTCCTGGAGGCCGAAAAGGGAAGTAGCATTGCTGGAGCGAGATTACGGGAGTGGAAAACATCAGACTGTGAGATTCACACCGACATGCATGGGTGACTCATCTTTTGGCAAGCCTGAGGTGATTCCTTGGCGAAGCGCCTCGCAGTATCTTAGTGGTGATGCTTCTGGGTTGGGCTCCTGCCGGCCTTCCCTTTCCCGCTCATTTGAGTTCTCTATGTCCTAGGGTCCCGACCCTCGAGCGAGGCTCAGCCGCCGCTGGTATGCCAGGCCGTGATGGCGTGGTCAAGGCCAGGGGGTGAGGGCTAGAGAGTCAGTAGGGGCTCCTGAGTCGCGATGCTCTGGAGCCCCCCTTTAACGTGCAAGCGAATTGCATGAAAACGAACGGCCAGCGGGGCCGCATGCTGCGGAACTCGGGGGCTCCTGTGGGTTAGTCCAAGAAGAGAGCATAACTCGTAAGTGCGCTTGTTGTCCTACCGCTGATCTTTCCACAAGAAGATGAAGGCACCGAGGATCTGGTGAGGTGATGTGCGCGGGGCAGGCCGCGAGCCAGAGCTCCCTCAGATTTGTTAGCATTGCAGGGAGAGAACCGAGCACAAGCGTCGTGCCAGCATGTGTAGCCCCCGTTGCGGGATGAGCAAGAGGCCGGTCAGCAGTGCGGGAGCTCGCGAAGGGTGGTAGGACATCAGGGAAGCAGGTGATAACACATACAGCCATTCATGGAAGGAGGTAAGCCAGCTCTAATAGATGCAAAGAACGATACATGCCACGGGACAGACCCACGCGGCCTGGGGATGATGCAGCCCGAGGAGCGCCCCGAACAGAGCGATTCAAAGATGTAAGAATGATACATGCCGCAGGGACAGGCCCACGCGATCTGGGGATAATGCAGCCCGAGGGGCGCCCCCAACTGAATAAACCGGAAAATGTCACCTGGCACCGTTGCTGAAGAGATGTTGAAGTAGCTGAAGGCGCGTGCTGAAGAAGTCGCTCCTCACGAGCCGCCTGGGTCCTGAGCCTTGGGGGCCTCTGGAGGCTCAGGAGGCTTGCGAAGAACCGTCGCCATCTCCGTCAGGACCACCTGGTGCCTGGCCTCTTGAGCCGCCATGATGCTCGGCATGTGGCGCTGAGATGCAATAGCCGCTTTCGGCAAGCCGAAGGGCATGCGAACGTAGCTGTGAGGGGGGCCCTCGCACCGGCCGATACGCGACGGCCAGTAGAGCCGCTGAGAGGCGACCCTAGTGAGTCCTAGAATGTCGACATAGGCGCGCAGCTCGTTGTCCTCACTAGGACAAGGAGCCACGCCAGGTGGTGGGCGGCGATCACCGCGCATGGCCCTCGCACCGGCCGATACACGACGGCCAGTAGAGCCGCTGAGAGGCGACCCTGCTGAGTCCTAGAATGTCGACATAGGCGCGCAGCTCGTTGTCTTACCAGGACAAGGAGCCACGCCAGGTGGTGGGCGGCGATCACCGCGCATGGCTCTCGCCTCCTGAGCACTTGGCATCCCGTGCCTTGTGCCCTCCTGGCGGAAACACGCTCTGAAGCACGCCTCCATGTGGTGCCCGAGCGCCTCCCTTGTGACATTGGATAAGTCAGAGGCCCTCCAGAAGAGAACCCCCGAGACCAGCATAAGGGGGGCGCCGGGCGTGCCGTCCTATGCGAGGGGGGAGGCGCCCCATCCATGGGCGCATGTCCTGAGGTCGTGCCGCTGGACGCCCTGATCCCCTGAGGTTCCTGGTGGAGCAGCTACTTCTTCTTCTCGGGGACAGCCTCATGAGGGTAGATGGCACCTTCGTCGTCGGGGTTCTCGACTACTGCAGCTTGGTAGGCACGCTTGAGGGAGCACACTGCATCCTTTTCCTTGTAGGCAATTGTGATGATGTCGCGGTTCCCTGGCATCTTGAGGACATTGTAACCATGATGAGTTATTGCCATGAACTTGGCCAGGGCTGGATACCCAAGGATGGCATTGTACGGAAGACGGATGTGGGCGACATCAAAGTCGATGAGCTCCGTGCGATAGTTGTCGCACTGGCCGAAGGTGACAGGGAGGCGGATCTACCCTATCGGGTGGTGGAGCCGTCGGTCACTCCTGAGAAAGGCTTGGTGGGCTGCAGCTGGTCATAGGGCACCTGGAGGCGGTCGAAAGTTCTAGAGGGAAATAACGTTGAGCCCCGCACCACCATCGATGAGAGTCTTGGTGATGAGGACATTGCTGATGACGGGTGAGCAGAGCATCAGGAGGGCACTGGCAGTTTCCGCGCACTTGAGCTGGTCGGTCGAGCTAAAGGTGATGGTGCACTTGGACCACCTGAGCGGTCGCGTGGCCTCAAGCCTGGGGAGAGCCGCGTTCACTTCGCGGGCAAATTGCTTCAAGATGCGATGAGAGGCTGGGGCCTGAGCACCGCCCAGGATGCAGGCGATGGCGCGAGGCTCCTGGAAGCCCCAAGCCCCCTCGTCCTGGTGGTGGTGGTCGTTCCTTCTCGGCGCTGGTGGCAGTGGAGGGAGGCCAGCGTTGCCTTGTGGACAGTCCTCACGAGGCTGGTCTCTCCAGAGGCCCTCACGAGGCAGGGCCTACCAGCGTTGCTCACGGGGCTGCTCGCGCCACTCCTGGCGGGGGCCTGATAACCCACAAGTATAGGGGATCGCAACAGTTTTCGAGGGTAGAGTATTCAACCCAAATTTATTGATTCGACACAAGGGGAGCCAAAGAATATTCTCAAGTATTAGCAGTTGAGTTGTCAATTCAACCACACCTGGATAACTTAGTATCTGCAGCAAAGTATTTAGTAGCAAAGTAGTATGGAAGTAACGGTAACGGTGGCAAAAGTAACAGTGATAGTTTTGTAGTGATTGTAACAATAGCAACGAAAAAGTAAACAAGTGAAGAACAATATGTGAAAAGCTCATAGGCATTGGATCGGTGATGGAGAATTATGCCGGATGCGATTCCTCATGCAATAGTTATAACATAGGGTGACACAGAACTAGCTCCAATTTATCAATGTAATGTAGGCATGTATTCTGAATATAGTCATACGAGCTTATGAAATCATGGCACTCAGGCCCTGGTGACAAGCATTAAGCATAGCAAAGTCATAGAAACATCAATCTCAGAACACAATGGATACTAGGGATCAAACCCTAACAAAACTAATTCGATTACATGGTAAATCTCATCCAACCCATCACCGTCCAGCAAGCCTACAATGTAATTACTCACGCACGGCGGTGAGCATCATGAAATTGGTGATGGAGGATGGTTGATGATGACGATGGCGATGGATTCCCCTCTCCGGAGCCCCGAACGGACTCCAGAAGCCCTCCCGAGAGAGATTAGGGCTTGGCGGCGGCTCCGTATCGTAAAACACGATGAATCCTTCTCTCTGATTTTTTTTCTCCCCGAACGTGAATATATAGAATTGGAGTTGAGGTCGGTGGAGCACCAGGGGGCCCACGAGGCAGGGGGCACGCCCAGGGGGGTAGGCGCGCCCCCCCACCCTCGTGGACAGGGTGTGGGCCCCCTGGCCTTGATTCTTTTGCCAGTATTTTTTATTAATTCCAAAAATATTCTCCGTGTAGTTTCAGGTCATTCCGAGAACTTTTGTTTCTGCACAAAAATAACACCATGGCAATTCTGCTGAAAACAGCGTCAGTCCGGGTTAGTTCCATTCAAATCATGCAAGTTA
Organism: Aegilops tauschii subsp. strangulata; assembly: GCF_002575655.3. Taxonomy (NCBI): domain Eukaryota; kingdom Viridiplantae; phylum Streptophyta; class Magnoliopsida; order Poales; family Poaceae; genus Aegilops; species Aegilops tauschii. Next base: position 345,973,642 of record NC_053038.3, on the reverse strand, counting down.
GAGTCCAAAACAAGGGCGAAAGTGTTTGGAAAAGTAGATACGTTGGAGACGTATCAACTCCCCCAAGCTTAAACCTTTGCTTGTCCTCAAGCAATTCAGTTGACAAACTGAAAGTGATAAAGAAAAACTTTTACAAACTCTGTGTTGCTCTTGTTGTTGTAAATATGTAAAGCCAGCATTCAAGTTTTCAGCAAAGATTATGAACTAACCATATTCACAATAGCATTTAGGTCTCATGTTTACTCATATCAATGGCATAATCAACTAGCGAGCAATAATAATAAATCTCGGATGACAACACTTTCTCAAAACAATCATAATATGATATAACAAGATGGTATCTCGCTAGCCCTTTCTGAGACTGCAAAACATAAATGCAGAGCAACTTTGAAGATCAAGGACTGACTAAACACTGTAATTCATGGTAAGAGAGATCCAGTCATAGTCATACCCAATATAAATAAATAGTAATGGATGCAAATGACAGCGGTGCTCTCCAGCTGATGCTTTTTAATAAGAGGGTGATGACTCAACATAAAAGTAAATAGGTAGACCCTTCGCAGAGGGAAGCAAGGATTTGTAGAGGTGCCAGAGCTCGATTTTGAAATAGAGATAAATAATATTTTGAGGGGCATACTTTCATTGTCAACATAACAACCGAGAGATCTCGATATCTTCCATGCTACACACATTATAGGCGGTTCCCAAATAGAATGGTAAAGTTTATACTCCCCCTCCACCAACAGGCATCAATCCATGGCTGGCTCGAAATAATGAATGCCTCCAACTAACAAGAGTCCCGGGGGAGTTTTGTTTGCAATTATTTCGATTTGAGTTGCTTAGAGCATGGGACTGGGCATCCCGGTGACCAGCCGTTTTCTCGTGAGTGAGGAGCGGAATCCACTCCTCTTGAGAATAACCTGCCTAGCATGGAAGATACAGATAGCCCTAGTTGATACATGAGCTATTCGAGCATACAAAACAGAATTTCATTTGAAGGTTTAGAGTTTGTCACATACAAATTTACTTGGAACGGCAGGTAGATACCGCATATAAGGAAGGTATGGTGGACTCATATGGAATAACTTTGGGGTTTATGGAAGTGGATGCACAAGCAGTATTCCCGCTTAGTACAAGTGAAGGCTAGAAAAAGACTGGGAAGTGACCAACTAGAGAGCGACAACAGTCATGAACATGCATTAAAATTAATAAACATTGAGTACAAGCATGAGTAGGATATAATCCACCATGAACATGAATATTGTGGAGGCTATGTTCATTTTGTTTCAACTACATGCGTGAACATGTGCCAAGTCAAGGCACTCAAATCATTTAAAGGAGGATACCACCCTATCATACCACATCACAATCATTTTAATAGCATGTTGGCACGCAAGGTAAACCATTATAAACTCCTAGCAAATTAAGCATGGCATAAGCAACTATAATCTCTAATTGTCATTGCAAACATGTTTACTCATAATAGGCTCAATCAGGAACGATGAACTAATCATATTTACAAAAACAAGAGAGGTCGAGTTCATACCAGCTTCTCTCATCTCGATCAGTCCATCATATATTGTCATTATTGCCTTTCACTTGCACGACCGAACAATATGGATAATAATAATAGTGCACGTGCATTGGACTAAGCTGGAATCTGCAGGCATCTGACACATAGGAGAAGACAAGATAATATGGGCTCTTGGTTAAATCAACAATAATGCAAATAAGAGCCACTTCAACATTTTCATTATGGTCTTCTCCTCTAGACCCCCAAAGAAAAGAAAAGAAATAAAACTATTTACACGGGAAAGCTCCCAACAAACAAAAGAAGAACAGGAAATCTTTTTGGGTTTTCTTTTAATTATTACTACTACAAGCAAGGAAAGTAAACTAGCTAAGAGCTACAACTAATTTTTTTTGTTTTTCTTAAGGTTTATCAAACACACAAGAAGAAAGAGAGAAAAGGAAAATAAACTAGCATGGATATTACAATCAAAAAGTATGAGCACCGACAACTAGCATGAGTGTGTGAGGATGAATGTAATGTCGGTGAGAAATACGTACTCCCCCAAGCTTAGGCTTTTGGCCTAAGTTGGTCTATGCCCATGGATCAAAGTTGTAGTTGGGGTCGTACTGAGAAGGAGCCTTTGGGGTACCACTGATTGGCGATCTCCTCTGGATCCCACTGGTAAACAGACTGACGTGGAGGATCAGGTTGTGGCTCCGGCTCTAGCTCTGTAGCTGGTGTGGGGTTCTGGTAGGCATGAAATGCCTCCGGCAGAACAAGATACCTGCCTGAAGATAAGACAAACAAAGAAGGAGCAAGCAAAGTAATAGTCTCAGGGAAATTTTTATCAAATATCAGTCTGTACTTAAGCATATTTTCCTTATTCTTAACGATAAAATCATGTGCTACCATACTCTTATAGTCTAGAAAAACAGGAGGCAGCAACTTTTCTTCTTTCTCATAATGCCTAATAGGTACGTTAAAGTGTGCAGTGAGGCGCGAGGCGAAGATACCTCCCAAGATGGGACCCTTCATGCGGTTAAGACTTAACCGTTTGGCAACGATAGTGCCTAGGCTAAAAGAGTTATCACGAAACAAGGCATGGCCCAAAATAACAATATCAGGGGCACTAAGGTTTCCACAGTTTCCGCGACCAATTAAACATCTACTAGCAAATATCGCAAAGTAACGCAGAACCAGAAAATGTATGCTAGTAATTCTTGCATCGGAAACTTTCCTTGTTTCCCCTATAGCAATCATATCAATAAACCCTTCCACATGATTACGATGTGGTTCCTCTATGCTGCCAGTAAGGGGTATCTTACAAACCCGGCAGAAATCAAAAAGGGACATCTCCTTATGCTCATCATATAAATAAAATTCCACTGAAGGTGGTGATCTCCTACCATGGAAATGAAAATTTTGCACGAAAATATTAGTGAGTAAGAGATACTGTTCACGCTGGTCGCGGAGGAAGTCGGTGAGGCCCGCATTCTCAATCAAAGAATAGAAATCATCATGAATCCCGGCTCCTGTTAAGAACTCATCACAAGGCCATTCACTCGGCCGAACCTCCGTGGTGCGAGGGAGATTATATTTGGGCCTCTTATCCTCTTCACTTTGCTTATCCCTCGTGCTTCGGCTCGAAGAGCCCCTCAAAAATCTCTTCATCTATTCCTGAAAATTTCTGAAATTTTTAGTAACTCAAAATAAAAGTGAACCAAACTCAACAAAATTGATAGCAACTACTCCCACAAGTGCCTAGAGACTATATCATGCATTAGAACTACTTGGGACCATATAAATTTGACATGCAAGCTGAAGAACAGGGTCACCTAGGCAGCAAAAATTTGCAATGAATAAAGCAGTAGAACAAAAACTAATTGGACCATTGGAGGAGTCACATACCGAAGAACAATCCCCCAAAGCAATTTTCTGAGTGGAGCTTTGAGCTAGGAGATCGAAAATGGCAACAAGATGAGCTAGAACTCGTGCTTGAGCAGGTTGGTGATTTTTTTGGGAGGAAGAAGGAGTGTGTGGTGGCAGGAATAAGTGGAGGTGAGCCACCATGGGCTCACGAGGCATGGGGCGCGCCCTGGACCCTCGTGGCCAGGTGCTTGCTCTCCCTGATGTGTTCTGAGTGCCAGATATTCTCAAATATTCTAGAAAAAAGCATATTTCATTTTCGGGGCATTTGGAGAACTTTTATTTTCGGGGTATTTTTTTATTGCACGGATAATTCAGAAAACATACAGGATATACTATTTTTGCTTTATTTAATCTAAATAACAGAAAGTAAAACGAGGGTACAGAAGGTTGTGCTTTCTAACTTCATCCATCTCATGCTCATCAAAATGAATCCACTAACAAGGTTGATCAAGTCTTGTTGACAAAATCAATCCAAATAACATGGCACTAGAGAAATTTTGAATAACACTATGTTACCTCAACAGGGATATGCACATCCCCAACAATAAGAATATCATATCTCTTTTTGACAGTAGGAAGAGGAAATTCAAAACCTCCAATAGTAATCGATGGATTTTTCCAAATAGAATTGATACTGTGGACTTGAGATTGTTTCCTCGGAAAGTGTACCGTATGCTCATTTCCATTAACATGAAAAGAGACATTGCCTTTGTTGCAATCAATAACAGCCCCTGCAGTATTCAAAAAGGGCTTCCAAGAATAATGGACATACTATCGTCCTCGGGAATATCAAGAATAACAAAGTCTGTTAAAATAGTAACATTTGCAACCACAACAGGCACATCCTCACAAATACCGACAGGTATAGCAGTTGATTTATCAGCCATTTGCAAAGATATTTCAGTAGGTGTCAACTTATTCAAATCAAGTCTACGATATAAAAAGAGAGGCATAACACTAACACCAGCTCCAAGATCACATAAAGCAGTTCTAACATAGTTTCTTTTAATGGAGCATGGTATAGTTGGTACTCCTGGATCTCCTAGTTTCTTAGGTATTCCACCCTTAAAAGTATAATTAGCAAGCATGGTTGAAATTTCAGCTTCCGGTATCTTTCTCTTATTTGTAACAATATCCTTCATATACTTAGCATAAGGATTCATTTTAAGCATATCAGTCAAACGCATACGCAAAAAGATAGGTCTAATCATTTCAGCAAAGCGCTCAAAATCCTCATCATCCTTTTTCTTGGATGGTTTAGGAGGAAAGGGCATGGGTTTCTGAACCCATGGTTCTCTTTCTTTACCGTGCTTCCTAGCAACAAAGTCTTTCTTATCATAACGTTGATTCTTTGATTGTGGGTTATCAAGATCAACAGCAGGTTCAATCTCTACATCATTGTCATTACTAGGTTGAGCACCAACATGAACATCATCATTAACATTATCACTAGGTTCATGTTCATCACCAGATTGTGTTTCAGCATCAGAAATAGAAAGATCATTGGGATTCTCAGGTGTGTCAACAACAGGTTCACTAGAAGCATGCAAAGTCCTATCAATTTTCTTTTTCTTCCTCTTAGAAGCACTAGGTGCATCAACATTTGTTCTCTGAGAATCTTGCTCAAATCTCTTAGGGTGGCCCTCAGGATACAAAGGTTCCTGAGTCATTTTACACCCTCTAGTCATAACTCTAACAACATTATCATTCTTCTTATTATTGAATTCATTGAGCAAATCATTCTGTGCTTTAAGCACTTGTTCTACTTGAGTGGTAACCATAGAAGCATGTTTACTAATGAGTTTAAGTTCACCTTTAACTCTAGACATATAATCACTCAAGTGTTCAAGCATATCATCATTGTGTTTCAATTGTCTACCAACATAAGCATTGAAGTTTTCTTGTTTGACAATAAAATTTTCAAACTCATCTAAGCATTGGCAAGCAGACTTATAACGAGGAATATCACCTTCATCAAATCTATAGAGAGAATTTACCTTTACTACATGTGTCGGGTTATCAAGACCATGTATTTCTTCAACAGGCGGCAAATTAAGACCATGTATTTCTTCAATAGGAGGTAAATTCTTAACATCTTCAGTTTTAATACTTTTTCTTTCATAGATTTCTTTGCCTCTTGCATATCTTCAGGACTGAGAAATAGAATACCCCTTTTCTTCGGAGTTGGCTTAGGAGTTGATTGAGGAAGTGTCCAATTATTTTCATTAGTCAACATATTATTCAATAGCAATTCAGCTTGATGAACTGTTCTTTGCTTGAAAACACAACCAGCACAACTATCCAGGTGGTCTCTGGAAGCATCGGTTAGTCCATTATAAAAGATATCAAGTATTTCATTTTTCTTCAGAGGATGATCAGGAAAAGCATTAAGTAATTGGAGAAGCCTCCCCCAAGCTTGTGGGAGACTCTCTTCTTCAATTTGCACAACATTATATATTTCCCTTAAAGCAGCTTGTTTCTTATGAGCGGGGAAATATTTAGCAGAGAAGTAGTAAATCATATCCTGGGGACAACGCACACAACCAGGATCAAGAGAATTAAACCATATCTTAGCATCACCCTTGAATGAGAACGGAAATAATTTAAGGATATAGTAGTAGCGAGTTTTCTCATCATTAGTGAATAGGGTGGCTATATCATTTAATTTAGTAAGATGTGCCACAACAGTTTCAGATTCATAGCCATAAAAAGGATCAGATTCAACCAGAGTAATTATCTCAGTATCAACAGAGAAATCATAATCCTTATCAGTAATAAAGATAGGTGAAGTAGCAAAAGCAGGGTCATATTTCATTCTAGCATTCAGAGATTTTTCTTTCAGCTTAGCTAATAATTTTTTAAGATCACTCCTAACATTGAAAGCAAGAAAGTCTCTAGCAGTTTCTTCATCCATAACATAACCCTCAGGCACAACAGGCAATTCATATCTAGGGGGAGAATCTTCATCATCACTTTCATCAATATTGTCAGTTTCAATAACGTCATTCTCTCCAGCCCTAGCAAGTTGTTCATCAAGAAATTCACCTAGTGGCACAGTAGTATCAAGCATAGAAGTAGTTTCATCATAAGTCTCCTGCATAGCAGAAGTGGCATCATCAATAACATGCGACATATCAGAATTAATAGCAGAAGCAGGTTTAGGTGTCGCAAACTTACTCAAAACAGAAGGTGAATCAAGTGCAGAGCTAGATGGTAGTTCCTTACCTCCCCTCGTAGTTGAGGGAAAAATCTTAGTTCTTTTGTCTTTCAAGTTCCTCATAGTGACCAGCAGATATAAATCCCAAGTGACTCAGAGAATAGAGCTATGCTCCCCGGCAATGGCGCCAGAAAATAGTCTTGATAACCCACAAGTATAGGGGATCGCAACAGTTTTCGAGGGTAGAGTATTCAACCCAAATTTATTGATTCGACACAAGGGGAGCCAAAGAATATTCTCAAGTATTAGCAGTTGAGTTGTCAATTCAACCACACCTGGATAACATAGTATCTGCAGCAAAGTATTTAGTAGCAAAGTAGTATGGAAGTACCGGTAACGGTGGCAAAAGTACCAGTGATAGTTTTGTAGTGATTGTAACAGTAGCAACGGAAAAGTAAATAAGCGAAGAACAATATGTGAAAAGCTCGTAGGCATTGGATCGGTGATGTAGAATTATGCCAGATGCAATTCCTCATGCAATAGCTATAACATAGGGTGATACAGAACCAGCTCCAATTCATCAATGTAATGTAGGCATGTATTCCGAATATAGTCATACGTGCTTATGGAAAAGAAATTGCATGACATCTTTTGTCCTACCCTCCCGTGGTAGCGGGGTCCTATTGGAAACTAAGGTATATTAAGACCTCCTTTTTAATATAGTACCGGACCAAAGTATTAACACGTACTAAATACATGAACTCCTCAAACTACGGTCATCACCGGTAGTGGTCCCGATTATTGTCACTTCGGGGTTAACGGATCATAACACATAATAGGTGACTATAGACTTGCAAGATAGGATCAAGAACTCACATATATTCATGAAAACATAATAGGTTCAGATCTGAAATCATGGCACTTGAGCCCTAGTGACAAGCATTAAGCATAGCAAAGTCATAGCAACATCAATCTCAAAACACAGTGGATACTAGGGATCAAACCCTAACAAAACTAACTCGATTACATGGTAAATCTCATCCAACCCATCACCGTCCAGCAAGCCTACGATGGAATTACTCACGCACGGCGGTGAGCATCATGAAATTGGTGATGGAGGATGGTTGATGATGATGATGGCGACGGATTCCCCTCTCCGGAGCCCCGAACGGACTCCGGATCAGCCCTCCCGAGAGAGATTAGGGCTTGGCGGCAGCTCCGTATCGTAAAACGCGATGAATCCTTCTCTCTGATTTTTTTCTCCCCGAACATGAATATATAGAGTTGGAGTTTAGGTCGGTGGAGCACCAGGGGGCCCATGAGGCAGGGGGCGCCCAGGGGGTAGGCGCGCCCCCACCCTCGTGGACAGGGTGTGGGCCCCCTGGCCTTGATTCTTTCGCCAGTATTTTTTATTAATTCCAAAAATATTCTCCGTGAAGTTTCAGGTCATTCCGAGAACTTTTGTTTCTGCACAAAAATAACACCATGGCACTTCTGCTGAAAACAGCGTCAGTTCGGGTTAGTTCCATTCAAATCATGCAAGTTAGAGTCCAAAACAAGGGCAAAAGTGTTTGGAAAAGTAGATACGTTGGAGACGTATCAGGGCCGCGGTCGCCCCAGCGTCCTCCAGTTCGGCCTCCTCCGCGGCGGTAGCCTTGACCGCTGCGCTCGGGGCGGCGACCGAGGCGCCATCGCGGATGCCCCTGAGCTCCTGACAGTCGTTGGTGTTGTGGTTGTGCACGTTGTGGAAGACGCAGAACAGATGGCCGCCTTGGATGACTCCGGGTGGTCGCAGCCGCGCTTCATTTCTGGTTTAGCCGCGAGCACGGCTGCCCCCTTGCACTTCACATCCTTGGCCTTGGCCTTCTTGTCCTCTTGGTTAGTCTCAGGGAGGTCGAGGAGGGAGAGGCGTTCTTCCTCAGCTCTCGTGCACTTGGTCTCCATGTTGAACATCTCTAGAGTCGTGCACATGTCCTCGTGTATGGCAAGCTCTTCCTTCATCTTGACGTCACGGACACCATCAGTGAATGCGAAGATGATGGCCTCGTTTGAAACCTTGGGGATCTTGAGACGAACAATGTTGAAGCGCTGGATGTACTTCTGCAGGGCCTCCCCTGGCTGCTGCTTGATGCGCCGCAGATCTCCCGCGACAAGCGGGCGGTGACGAGTGCCCTGGAAGTTGGCGACGAAACGCTCGCGCATCTCGCCCCAGGAGGAGATCGATCCCACGGGCTGGTTCAGGAGCCACGAGCATGCGCCATCCTTGAGGGCCATGGGAAACCAGTTCGCCATGACCTTCTCGTCGCCGTTGGCCGCCTCGATGCTCAGCTCGTCGAGCTGCAAGAACTCAGCAGGGTCGGGGGTGCCGTTGTAGCATGGAGGCAGGTTGGGCTTGAACTTCCCCGGCCAGACGACACTGCGTAGCTCGGGAGTGAAGGCACGACAGCCCATGGTAGTCATGGGAGCCGGTCTTGGAGGTGGAGCCTGATCTTAACGCTCACACGCCACCATCACAGGCGGCGCACGGTCTTGACGTGGTGGTGCTGGGAGCGCAGGAGCATATTCTTGCGGCCGCTGGACCTCCTCGCAGCTTTCTTCTTCACGCGCGGGCCCCCTGCATGGCGGGTCGCGCCGTGGGGCCGCGCGCCTTGGTCCGAGGGTGACGTTTTGACGGGGAGGTGGCAGAGGTGCTCCATGGGCTACGTCGCTCGCGGCAGGCGGCGGGCGAGGCAGCGAGAGAGACGGTGTAGGAGTGCCCCCAGCAGCGCTGACAAGCTGGGCGATGCGGTCCAGCCAGTCTTCGTAGAAGTCGTCGACAAGGCGGTAGCGCAGGAGCTCGCGCGCCATGAGCAGCGTAGTCTGCGTGTCCGCTGGCCCGTGACGAGCATGAGATGACGAGCCAGTCGGAGTCAGCGATGGGGTGGCCGTGCATCCATCACGCCGCATGGAGGGGTGCAACGATGAAGCTTGCTGCTCGCGCCCCGCTGGGCCGGTGGCGGCGATGGCGGGAGGCGATGGAGAACGGTGGGGAGGCCCGCCAGCAGGCCCCGTCTGGGCGACGGGAGCGGCAAGGGCGGCCCGACGGTCAACACGGGCTCGACGGGCATCAGCCATGGAAGCTGTGGAGCGGCGGTGAGTCGATCGGGGGAAGAGAGGCTCCGAAGCACCCCTACCTGGCGCACCAAATGTCGGATTCGGGGTTCCGCGGACCCTTGAGAGGTTTGAACTCTGGGGTGTGTGCGAAGAACTCATCCTCCCCACTCTGCCTGCACACCGATTCCACAGCCTAGCTCGACGAACCAGATGGACAAGAGACATGACTATTTACCCAGGTTCGGGCCACCTTGCGGTGTAAAACTCTACTCCTGCTTTGAGGTGGATTGGACTCGAGGGGCTATGGATGAATGAGCACAGTGGACAAACCGCCTCAGGAGGTGATGTGTTCTTGAGCTCGATGAGCTGGTGGGTGTGGGGATGATCTGAATGATCTGTCCTCCACTATGGTGGTGGCTAGGTCATATTTATAGTGGCCTCGGTCCTCTTCCCAAATGTAGGAGGGAAGGGATCCCACAACGGCCAAATTCAAAGGGAGACAACTAGTACAGGTTATCCTCACAAAAGTAGTCTTTGCCTGCAAAAGCCTCTGGTGGTGACGCTGCGGTGGGCTCCGTGATGACCTCCGTCTTGCCGTCTTGGCGGTCTTGGTCTTGTTGCACCGATATGGAAACCTTTGCTTGATTCCTCAAGACTCCGCGCCTGCGCTTGCCTCCTTAGCACCAAGGAGGAAACTGGTACACTGCGCCCGCTGGCGCCTACCTGTCCTTGGTGCCCCTTGCACAGATATCTCCGATCCTCGGGAGCCAGCCTGGTGAGGCTACCCCCCAGGGAGGTCTTGGTGTCATCCGCCTCGCTAGGTCTGGCCTCTTGCGAGGGTCTTGGGTTGTTGTTGTTGAAGCTGGGCCATAACGGGCCGTTGACGGAGCCACGTCGTGGGCTGCAAGCAGGCAAGTCTGGGTACCCCCATTCCCAGAACGCCGACAAACCTATTAACCTAGAGCCCAGTGCCAGTTTCTGTTTTTCCCTTGTTTTAGTGTTCCGCAGAAAAGGAATACCAAATGGAGTCCAAACGAAATGAAACTTTCGCGATGATTTTTCTTGGACCAGAAGACATCCAGAGGGCTTGGAGTGCATGCCAGGAAAGCCACGAGGCGGCCACAAGGTCGGGAGGCACGCCTAGGGGCTAGGGCGCACCCCCACCCTTGTGGGCCCCTCGTGACTCCACCGAACTATTTCTTCCGCCTATATATTCTCAAATAATCCAAAACCTACCAAGAGAGCCATGAAAACACTTTTCCACCAGCGCAACCTTCTGTACCCGTGAGATCCCATCTAGGGGCCTTTTCTGGTGTCGTGCCGGAGGGGGATTCAATCATGGAGGGCTTCTACATCAACACCATTGCCTCTCTGATGAAGCGGGAGTAGTTTACCACAGACCTACGGGTCCATAGATAGTAGCTAGATGACTTCTTCTCTCTCTCTTTGGTTCTCAATAACATGTTCTCCTCAATGTTCTTGGAGATCTATTCGATATATTACTCTTTTGCCGTGTATTTGCCGAGATCTGATGAATTGTGGATTTATGATCAGCTTATCTATGAATATTATTTGAATCTCCTCTGAATTCTTATATGCATGATTTGGTATCTTTGCAAGTCTCTTCGAACTATCAATTTGGTTGGGCCAACTAGATTGGTGTTTCTTGCAATGGGAGAAGTGCTTAGCTTTGGGTTCAATCTTGCGGTGCTCGATCCTAGTGACAGAAGGGGAACCGACACGTCTTGTATTGTTTCCATCGAGGAAAACATGATGGGGTTTTCATCATATTGCTTGAGTTTATCCCGCTACATCATGTCATCTTACTTAATGTGTTACTCTGTTCTTATAAACTTAATACTCTAGATGCAGGCAGGAGTTGGTCGATGTGTGGAGTAATAGTAGTAAATGCAGGCAGGAGTTGGTCTACTTGACACGGATGTGATTCCTATATTCACGATCATTGCCTTAGATATCGTCATAATCTTTGCGCTTTTCTATCAATTGCTCGGCATTAACTTGTTCACCCACCGTAATATTTTCTATCTTGAGAGAAGCCTCTAGTGAAACCTATGGCCCCCGGGTCTATTTTCCATTGTGTAAGTTTTCAATCTACAATTTTAGTTTCCTACTTACTTTCTTTGCAATCTTTTACTTTCCGTTCCATAGACCAAAAATGCCAAAAATATTACTTTCCGTTTATCCATCTCTATCAGATCTCACTTTGCAAATAACCGTGAAGGTATTGACAACCCCTTTATTGCGTTGGGCGCAAGTTGGTGTTTGTTTGTGCAGGTATTCGGTGGCTTGTGCGTTGTCTCCTACTGGATTGATACCTTGGTTCTCAAAACTGAGGGAAATACTTACTCTACTCTGCTACATCACCCTTTCCACTTCAAGGGAAAAACCAACACAAGCTCAAGAGGTGCAGACCTCACTCGCCGACGACGAGTGCGTCAACGCTGCACGTCCTTTTCTTCCCCGGCGGATCTATGACCACCGGTGAGGAGGGATAGAGAGGCCATCTTTTTTAGACCTGGAGAGAGGGTGATAGTGTGAGAAGCAAGTGGGCACCCCTTAGCAAGCAAGCGCTCAAGCTCCAGCCTATATATCTTTTTTGATACTAGTACTAGAGGTGGAGTAGAGGTAGAGTAGTGCTTCAAAACTGAAGGGACGCCATTAAAAAATAAAGTCAAGAAATAATGCGGCACCTCGGGCCAACGCGGCCAGATCGCATTTTGCACGAGAAATGACACACCATGTTTCGTTGACATGTGGTCCCGTTCCAACATGTTAGTGAGAAGACGTCGAGTCCGTTTGTACATTTTCCGAACAGACGTCTATGTAGGCCGGGGCACCTCTTCCTGTACTTTAGCAACCGTCCACCACCTCTTCGCATTTCCCTCTCAATTTGGAACTGTTGTCGCACGCTCTTCGTCCCTCCTCCATTTGCCTTCACCCTTCCTTCTGCCATTGTTCGGTCGTCTTTTCCATGGAGGGAACATGCTAGAAACGACCTCGCTATTCTTGCCCCGATATGAAAGATGACGTGGTGGAGGAACTCATTGATCGGTGCGACTCATTGATCGGTGCGACGTCATCACCTCGGCTAGCATGGCAGGTTCGTTCAAGACCATTCTCGACTCAACTAATAATATCATTACAAAGAACCCAAGGGTCTAGGAGCGGTTTGACTCCCCTATCTTCTTCGCCATGACCCTGCTCGCTCGCGCGCGAACGACGGAAGCCTCGCCTTGTGCAAGTTGATGCCGCTTGATAATGATACATGTGATGTTAAGATGCCATCACTTAAGGGTAAGGCCTGGGCAGGCACAAACGGAGATTGTGTTGTTTATATTGGGTACAACTACGAGTGGGAACTTGTGAATGTGTACACTCGTCAGCGGATTCCACTTCCAAAAATCTCGGAGTGCCTTGAGGTTGAGCACATAGATGATCTACATACGTTCAAATACGGATGGTGACTGTCGTCTACGGAAGATAGCAATTTGTCCAGTTCCCAACCGCTCTTGGGATTACACGAACTATGAAGTTGTTTCTATCTTCGACAAGCTTGTTGCCGTCCTTACTTCCACGCCTCGATGGATATTGCTCAAAAATCAATTCCTGTACACGGATGAGTACTGTGATGCAATTGAATATGAGTGTCTTGTGTTTGCTGCCACCACTCGTGGTTGTTTCGGTACGTTTGTCTTCCATCATAATTATAATTGTTTCATCCACATGCATGCGGGTTAGCTAGTTTCCCTTTACTAATTAACCTTCTTATGTTTCCAAGGTCCTGTGAACATTCCACCACCTATACTTGAAGAAATTTATAACCAAGGGAGAGATGACGTTTGTGATGATCACGAGCATGGGGACGAGCAGGACCTATATACTCAGTGGCTCCTGGCAACTTATTCCGATGGATCACATCTTCTTGTCTGTATACAGCGCACTGTTGATGTTACTACTAAGGAAGCAAGTGTTGTCTCCCATGGTTGCACCCTCTGGACCTATTCCAACATCCGTTGCAGGGTATTTGGGATGGATACTAGTGTGCAAGCGCCAACACCTTCTCCCTGGTTCAGTATTTATAGTCTTGGAGAAAACCCGCTCTTCCTTGGACAAAACTATCCAATGATGGTGAAAGGCTATCCAGCTACTGTTGACACAACGTTACTACCATTTATGAGAAGCAACCGTATTACCTCGGACATTTCTATGGTTCCTACCCTGGCTATCACAATATGCGTCCTGATATAGGCTGCTTCAGCCTGGATGATCAGTCATGCGTTGGTCTCGATATTGACAATAACTGGCCCTTCCCAGAGGCTTACCTATGGTTCAAAGCAAGCGTTTCCAACGCTGATGATTGGTTGAGATGAAGTTCATTTCATTGCTTGTTATTTGTTGTGTGATGAAAACTTTAGTATTTACTAGAATGTTTTGTTGGAAATAGTCTATAATCCAACATGTATCCTCGTTGTCGTTGTGTATTGATGACTTGTTGTATGTAATGAATGGTACATTTTCATATGCATGTCATAAACTCAATTTATGAATGATTTTTGAGTCACTTCTTGGAGTGTGAGTATCGTAGTAGTATAGCCAGCATCCGGTTATATGAAGTTGCCACATCACATAGAGCCAAAGGTCAGTGTCAAAACCGGCGGATCTCGGGTAGGGGGTCCCAAACTGTGCGTCTAAGGTCGATGGTAACAGGAGACGGGGGACACAATGTTTACCCAGGTTCGGGCCCTCTATATGGAGGCAATACCCTACTTCCTACTTGATTGATCTTGATGAATATGCGTATTACAAGAGTTGGTCTACCACGAGATCGTGATGGCTAAAACCCAAGAAGTCTAACCTGTATGACTATTGTTATCTGTCTTCTACAGACCTAGCCCTCCGGTTTATATAGACACCGGAGGGATCTAGGGTTACATTAGGTCGTTTACAGATAAAGGAATCTTCATATTCGATCTCCGAGCTTGCCTTCTACGCCAAGGAGAGTCCCATCCGGACACGGGTGGAGTCTTCGGTCTTGGTATCTTCATAGCCCATCAGTCCGGCCCATAGCTAATAGGCCGGACGCCAAAGGACCCCTTAGTCCAGGCCTCCCTCAGTAGCCCCCGAGCCAGACTTCAATGACGAGGTGTCCGGCGCACAGATTGTCTTCGGGATTGCAAGGCGGGTTCCTCCTCCGATGACTTCAAAGTGATGTATCCGGCCTTCCATTTAATATCGTACCCCTCGGCTTCTGTGTATCAACAACTTTAGCTTCCACGTGTCAAGCGAATGCGAGAGGTTAGGGCATTTTTTCACATAACACCCCGGCCATG
Organism: Aegilops tauschii subsp. strangulata; assembly: GCF_002575655.3. Lineage (NCBI taxonomy): Eukaryota > Viridiplantae > Streptophyta > Magnoliopsida > Poales > Poaceae > Aegilops > Aegilops tauschii. The sequence goes on along the minus strand of NC_053038.3, from coordinate 345,958,599 downwards.
CGAGAAAGAGTGTCTATAAAGAGATTGGATCTCAGATCCATTCGGCACCACGCAGAAAAATCCTCAGAGACTACTGGGAAAGACCACTCCAACATGGCTAGCGCTCCCAGCTCGTCCTCCCGTCCGTGCGGCCCAGAAAAAAGCGAGTGGGAGAGGTGCTCTGTTCCCCATTGCCAGCTTGAGAAGCTGCAGACGCAGGGATTTCTTCCCCCTGCGGATCTGGTCCCTGTTCGAGCGGGGTTGACCTCCTTGAATGGTGAGGCCCAGGCAGAGAACTTCCCCAATCCATCTGAGGGGGAACGAGTGTGCTTTGTCCTCTACCTGCTAAGAGGCGTCGGGTTCCCAATTCATCCGTTCCTCAGAGGGATTTTGGAGTACTATGGCCTCCAACTACACAACTTCACGCCGGCCTCTGTTCTTCACATCGCGGGTTACGTCACTCTCTGCGAGCTATTCCTGGGTTGTGAGCCCCACTTTGAGCTGTGGAGAAGGCTATTCTGCCTCGTCCCGTGTAATCACGAGGGATCAATATTTGAAGTGGGCGGAGCCGAAATATGGCGCATCGCCGAGACCGGATACCTATCCGGCACACCAAAGAAGGCGTCCGAAGAGTGGCCTTCCGAATGGTTCTATATTGAGGACGTCGCACTTCCAGACCCAATTCGAAGGGGCCTCCCCGAGTTCACCAGCGTTCCTTTGAAGAAACGGCACCGCGAGGAGGAAGATAGTGGGGAAGTTCATCAACTCTTGAGCAAGATAAGGACGCTCGCTCAGTCCGGGTTATCGATAGTCGAAGTGATGGCAACCTCCATAGTACGGGGGGTTCAGCTAGTCCAATATAGAGGGCTTCCCATGTGACACTACAACGGGGAGGACGACGCCTCCCGCTGCGGTAGGAAAGGTCCGGACACCCCCGCCGCTTTGGCCAAAATATTGGCCGAACTGTTCAAAGGAGAGGAAGAGGAGTTCTTGCATATCAAGCGCAGAGATGGATATTCCCTGTATAGTCCTCCTAGCTGGGTAAGCCCCAACTCCTCTGCTCTACTCATTCCACTCCCTGAACCACTTTCAATGAATATTTAATTCGTCATTTATAATAGCATTGGCGAAAGATTTCCAAAGGGTTTCATAGCCCCACCCCACAGCCCGAGGTCCACAATAGGGACCTTGACCCCGGATTCGAAGAGGATCCGGATATATTCATGGTGCTCGAGGATGGGGCGTTTTACCAGGCGAGCTATGACGGCACAGAAGTGGCCATCATCGCCGACTATCCCGGTCTTCTCCCCGCTTCACACGTAAGTAATCAGGAGACACCTTGTCCAAAAGAGTTCTCTCATTCTACCTCACCCACCGCACCGTCCTGTGCTCAAAAGGGGAGGCATTCGGCGCGCCATGCTGCCCCAGGGGCATCTCCAAAGAGAGTAGTCCCTACGCCGGGCAAGCCTTCGAAGAGGAAGGAAAACAAAGATACGGCCGAGCCTTCATCAAAGAGGTATAGATTCGCAATATGTTCTGTAGCAGTCGCATCCAACTGTGACTTTTATATTCGCCCTGTATCAGGAAAAGGGTTTGCCAGACTATGTCCAGGGATCCGGCCAGTCGTACACCCAACACCCAGGATTCGGTCCCAGTCAAGGAGATGGGGGTTACTACAGGAGCGACGCCGGACTTTCCTTCGGATGAGGGCTCGGAAGATATGTCCGTCACCAAGTCGAAAGTGGAGAGCGCCATGAATCATCGGCGCTAGAGGGCCGTTTTACGAGATCCTCGCTTCTCAAAAGAGGCGTTCAGTCCCTTCAGCTCAGCTGATGCGTACATCCGGGCTGCTCGAGATGGTCTTAACAGGGCCACGGAGCAGCATTTAGAAGATGTATAGGTAAGTATAATTTGTCCGAATATGCTAACCATATGCCAGTAGCCCCCGACACTTGAAGCAGTTGGTACAAGTGATTTAAGGATCGTTGTATAACCATGTTCTTACGGAGAAGAATGGCCTGCTAGCCCAAGAGCTGGAAAAATGTCGGACACAGCTAACTACTGTAACCGCCGAACTGGAAGAGTCCAAGAAGGCATCGTCTGGTAATATTTACCTCCATCGAGAAGCAATAATTATATACCAGCTTGTGCTAATATTATTGCTTATCATAATAGGATCGTCCGACCAATTGGAGGTGGAACTGAAAGCCGCTCAAACGGGCAAGCAAGAGGCGAAAAGACTACACGCCGCCGGCGAGCGCGTTCTGACCCGAGTCAGAGAGGAGAAAAACAAACTCCAGGATGCAAACAGCCAGCTGGGCAAGGAACTGAAAGATGTGCGGGCCCAGCTGGCCGACTCCGTGAAGGAGAATAAAAGGCTGCGAGGCGGCATATTCAGTATGTGGCCGAACTTACCTTATGACAGTTCAGAGATGAACGGAACTGATAGAGTTATGTTTGCAGGTATGCTGACGGGCCGTCCAGAAGACGAGGTGCTCGGATTGTCGGATGATCTGCTTCAAGGGCTGTCGCAACTGCACGAGCAAGCTCGGCATGCCAAGGACTTATGGCCATCCGCCTCCCCTCTAGGAAGTATGGAGGAGCTTGTAGAGCTATTCCAGGGAGCGCGGCGGCGTATCCGATTATGGAAAATATCAGCCTGCCGGGAGGGTGCGCGAGAGGCCTGAGCCATGGTGAAGACACGGTATACCAAGCTTGATCCGAATCGCATGGCCCGGGTCAGACCTCTAGGGTCAGATGGAAAAGAAGTTCCTGTTAACTTGGTATATGACCAAGTAGCAGTAGCTGCCAAATATTCCCAACTGGATTGTAAGTTAGACAGCCTGTTGGATGGTATAGAGGAGGAAATTTATGAGTCTAAGTGACTATGTACTTTACTTGATATATGTAACTCTAGCTGAATTGTAAAACGATTGTCACGGCAGAACTTTTCGCTTCAACCTCGGGACCCTAAGGTGCGGAGTGTTTCCGAATACCAGTGCAGCCGAATGGACTAGGGTATGCGTGGAAACCAGGTGTAGGGGCCATAGTTGCTTGAACAGACAAGTTGTATCCGGCTAGTTATGTTATATTATATTAAGATTGTAAGAAACATCTTCCAGAGAGAATAGTTTCGTTAAGGGTTCCTTTCCCTGGGTGTGCGTGCATTAATGTGCATGTCCGAAGTGTGATTGAAAAATCGCAGTATATTTAACTTCTGGGGGTTTCACAATGGAGTGAATGCGAAAAACATCTTTAATCCACCGACCAAATATTCCCTTAAGAACGCTAGCTTTCGGCTTCACCCAGTCTGAGGTACACATCCGGATGACCCGGCAGTAACAATCGCAGAGGTGCTCCCTTTATGCCCTAGCTGAACTAACGGGAACGTAGGGCATAAGCACAGGAGCCAAGCAACCCAGCTTGGCCAAAACTTAAGGCATATCGATGCATATAATGGCGAAGAAAAGGTACATATGGGAAAAACGCATATGTGGTGAGCTTGATGCTCGGAAAATAATAATAGCAAGCTTCTGTCCAAGAAGCCCCTAGGTATAATGGACGTACATATTTGAAGATGTGTGCGTCAGGGGTGCGCGGTCTAACCGCACGAAAGCTTTAAGGCTAAAGAGAAAAAATGAATGGAGAAAAAAATGAAGGAAACAATAGGGGAAAGGAGACAAACAAAGAGTTCGGCGCTAGGCATAGAATCTTTGGAGTCTGGCCGCGTTCTAGAGGTTCGGCTCTAGGCGATTGTCTGACGCGTCATGCAAGCGGTATGCTCCTCTGGTGAGAACTTCATCAATGATGAAGGGACCCTCCCACTTGGGCTTGATTTTGTCCTTTTTATTCTCCGGCAGGCGTCGAACGAGTTCGCCAATGTTATAAGTCTTGGCCCGCACTTCTCTGCTTTGATACCTATGAGCCTGCTATTGATAAAATGTGGAACGGACTTTTGCAACGTCGCGCTCCTCCTCCAGGGCATCTAAGTTGTCCTGTCGATCAAGCTCGGCCTCTCCCTCTTCATACATTCGCACTCGAGGTGAGTCATGAATAATGTCGCAGGGTAACACTACCTCTGCGCCGTACACCATGAAGAAAGGTGTGTATCCGGTAGTGCGATTGAGCGTGGTCCGCAGCCCCCAGAGTACGGAGTCGAGATCCTCAACCCAGTGCTTGGCTGATTCTTTCAAAGGCCGCACTAGTCTAGGCTTGATGCCGCTCATAATAAGACCATTGGCTCGTTCGACTTGACCGTTTGTTTGAGGATGATAGACAGAGGCGTAATCGAGCTTGATGCCCAGATTAGCGCACCAGGTTTTCACTTTGTCGGCTGTGAAATTGGAAGCATTATCAGTGATGATGCTATGTGGAACACCGTAACGGTGTACAACGCCGGATATGAATTCTATCACCGGCCCGGACTCGGCCGTTTTAACTGGTTTGGCCTCTATGCACTTAGTGAATTTATCCACCATGACCAGCAGATATTTTTTCTTATGGCTTCCTCCTTTAAGGGGTCCAACCATATCCAGTCCCCACACAGCAAAAGGCCAAGTGACAGGGATTGTTTGTAGGGCAGTGGGGGGCATATGGCTTTGGTTGGCAAAGAGTTGGCATCCAACCCAATGTTGGACAAGGTCCTATGCATCTGCTCGGGCCGTCGGCCAATAAAACCCTGTACGGAAGGCCTTGCTAACAAGAGCCCGAGCTGCGGCGTGGTGCCCGCCGAGACCGGCGTGAATCTCAGCCAGGAGCTGCCGCCCCTCCTCCTCGGAGATACATCTTTGAAGGAATCTTGTAGCATTTTTCTTGTAGAGCTCTCCGTCGTGAACCTTGTAGGCCTTCGAACGCCGGACAATGCGGCGGGCCTCATTCTGATCCTCAGGAAGTTCCTTCCTATTAAGGTAGGCAAAGAAGGGTTCGGTCCATGGGGCAATGACTGCCATAATGACATGGGCCGACGGTGTTATTTCGGTGGCTGCGCCCCCGATGATATCGGTGTGTTCAGAATCTGGGGTTGTGTTCGGATCCAGACTAGTGTTGCCGCTCTCCCCTTGCAACACCACGAATGGCTTAAAAAACCTTTCTAGAAAGATGTTAGGTGGGATGGGGTCACACTTGGCACCGATGCAAGCAAGGACATCCGCCGCTTGATTACTTTCTTGGGCCACATGATGAAACTCGAGCCCCTCGAACCGAGCCGACATTTTTAGAACGGCATTACGATAAGACGCCATCTTAAGATCTTTGGCATCGAAGTCTCCATTTATTTGAGATATTGCAAGGTTTGAGTTCCCGCGCACTTCCAGGCGTTGTATGCCCATGGAGACAGCCATCCGAAGACCATGCAGTAAGGCCTCGTATTCGGCTGCGTTATTAGAGTCTGTGTATAATATTTGGAGTACGTACTGGACGACGTCTCCAGTGGGGGACGTTAAAACGACGCCCGCTCCTAGTCCTGCCAGCATTTTGGAACCATCAAAATAGATAACCCAATTGGAATATGCGTCGTACTCTTTGGGGAATTCGGCCTCTGTCCATTCGGTGACGAAATCAGCCAGTACTTGAGATTTAATGGCTTGACGCGGTTTGTATGTTATGTCGAATGGGAGGAGCTCAACGGCCCATTTGGCAATCCGTCCATAGCATCGCGGTTGTTTATTATGTCATTGAGCGGTACTTCGGAAGCCACCATGATCAAACACTCCTGGAAGTAGTGTCGTAGCTTCCAGGATGCCATGAAGATGGCGTATACTATCTTTTGATAATGAGGGTACCGGGATTTGCATGGTGTGAGGATAGTGGATACGTAATATACTGGCTTCTGAAGCGGGAATTTGTGTCCGTCCAGTTCTCGTTCAACGATGAGCACGACGCTCACCACCTGGTGTGTTTCCGATATGTATAATAACATGGGTTCGCCGACGTTCGGCGCGGCCAGGATTGGGTTGCTCGCCAGAAGAGTCTTTATTTCTTCCAGTCCGGCCGTTGCCGCATCCGTCCACTCGAAGTGATCGGTGCGCCGTAGAAGGCGATAGAGTGGCAATGCCTTTTCTCCCAATCTGGAGATAAAGCGGCTTAGAGCTGCCACGCAACCGGCAAGTTTTGGGACTTGTTTAAGGTCCGTTGGCGTAGCCAATTGTGCTAGAGCTCGGATTTTGGCTGGGTTTGCTTCAATTCCTCTATTGGAAACAATAAAGCCCAGCAGTTTTCCAGCGGGGACGCCAAAAACACACTTTTCCGAGTTGAGCTTAATGTCATATGCACGGAGGTTGTCGAATGTGAGACGTAAATCGTCTATTAGTGTTTCGACGCGTCTAGTTTTGATGACGACGTCGTCCACATATGCTTCAACTGTCTTGCCGATCTGTTTCTCCAGGCATGTTTGGATCATGCGCTGGTAGGTGGCGCCGGCGTTTTTGAGCCCGAAGGGCATGGTGTTAAAGCAGAAAGGCCCATATGGGGTAATGAATGCTGTTGGGGCTTGATCTGACTCCTTCATCTTGATTTGATGGTATCGGGAGTATGCGTCGAGGAAGCACAGTAAGTCGTGTCCTACGGTTGCATCAATAATCTGATCGATGCGAGGGAGAGGGAAGGGATCCTTAGGGCAAGCCTTATTGAGGTCTTTGAAATCGACGCACAGGCGCTAGGATTTATCCTTCTTTGGTACCATCACAAGGTTTGCTAGCCAGTCCGGGTGTTTTATTTCTCTAATGAATCCGGCCTCGATTAGCTTGGCTAGCTCCTCCCCCATAGCTTGGTATTTGGGTTCGGAAAAGCGCCGCAGTGTTTGTTTGACCGGCTTATATCCCTTCAATATATTGAGGCTGTGTTCGGCCAACCTGCGTGGGATTCCTGGCATATCAGAAGGGTGCCAGGCGAATATATCCCAGTTCTCGCGCAGGAACTCTCGTAGCGCGGCGTCAACCGTTGGGTCTAGTTGTGCTCCAATAGATGCTGTCTTCTTGGGGTCCGTTGGATGGACCTGGAATTTGACTATTTCTTCCTCCGGTTTGAAGGAGGTGGATTTAGGCCGTTTGTCCAGGATCACATCGTCCCTGTCCACCGTGGAGCGCAGTGCGGTTAATTCTTCGGCCAGGAGGGCTTCAGATAATGCCTCAAGGGCCAGGGATGCGGTTTTATTTTCGGCGCGGAGTGCTATGTCCGGATCACTGGCGAGAGTGATTATGTCGTTGGGCCCAGGCATCTTAAGCTTCGTGTACCCGTAATGAGGTACAGCTTGGAAGCGTGTAAATGCATCTTGCCCCAAGAGGGCGTGATATCTGCTGTTGAAAGGGGCCACTTGGAAGGTTATTTCTTCGGACTGATAATTCTCCGGCGTGCCGAATACCACGTCAAATGTTATTTTTCCCGCACACCGCACCTCCCGACTGGGAATGATTCCTCGGAAGGTCGTGCTGCTTTGCTCGATACGGCTCCTGTCTATTTCCATTTTGTGGAGTGTATCTTCATAGATGAGGTTTAGTCCGCTGCCGCCATCCATGAGAACCTTGGTGAGCCGAAAGCCGTCCATGATTGGACTGAGGACCAAGGCGGCTGGTGCTCGGACTGTTCTGTATTTTGGTTCATCACCGGCATTAAAAGTTATAGCCGTAGGGCCGACAGGCCGGCCTGACTGCTTGGGGGCTTTCTCGGCGGCTGGTTACTGTTGCCTCGCCTCTGATGACGAGGGCTTCGTCGAGGTAAGCATGGCTACAGTGCCGCCGCCTTGCGGGCTATCACTGTAGCCTCACCTCGTCTTGTCTCCTTAATGAGGCACATGCTTCGAGGGAGGAAGGTAGCCGGCTATTGGGAGCCGGCTACGCCCCTGGCCGACTAGGGGAGGCCGGGCCGCCTTCGAGCATCTCTCTGGCTAAAGGGGCCCGCCGCCCGCGGGCCGTACTGGCGCCTATCGTGGGTGACATCGAGGTTGACATGGCTACAGTGCCGCGCCGGACGGGAGATGGCTGGCCCGTACGGTGCCCTGTGGCCACGCCTGTTTCGGGATTCGGGGGTAGTGGGCTGTACTGTAGCCACGCCCCGTCTTATCACCATTATGTGGATGCAGTCTTGGTGGGTGCAGTCTTGGCCGGCTTCTGGGAGTCAGCTTTCTTCATGGCCGGCTTCTGGGAGTCGTTCCTCTTGGGGCCGGCTTCCTGGAGTCGGCTATCTCGTAGCTTTCTTTATGAAGGTTCCTGAGGCCGGGTCGCCTGCTGGTAGTCGGCCCGGGGGATAGCCGGCCGGGGGAAGGAGGCCCTAAGCTCTGGATGCTTGAAGGCTCGAATGGCCTGATAATTTTTCGAAGACCCAGGGGGAGTCGGTTAGGCTACCCGTGGCCATTTACTCCGACAGTAGTCCCCGAAGCTGGTTGGGCTTCGAGGATGAGAGGAGGTCGAGAAGCTCGGTCAGCTTCTTATCCTGATGAGCCAGCAGCCGGGAGCCGGCTTCTGTTGGGCGCGCCGTCTTGGCGAAATTTCTAAAGTCAGAAGGCGGGAGTCTGTTGGCGCGTGCGCCAGGCAGCGGGCCAGCCGCTCACCGCCTGCGAACCACGTGGCATCCTTCGGCTGAAAAAAGCCTGCCAACCCACGCGCGCGACAGGACGTCGCCGCAGGCCGGGGGCCCACCACTCCTACGCCTAGGCCCAGGCGCGGATCTTCTGTGGCCCAGAGCTGTCCGCACGTCTTCCGGCGGCGGGTTCCGCACGCCGTTAGGGAGGAGGGGAAGCGGCAGACGCTCGCACGCTCCTCTCCTCTCCGCCATCTTCTTCCTCCTGCTTTCCCTCGCTGCAGCGCCTCGCCGCCGCGCCGTCCCACAAATCTTCACTTCGCCCCGCAGCTTTGCCGTCGCAGGGCCGTGCTTTCTCCGCCACCGCACTCTTCCTTGTTAGCTTCTCGCCACCATGCAGTACGGCGGGGACTGGGACGGCTCCAACCTCCATATGGACCACATCGAGTTCCTCCGCAAGACGCGGTGGTTGCCCGGCAAGGACCAGGTGTGGGTCCGTCTAGCGCCAGAGAAGGAGATCACGCCGGCGCCGGAGGAAGGCGAGCGGGTAATCTTCCGCTCGCACTTCCTGCGTGGCCTCGGCCTGCCGGCGAGCGCTTTCTTCCGCTCCTTCCTCGACTTCTATCAACTCCGGCCGCACCACCTCACTCCGAACACGGTGGTGCTACTGTCCGCCTTCGTCACCCTGTGCGAGGGCTTTCTTGGCGTTCTCCCCACCCTCGAGCTCTAGGGGGAGTTCTTCCAAACCAAGCTCGGCACCCGCATGCAGGGCGTGCCGGCTCAGAGCGGCGCCTTCATCGCGATGCGGAGGCCGGCGGCCGATAACCCCTTCCCCGTCATCACGCTGATCCAGTCGGTGAAGCGCTGGCAGAAGTCGTATTTCTATGTGAGGAACGTCGCCCCGCAAGGCGACTACGTCAACTTGCCGGCTTACGTAGCCGGCCCGCCGGCTGGGAGGCGGCCCCAGTGGTCCTATCGGGCCGTGACGCTGTCGCAGGCTGGAGCCACGGCCGTCGCCCGACTCCGGGTGATTATCCAGTCGGAGGGCCTGACTGGGTCTGACTTGCTGGCCGCCTTCGTCGCGCGCCGGGTGCTTCCGCTTCAAAGCCGCCCTCACCTGATCTGTCAGATGAGCGGCCAACTCGATCCGAGTCGGATGTGCACCAAGGATATGCCGCATGACGAGGTGGCTCATATGGTGAATTATCTTGCGAACTGCAAGCTCTCCGCAGAGTGGCGGTTTGGCAAGGAGCCATACTCCCGTGCACATCCTCCGCCTACGGTATGCTCTCTTTATCCTTTCTTCTCTTAGTTTTGTCGCCGAGTTTCTCTTGGCCGACTCTGACCAGTCAGCACATCTTGGCAGAGCCCTCTCCTTCGACCTGCGGCCGAGTCGGGGGCGGATCGCCGATTTCTTCCCGACCGGTCGGAGCATGACTTGGAGGACCACGAGTTGGGGGCGGCCGCCATGGATGACAACACCGAGGTGGGAGGCAGCGAAGCTGGCGGCGAAGCAGGGGGCTCCGGGCTTGGAGTCAGCTTCGACGACTGGCCGGATGACGACGAAGCGGAAATCGTCCCACGCCGCCAACCGGCGTCCAGCCACGGCGCTGGTTCCTCCGCCGCGCCGCCTGCTCGGGGCGGCGGGCAGAAGCACCGGGCCGCGTCGGGCTTGTTCGGCAGTCAGCCGAAGAAGCCCAAGGGCAGGGCAGCGGCGACCAAGCAGGATGAGGCGGTCGCGAAGGCGGCCCGCTTCCGCAAGGTGGTGAAGCAGCCGCAGACGGTGTCGGCGTAAGTGTATATTCTTTTGCATATTCTTTCTTCTTTTCTTGAGGATTTCTGAATCCTTGTCCTTTCTCAAAAATCAAGGCTCCGCTTTCTCTTGAGCGGGTTGCTGCCGCCTCCGTGGTTGGATCGCCGGGAGGATCCGGGAGCACCCGTCGTGTGGACCCCCACGCCGAGCTTCAGGCGACGACGGAGCGAAATGCGCGAGAGGAGCGGGAGGCGGAGGAGCTGAGGGCGGCTGCTGCCAAGGCGGCACAGGAGGAGGAGGAGGAGTCGGCGAAGGCGCGTGCCGAAGCGGCGGCCAAGGCCCAGGCAGAGGCTGCGGCCGTGGCAACAGCGGAGGGGGCCTTGCTTGTCACCCATCTGTGTGTCGCTGCGCCCGAGGTCCCGGAGCCCCCGCCGGAGGAAACCGGCGGCGACCTGCCGGGGTTGGAGAGGGAGGACGACGTCGTCGTCCCGGAGAGGGAGGCGGCACCGTCCTCGCCGACTGGGGCAGCCCAAGGCAGCCGGCCTAACGTGCCGCCTGCACAATCGGCTGGGGGTGAGCCGGCTGCGAGGACGGACCTGGTGTTCCAGTCGCCATCGCGCCAGCGCGCGGGGAAGGCCACTTCGGACCCGCAAAAGGCCGCGGGCTCCGGCTCGTCGGCCCATGACGTGGAGGCGGCCAGCACCAGCTCGGGGTGGATGCCGGGTGAAGGGACGGTCGTGGTGAATGTGGCGGCGCAAGAAGTCCAGAACCGGCTTCAGTCCCAGGCCGTGGCGCTGAGGAAATATAATGACGAGTTCCTTGCGACGCGAGCGGCCATTCGGGTAAGCCTTCCCGTTTTTGCTTTTTGACCTTGGTTTCTTCCGTGGGGGCGCGTCAGCGCACCCACTAGGTGTAGTCCCCGAGTTCTGAGTCGGCTGCTGAGCAGGCGGCTTGGAACTTCTTAGCGGGCTTTGTTTGCTATCTTGTTCTTATTCGCTTCTCTGCCTGACTTGCAGGACTACCACAACCTCCGCGCGGCTGCCTTCAACTCCCAGGCTCGGGAGCTGACCCAGAAGAATGCTGATCTATCTGAGAGCCTGGGTAAGTGCTTCATCTTTTATCTCATGTGGGGGCGCGTCAGCGCACCCACTGGGTGTAGTCCCCGAGATTCGGGCCGACTGCTGAGCAGTCGGGTCAGATCTTTCTTGACGACTTCTTCCTTATTGCTTCTTTCTTCTCTGCCATGCCTGCAGCGGCCAACGCCAAACTGAGGGAGCAGCTGGGTGGGACTCATGCCGCCCTTCGTGCTAAGGAGGCCGAGTTTGACGCCTTGGCCCAGGAGTGTGACCGCCTGGCCAAGAGGCTGGCCGATCAGGAGGAGAGCCACAAGGCGGCCCTGAAGGCGGTGCAGGACAGCGAGGCCGCCCTTCAAGCTGAATATGAGACAGAGGCGGCAAGCTGGGCCGAGGTGAGGCAGTCGTTGATCAATGGCTACGGCCAGATTGAAGACTTGGTTGACGGTAGGCCGCCCTCTTCTTCGTCCCTTGCTTGCCGCTTGCCGTTTGGATCATTTTCTGACTTGGTATTTTTTGTCTTCTTTCTCTTTCTTTCTTGCGCAAAGTACTTCCCTGGCTACTCTACTGCCGCCAACCAGGTCGTCGAGGCCCACCGCGAGGCACAAAGGCAGGCTGGCGCCGAGATCGCGCCGAACGCTCGCCGGTCGCTGGAGGAACAGCTCTTGGCGATTCAAGCCCGCCTCCAGCCGGCTCACCGCATGCTCCGCCGGCTTCAGCGTGTTGGGGCGCAGGTGCTGGCCGCTCTCTGGCCTGGTGAGGTGATTCCCCGCACCCCCAGTCGGACTGCCGACTGGCTGGAGGTGGCGGCCGGCCACTTCGAGGCCTGGAAGGCTTCTGCGGCTCGGTCCGGCGGTAGGCGGGCGCTGGAGTTCGTCAAGGCCTGGTATCCCGAGCTGAGTTTGGACCAGCTGGCCACCTGGCAGCAGGAGGCCGACACGGAGCTGGAGCCGGTGCGGCCGGCTATCATCCAGCGAGCCTCGGCGATCACCGACTACACCGACACCAGCGCCTTCGCTCCTGAGGTGGACGACAATGGCTTTGCCCAGCCAGAGGAGTGGTTCGGGCTGAACCCGGCAGATGGCGAGGACTCGGCGGAGGAGATCGACTCTAGCGACGAGGACGAGGAGGAGGAGGAGGGTGAAGACGCTGCGCCAGATAGTGGAGCGGCCGGTCAGCCTCAGCTTGACCGTGCCTCCAGCAACAAGGCACGCACGGGCGCACCGTCTGCAGCCGGCGATAATCAAGCCGAGACCCGCCAGCCGGCCACCCCTCCAGCCGGCACCGCCGTCTCCACCGACCAGCCCGGCTCCCCTGCTGCGCCCTTAGTCTAATCTGCTGCCTCTACTTTCCTATTTTACTACTCTTGGAACAATATTTTGTTAAGTTTGCACAGTTCCACCCACCGGGGGTGTATTCGAACTATATTGACTGCCGGCCTGTTGAAGGCCTTATGTGTAAATATAATTATGCATGCGTTTGGCTTTCCCTTGTTCTTTGCTTGTCGTCCCTTGGTTGTTTCCTTTGCCGTCCTCCCTTGGTTGCCGCCTTCCCAGCCGGACAGCTGCTCTGCAGTCTGTGGCTGGAGAAGTGCTTGGCCAATTGGGAGGGCAAGTACTCTAGCTTTGTTGGATTATAGCGAAGTGACTGGGAGGCCGGCCAGCCGGCTGTTTTGACAGCCGGTAGGCGTGGTTGGAGGCCGGCTTATGTTATATAAGTTCGTTAGTCCTTAGCCGTTTTTCGTGTGGGCATCCTTTCTGCCTTTGGCTCTTGCCAGTCAGATAGTCGGTTCTTCGAGCTGCGACTTTCAACAAGAGAGGGCTCGGGTGCCGGCACACTACTTGTCTGACTTCAGGTAGAACTTTTAATATAACTTAAGGCGGCCAGTCCCCGGGCCGACTAGTCGAACCCGGTGCCAGACAGAAAATCAAATGTAATAATACATTCATGGGTATGACACTTGTCATTGATAGATAAAGGAGGGCAGTCCCCGAGTGCGCCTCGGGGGGCCCGTTGTTTCGTACTTAATACAAAAAGGTAGCATGATACATACTACTTTTAACTGTAAAATCTTCTCAGGAGGTTGGCGTTCCATGGTCGTTCCGACTCCTTGCCGGAATCATCCCTCTTGCGTGCTCTTGGCTTCTGTGCGTGGATCAGGTAGTAGGAGTCATTGCCTAGGGCCTTGCTGACGACGAAAGGGCCTTCCCAAGGGGCCGAGAGCCTGTGCTGGCCGGCTGTTCGCTGGATCAGCCGGAGCACAAGATCGCCCTCTTGGAAGGATCTTAGCTTGACCTTCCGGTTGTGGTAACGGCGCAAACCCTGCTGGTAGATGGTGGATCGGTTGAGTGCTAACAGCCGGCCTTCTTCCAGCAGGTCGATGCCGTCTTCTCACGCTTCCTTGGCCTCCGCCTCCGTGTACATGGTGACCCGAGGCGAGTCAAACTCGATGTCAGTTGTGATGACAGCCTCGGCACCATATACAAGGAAAAACGGAGTGATGCCGGTTGACTTGTTTGGGGTAGTACGCAGACTCCAGAGGACAGCCGGCAGCTCATCGAGCCAGTAGCTGGCCGAACGCTCCAGTGGTACGACCAGTCAGGGCTTGATGCCGGAGAGGATGAGGCCGTTCGCTCGCTCAACCTGGCCGTTTGACTGCGAGTGGGCAAAGGACGCTAAGTCCAGTCGGATGCCCTGTGTCGCGCAGAAACGTGCCAATGCTCCCTTGGCAAAATTTGTGCCGTTCTCGGTGATGATGCTGTGTGGCACACCATACCGGGTAGTGATGTTTGCGATGAATGTCACGGCAGTCGGCCCGTTCAGCTTCTTGATCGGCTTCGCTTCAATCCACTTGGTAAATTTGTCCACGGCGACAAGCAGATGTGTCATGCCGCCGCGGGCTGTCTTGAATGGGCCCACCATGTCTAGCCCCCAAACGGCAAAGGGCCAGGTGAGGGGGATGGTCTTGAGTGCAGAAGCCGGCAGGTGTTGCTTGGAACTCAAGACTTGGCATCCTTTGCAGCATTTGACTAATTCCTTGGCATCTTCCAAAGCAGTCGGCCAGAAGAAACCATGGCGGAAAGCTTTGGCGACAAGTGATCTTGAGGCTGCGTGGTGGCCGCATTCGCCTTGGTGGATATCTCTAAGGATTGCCATGCCCTTCTCTGGCTCGACGCAGCGCTGGAAGACTCCAGTGACGCTACGCTTGACAAGTTCTCTGTTTATTATTGCGTATGCTCCGGCTCGGCGTTGCACTAGTCTTGCCGAGATCTCATCAGTCGGCAGCTCTCTGTTGACTAGGAAGTTGAGGATGGGCTGGGCCCATGATGGAGCTGTGACTTCTTCTATTGTTAGTACGGCCACTGTGACCCGGGTGGGTGGGTTGGGTGGTGGAGAGTTGGAGTCGGCCACCGCTTCTTGTGCCGCTGCAGTCCCCGGGCCGGGTTCTGAAGTCCCCGAGCCGGGTGCGACTACGGCAGTCCCCGGGCCGCTTGTCGAAGTCCCCGAGCCGCCTGATGGGTTCCCCCAGTAGGATCCGGCTGCATCAGGGGCGGGTGGTACGAAGATAGAGTCCGACTCTGGAGACGGCTTGATAGACAGTTTGAGGAGGCGCTGGAGAGAGACACCGGTTGGTATAGCCTGTCGGGTGGAGCCGATCCGTGCCAGGGCATCTGCTTGGTTGTTGTCGGCCCGTGGCACGTGAAGGAACTCGCACCCTTCAAAGTATCCACTGATCTGCTGGATGAGGAATCGATAGCTCGTCATGTTGCGTATGCCGAGCTCTTTGACTAGCCGGAGCCCGTGTATGAGCGCCTCGTACTCAGCCACGTTGTTGGAGGCGGCAAAGTGGATTCGCAACGTGTATCTGAGCTTGTCGCCTTTGGGAGAGGTGAGGACGATGCCGGCTCCCAAGCCGGTGCGCATCTTGGACCCGTCTAAGTGCATCCGCCAATGAGTGGAGTCGGGAGCCAGCGGTAGGTACTGGGTCTCAGCCCAGTCGACAAGAAGTCGGCCAATGCTTGGGACTTTTTGGCGGTGCGGTGCTGGTAGAAGATTGTGTAAGGAGCCAGCGCAATGGCCTGCTTAGCCACCCGGCCGGATGCATCCCGGCTGCCTATGATCTCGGCAAGCGGGGCGGTGCACACGACCGTGATGGGATGCTCTTGAAAGTAGGGCTTCAGCTTCTTGGCGGCGAAGTACACTCCATAACACATCTTCTAGTAGTGCGGGTAGTTTTGCTTTGAGGTGGACAGTACTTCGCTTAAATAATATACCGGCCTCTGGACTAACTGGGCTCGGCCTTCTTCTGGGCGCTGGACCACGACGACTGTACTGACCACTCGGCTAGTCGCGGCAATGTAGAGGAGCATGGGCTCCTTCCCAGTCAGCGCCGCCAGGACAGGTGGAGTGGTCAGCATCTTCTTCAACTCATGGAAGGCTTGGTCTGCTTGGTTAATCCACTCGAAGTGAGTGGATTTCTTCATGAGCCGGTACAGGGGGAGAGCCTTCTCCCCTAGCCGGCTGATAAAGCGGTTTAGGGAGGCCAGGCACCCGGTGAACTTCTGCACGTCTCGCAACTTGGTGGGAATCTCCATTCTCTCAATGGCCTTGATCTTCACAGGGTTGCACTCAATACCGTGTTCGGAGACCAGAAAGCCTAGAAGTTGGCCGGCTGGTACTCCGAACACGCATTTCTCGGGGTTGAGCTTGATCTGGAATCGGCGCAAGTTTGCAAATGTTTCTTTGAGGTCTTCCAGCAGGGTGCCGCGCTTCTCCGTCTTCACCAGAATATCGTCTACGTAGATGTGGGCATTTCTGCCGAGTTGCTTGAGGAGGCATTTCTGCATGCAACGCTGAAAAGTGCCACCGGCATTCCTCAAGCCGAATATCATAGTCAGGTAACAGAAAGCTCCGAATGGTGTGGTGAAGGCGGTCTTCAGCCGGTCAGCCGGGTCCAACTTGACCTGGTGGTATCCTGAGTAGGCATCCAAGAAACTCAACAGCTCGTATCCGGCTGTGGAGTCTATCACTTGATCAATCCGTGGTAGGGAAAACGGATCTTTGGGGCAAGCTTTGTTGAGGCTAGTGTAGTCTATACACATACGCCATTTGTTGTTCTTCTTCAACACCAAGACCGGGTTGGCAAGCCACTCTGGGAAAAACACTTCCACAATGAAGCCGGCGGCCAAGAGCCGGGCTATCTCTTCTCCTACGATTCTTATCTTCTCCTCCGACAGTCGGCGGAGAGGCTGCTTGACTGGCTTCGCGTCCGCTCAGACGTGTAACTTGTGCTCGGCGAAATCCTTCGGAACACCCGGGATGTCCTTTGGGAACCATGCAAAGATGTCTCGATTCTCACGGAGGAAGTCGACGAGCTCGCCTTCCTATTTACTGTCCAGGTTTGCTCCAATGACAACAAACCTCTCCGGGTTCTCCGCGTCCAGAGGTATCTTCTTCGTCTCCTTGGCCGGCTGGAAGGAGCCCTGCGCATCATATTTCTTGGGGTTGGGGGACAGGGCCGGCAGCTTGCCGGCCATGGCCACAACTCGCTCCAGCATCTTCTTCTCTTCTGCAACCACGAGGGACTCGGCCAGCCGGCTGCTGGCTGCAGCGCACTCGATGGACCTTTTGTAGTCGCCGGCTACAGTGATGATCCCCTTCGAGCTCGGCATCTTCATCTTGAGGTAGGCGTAGTGGGGCACAGCCATGAACTTGGCCAGGGCAGGTCGGCCAAGCAAGGCGTGGTAAGGGCTCTCCAGGTCCACTACCTCGAACTAGATTGCTTCTCGGTGAAAGTGATCCTTGTCTCCGAAGAGAACATCCATCTTGATCTTGCCGATTGGGGAACAGGACAGGCCGGGTACGATGCCATGGAACACGGTCCGGCTTGGCATGAGCTGCTTCGCCTTGAGGTTCAACTTCTCCATGGTGTCGCGGTACAGTATGTTGATACTGCTTCCGCCATCAATCAGTACGCGGGAGAATCGGGCAGCTCGCCTCTCCGTTGCGAGGGTGACGTCCAACACCAATGCGTAGGAGCCAGGGGACGACATCACCTCTGGGTGATCGGCCCGACTCCAGCTGATAAGTCTTTCGGACCAATGCATGAACTCGGGGTTGCTGGAGGCGACTGCATTGACCTCTTGGTGCTGTCGGCGCCGGCTGCGCTTGTCTTCAACCTGGCTCGTGAAGACAACGTAGGCGGCGTGCTCATCTGGGAACTCATCCTGAATGGCTCCGACTGCTGGTCGAGCAGCTGGCTGCTGGGGGGCTGGAGGCGGCACCAGCCCCTCGCCCTTGGAGATCCGTGTGAGCCAGTGGCACTTCCGGGTCGTGTAGTTAGACGGCTTCGCGCCGCTGTGGAACTTGCAGGGGGCATCGAGAGTTTGCTCGTAGGAGAAGGCCGGCTGCCAAGCCGCCCTGCCGCCCTTCTTCTTGGGAGCGGGCCGTTCTTCGGGCTGCTCGTCTTCGACAGTGGCCACATGCCGACTGGTGGAAGGCGGCATAGGGGCCTTACGCTTGTGGTCGTTCTGGTAGGGGCGTCGGTTGGAGTCACCAGCCGGCGTCTTCGGAGCCGGAGCGAGCACCTTCCCAGAGGCGTCCACTCGGAGCTCGGTCTTCATCGAGGAGTCGGCCGTGGCGTACTTGTCTGCTATGACCAGAAGCTCGTCGCAGAGGAGTCGGTGCTTGAGGATAGTGCCCTCTCGGCACCCGGCGGTGAAGTATTCTATGGCTTGAACCTCGTGCACCCCCTCGCAGGAGTTGCGGAGCTCGGCCCACCGCGTGAGGTAGTCGCGGGTCGATTCGCTAGGCCCTTGGACGCACAAGGAGAGCTGGAGGGGCTTGGGAGGCCACTTGTATGTGCTGGTGAATTTGCGGACGAAGACTTCCGTGAAGTCCAGCCAGCTGTTCACACTGTAGGGCTTGAGGCTGTTTAGCCAGGTGCGTGCCGTGCCTTGAAGCATGAGAGGGACGTACTTCACGGCTACGCGCCTATTGACGTTCGCTATGCTGACAGCGGTAGAGTAGTCGATCAGCCAATCTTCCGGCTTCACCGAACCGTTGTACTTGGGCGTGTCCCTGGGGAGCGAGAACCCTTTGGGGAAGTGCTCGTCGCGGATGCGGGGGCCAAAGCAAGGTGGGCCGACATCATCTTCTTCTTCTAGCGCCAGGGATCGTGCTAGGTTGTCGATCCGGTGGCGGGCGTCATTCTCGCCGACTCCTTCACGGTGGCCTAGTAGGCCACTGAGAGTCGGATGCGTGACAGGCGGCGGGGTGGGATATCTCTCCCCACGAGGCGGGGGAGGAGGCAGATTGCCTTGGTGCTCCACCGCTCGAGGGCGGCCTTCTGCGTCGTGCTCGATGGTGATTCGAGTCCGGCTGCGGCTAGCAGCCGGCTCCTTGTCTTTCCTTGCGCGGGCGCCGCTCGCAGTCGGCGACCGGGATGTCGCGGCGTGTTCTCGGCGTGGGGGAGGACTCTCAGCGCGGGCGCCGGCTTCATGCCGTTCCGCGGCCGCGGTGATCAGCTACTGGATGTGCCTTGTCATGTAAGGGAGCAGCCCCCAGCCCGTTCAGCTCTTCTGCGGCCGCCTGAGCGGCTCGCAGATTCTCGAGTGGTGTGGCGTAGACGGGGCGGTCTGCCCCCAGCATGTTGGCGATGGTCGCGCCGCACTTCTTGACGAGGCCGGCTCGGCTCGGCCCGCCATGAGGCGGCGTACCAAAGGCGGCGCGGTCGACTTCGCGCTGGTGAGCCTCGGTGAGGTGTCTCATGGAGGCTATCTTATGGCCCTCCGCGATGAGGGCGAGGCGGCGTGCCTCTAGAGTCTCGGCGTCGGCGTCGGCCTGGATGGGGACGGACAAGTCCTGCATCGCCGCTTGTAGGGCGTCGTGGGCGTTCTCGCCCGAGTCGGCACCGTGGCTGATGACCAGCACCTCAGTGACAGCGTTGCTGCCACTGTCGGCACGAGGGAGAGGGTCGTCGAAGACTACCACGTCGGAGGGGTAGGCGTCGAGCGATGCCGTGTCGGAGTCGACAAGCATCGGGTCGGTGGAGCCGACCGACTCCTTGTCCACAGCAAGCTCGCTGGAGACGTGAAGCTGGTCGAGGAGGCTGACGAGGCGGCTCTCTGGGTAGTCTGTTCCCGCGTCGGACGCGGGCTCGTCGGAGATGCGAGTCTCGCCAAGAAGGTCGGCCAGGCAGCTTGCCGCGTAGGCGTCGTCGACGCCTTGCAGCGCGTCGAGGCAAGCGCCATCGGGCGTAGCAGGCTGGCTACGCTCGCGGGGGAGGAAAAGGGTTCCCGTCCAGAACAGGTCTCCGGACGACGGTGCACCTGGCCCCATGGTGGGCGCCAAATGTCGGGTGGTAGGTGCGACATATGCCAACGGGTGGCTTATCATTGTGGGAGCCAGTAAGACATCGCCGGTGCCTGGAAACGGGATAAGGCGAAGACATGCATGCCGGCGGATCTGACCCAGGTTCGGGGCTCTCCGTGTAGATAACACCCCTAGTCCTGCTCTGCGGGGTCTCCGCATGATCACTAGATCAATACAAGTAGCTACAAGTGCTCCTTGAGCTGTTTGGCTAGAGGAAGAAGAAGGGCAAGGCTAGCTCTCCTTTTCTCTCTATGTGGTGTGTGAAACTCTATGAGATCAACCCTTTGCATGGGTGTCCCGGGGGGCTTATATAGGCCTACCCCCCAGGGGTACAATGGTAACCCGGCTGGGCGCGGGTCCCAGCCGTCAGTGTCTGTGCTCGCCGGCTTCTCCGCCGGCCATTGGGGCCCGCCGACTGGTGGGTCCCGCCGGCTGCCGGCCTCTTGGCCGACAGGCCGGCCCCACCGCTTGGGGGCTTTGTCGGTGGCTGGTTACTATTGCCTCGCCTCTGATGACGAGGGCTTCGTCGAGGTAAGCATGGCTACAGTGCCGCCGCCTTGCGGGCTGTCACTGTAGCCTCACCTCGTCTTGTCTCCTTAATGAGGCACATGCTTCGAGGGAGGGAGGTAGCCGGCTATTGGGAGCCGGCTACGCCCCTGGCCGACTAGGGGAGGCCGGGCCGCCTTCGAGCGTCTCTCTGGCTAAAGGGGCCCGCCGCCCGCGGGCCGTACTGGCGCCTGTCGTGAGTGACATCGAGGTTGACCTGGCTATAGTGTCGCGCCGGACGGGAGATGGCTGGCCCGTACGGCGCCCTGTGGCCACGCCTGTTTCGGGATTCGGGGGTAGTGGGCTGTACTGCAGCCACGCCCCGTCTTATCACTGTTATGTGGATGCAGTCTTGGTGGGTGCAGTCTTGGCCGGCTTCTGGGAGTCGGCTTTCTTCATGGCCGGCTTCTGGGAGTCGGTCCTCTTGGGGCCGGCTTCTTGGAGTCGGCTATCTCGTAGCTTTCTTTATGAAGGTTCCTGAGGCCGGGTCGCATTCTAGTAGTCGGCCCGGGGGAAGGCGGCCCTAAGATCTGGATGCTTGAAGGCTCGAATGGCCTGATAATTTTTCGAAGAGCCAGGGGGAGTCGGTTAGGCTACCCGTGGCCATTTACTCCGACACTTCCAGAACGGTTCCGCGCCCCGTAATGGACTTATATTTCTTTACTATTGGACCGGGCATGCCACGAGGGTGCACCCTTTTCGCATGAACGAAGGGTTGAGTGAGGACCGATGGTTCCCAACGGGCTGCCTGAGTTTTCCACGCGCTTTCCATTGCGCTGTACTTCTGTACGATAGATGCCAAGTTAGCAAAGTGTAATATGCGACGGCGGTTGATGGCGTTGAGGATTCCTTCATTCATGCAATTGTTGCGGAACGCTGAGATCACTTCCTCGTCGCGGCAATCTTTAATCTTGTCTTTGACAAGAAGTAATCTGGCCCAGAAGTGGTGGATTGTTTCCTGAGACTGCTGTTGTATGCTCATGAGAGCGCTTATATTTGGGTGGGTGGGTGGTTTTAAATCTGAATCCTGACCCAATTTTGGATCCGGAGTCTGAAGGTCTTCCGAACTTAACAAATCGGGCTCCGGGATATCCACTGATTCTTAGGCCCGTCGTCCGACTCTATGTTCGGAGGGCAGGATGCATCTCCTCGCAGGTGGGTGTCCGGCTCCTCGAACTCGGAGATCCGGACATAGTCCGTCCTCAGTATGGAAGAAAAGTTGTCGTCTCGCTCCTCGACTACCGCTATCTGGTGGGTGATTGGTGGAGATTTGATTTCTCTCTGATCGGATTTAAGCCCAATTCGATCGTAGTCTGTAGCGACCCCCAGGGCGGCGATGCGATCTAGGAGCTCGTTTAAAGACGAAAGCTCCGCTGGATGCATCTGCTTGGAGTGTTCGAAGTCGATACGAAGGGGATTTTCGATGACCCGAGAGGTCATTGTCGGCTCAACGGCCGAACGGGCGGTCATGGTAAAGCCGCCCAGCCGGAGGGTTTGGCCTAGGCCAGTGCTCCTCCGGAGGTGATATAGTCCTTGAGAACAAGGCGAGCCATCGATCCTATCTTCGACGTCACAGTGGAACTCTCAATGAAAGCACCAATGTCGGTGTCAAAACCGGCGAATCTCGGGTAGGGGTCCCGAACTGTGCGTCTAAGGTCGATGGTAACAGGAGACGGGGGACACAATGTTTACCCAGGTTCGGGCCCTCTCTATGGAGGTAATACCCTACTTCCTGCTTGATTGATCTTGATGAATATGAGTATTACAAGAGTTGATCTACCATGAGATCTTGATGGCTAAAACCCTAGAAGTCTAACCTGTATTACTATTGTTATCTGTCTTCTACAGATCTAGCCCTCCGGTTTATATAGACACGGGAGGGATCTAGGGTTACATTAGGTCGGTTTACATAGAAAGGAATCTTCATATTCGATCGCCGTGCTTTCCTTCTACGCCAAGGAGAGTCCCATCCAGACACGGGTGGAGTCTTCGGTCTTTGTATCTTCACAGCCCATCAGTCCGGCCCATAGCTAATAGGCCGGACGCCCGAGGACCCCTTAGTCCAGGACTCCCTCACCAACCTAATAGTGGAGTATGCTAGCACCATAGTTAGTTCTAGTTAGATCAACTAGAGCTAGATGTCGCACGGAGGCCGAGAAATATGGTGATAGTGTGTCTGCGTGAGGTGGGCTTGTACGTAGATGTAGGTACATGGCTTGCCGTGTTTCCTACTCCTCCGGTCTAAATGTGGAGAAGATTTGGTCGAGTTCTTCCTCCTTTTGCTGACACGTGGGACATCCAGCATCCAGGTCATGTCATGCAAGAAAATGGAGTGCTAGTTGAAGCCACGTGATGTGCATCTTGGGTTAAACTGTAAATAGAATCTTACTCTTGAGTAACACCAAAAGCAGCCACCGAAGATCTTTATTGGATTTGTTTGTCATCACCAGCACGTCAAGGTGAAAGATGTGCACGTTCAGTGGGTCGTCTTCCGTTTTCACTGACATGTGGGACCGCATGTGAGCAAACAGATGATGGACTCCGCACGTCTGTTGGCTGGCTGAGAAGAGAGAGAGAGAGAGAGAGAGAGAGAGAGAGAGAGAGAGAGAGAGAGAGAGAGAGAGAGGAGGGCTGAGCACGGACTCCAGGAAATTTCGCGACAATGTGAGTAGTACTAGTGGTGTACTGTACTCCTAGAGAGATAATGTGTTCGCTCTACGTAACCAGACCTTGATATAGTGGGGTGGCATGGGCCATAACTAGCATTCACGTCTAGCAGTACGACACACGCCACCCACACGAGTCCCATCTGACACCAATTTTCTTGGAGTTTGTGCTACAACCATCTCTTCTCCCTCCTATTTTCTCAGCCATCGCGCGGTGGCTGGGGCAAGGGTTTGCCGGTAGTCGGTTTGCTCAACTACAGTCCCACTTGTAAGTGAAAATGCAACACAACACACATTCCCCGTTGAGTGGCGTGGCGGACCAACTGTGTGGGGGTGCGACGCGAACACGGCAGGCTTTTCCTTTTGAACTTGTAACTTGTAAAATTTGGTTATGCTCCATGGCGGGACCGATAGATAGAAATAACGATTTTCCCTAGAATAATGAGAAGTTTGGTTCTGGCACGGTTCATGCATGGAGTACGTATGAAAATTATGAAGTTGATGCGAAAGGTAAGATAATTACTAGTACAATATACTACTACTACATGGATTTGGCGGAAAGATAAAGATACATATAGATCCAACAATGACATCCTCACGCCCTAGTGCGCCGGGTCACCAACCGACGTGTGAGGAGTAGCGGCGTTGGCGGCGAGCTCAACGTGCTTCTGAACAATGCCGTCCAAGGTTGCCCTGCGGTCCATGAAGGCCAACGTCCTAGCGTCCTACTCTTGCACGTAGTAGTCCTTGTGGACGATTTGCACATAGACGTGGGTGATTATATCAATGGTGTCTTGCTGCGCCAGGCGGTGCGCGGTGAGCGCGACCTCGAGGTGGACATTCTCCAGCGCGACGGCGGGCAGTCGCAGGGCCACCGGTGCGTCAAAGAGGTTGTCACCATAGAGGCCATTGAGGGTGGCGGGCATCACAGAGCCTGGGCGCGTGAGCTGGAGGCGTACGTCAAGGTCGTCTGCGAGCTTCTTGACGAAGGTGAACTTGTCGAGGAAGCCGACGAGGACCTCGTCGAAGAAGGAGACGAAGCTGTCGTCCAAGAGGCCTCTCACCCTGGCGGCCTCAAGCACGACCTGGGGACATTCCTCGGTGCCGGGCCGCAGGCCGGCGTCGTGGACCATCTGGCACAGCCGGCTGATGCTCGCGCTCATGGCCTCCATGGGTCAAGCTTCTGAAGGAAATATGCCCTAGAGGCAATAATAAAGTATTATTTATTTCCTTATATCATGATAAATGTTTATTATTCATGCTAGAATTGTATTAACCGGAAACATAATACATGTGTGAATACATAGACAAACAGAGTGTCACTAGTATGCCTCTACTTGACTAGCTCGTTAATCAAAGATGGTTATGTTTCCTAGCCATAGACATGAGTTGTCATTTGATTAACGAGATCACCTCATTAGGAGAATGACGTGATTGACTTGACCCATTCCGTTAGCTTAGCACCCGATCATTTAGTATGTTGCTATTGCTTTCTTCATGACTTATACATGTTCCTATGACTATGAGATTATGCAACTCCTGTTTACCAGAGGAACACTTTGTGTGCTACCAAACGTCACAACGTAAATGGGTGATTATAAAGGTGCTCTACAGGTGTCTCCAAAGGTACTTGTTGGGTTGGCGTATTTCGAGATTAGAATTTGTCACTCCGATTGTCGGAGAGGTATCTCTGGGCCCACTCAGTAATGCACATCACTATAAGCCTTGCAAGCATTGTGACTAATGAGTTAGTTGCGGGATGATATATTACGAAACGAGTAAAGAGACTTGCCGGTAACGAGATTGAACTAGGTATCGAGATACCGACGATCGAATCTCGGGCAAGTAACATACCGATGACAAAGGGAACAACGTATGTTGTTATGCGGTCTGACCGATAAAGATCTTCGTAGAATATGTAGGAACCAATATGAGCATCCAGGTTCCGCTATTGGTTATTGACCGGAGAGGTGTCTCGGTCATGTCTACATAGTTCTCGAACCCGTAGGGTCCGCACGCTTAAAGTTACGATGACAGTTATATTATGAGTTTATATGTTTTTGATGTACCGAAGGTTGTTCGGAGTCCTAGATGTGATCACGGACATGATGAGGAGTCTCGAAATGTTCAAGACATAAAGATTGATATATTGGACGACTATATTCGGACACCGGAAGTGTTCCGGAGAAGTTTCGGATTAAACCGGAGTGCCGGAGGGTTACCGGAACCCCCTGGGGAAGTATTGGGCCTTAGTGGGCCTAGAGGGGAGAGAGAGGGCAGCAGCCAGGAGGTGGCACGCCCCCTCCCAGGAGGAATCCTAGTTGGACTAGGAGAGGGGGGCGCAGCCCCCTTTCCCTCTCCCTCTCCGTCTCTTTCCTTCCCCCCCTCTTTTCCTAGTTGGACTAGGAAAGGGGAGTCCTACTCCTACTAGGAGGAGGACTCCCCCCCTCTCCTTGGCGCGCCTAGGGCAGCCGGCCTCCCCCTTGCTCCTTTATATACGGGGGCAGGGGGGCACCTCGAAACACACTTGATATACGAAATTTTAGCCGTGTGCGGTGCCCCCTCCACCAAATTACACCTCGATAATACCGTTGCGGAGCTTAGGCGAAGCCCTGCGTCGGTGAAACATCATCATCGTCACCACGCTGTCGTGCTGACAAAACTCTCCCTCAACACTCGGCTGGATCGGAGTTCAAGGGACGTCATCGAGCTGAACGTGTGCTGAACTCGGAGGTGCCGTGCGTTCGGTACTTGATCGGTTGGATCGTGAAGACGTACGACTACATCAACCGCGTTGTGATAACGCTTCCGCTGTCGGTCTACGAGGGTACGTGGACAACACTCTCCCCTCTCGTTGCTATGCATCACCATGATCTTGCGTATGCGTAGGAAATTTTTTGAATTTACTACGTTCCCCAACAGTGGTATCAGAGCCTGGTTTTATGCGTTGATGCTATGCACGAGTAGAACACAAGTGAGTTGTGGGCGATATAAGTCATACTGCTTACCAGCATGTCATACTTTGGTTCAGCGGTATTGTGAGATGAAGCGGCCCGGACCTACATTACGCGTACGCTTACGCGAGACTGGTTTCACCGTTGCGAGCACTCGTTGCTTAAAGGTGACCGGCGGGTGTCTGTCTCTCTCACTTTAGTTGAACCGAGTGTGGCTACGCCCGGTCCTTGCGAAGGTTAAAACAGCACCAACTTGACAAACTATCGTTGTGGTTTTGATGCGTAGGTAAGAACGGTTCTTGCTAAGCCCGTAGCAGCCACGTAAAACTTGCAACAACAAAATAGAGGACGTCTAACTTGTTCTTGCAGGGCATGTTGTGATGTGATATGGTCAAGACATGATGTGATATAATTTGTTGTATGAGATGATCATGTTTTGTAACCGAGTTATCGGCAACTGGCAGGAGCCATATGGTTGTCGCTTTATTGTATGAAATGCAATCGCCATCTAATAGTTTTACTTTATCACTAAGCGGTAGCGATAGTCGTAAAAGCAATAAGTTGGCGAGACGACAACGATACTACGATGGAGATCAAGGTGTCGCGCCGGTGACGATGGTGATCATGACGGTGCTTCGGAGATGGAGATCACAAGCACGGTGCTTCGAAGATGGAGATCACAAGCACAAGATAATGATGGCCATATCATATCACTTATATTGATTGCATGTGATGTTAATCCTTTATGCATCTTATCTTGCTTTGATTGACGGTAGCATTATAAGATGATCTCTCACTAAAATTTCAAGATAAAGTGTTCTCCCTGAGTATGCACCGTTGCGAAAGTTCTTCGTGCTGAGACACCACGTGTTAATCGGTGTGATAGGCTCTACGTTCAAATACAACGGGTGCAAAATAGTTGCACACGCGGAATACTCAGGTTAAACTTGACGAGCCTAGCATATACAGATATGGCCTCGGAACACAGAGACCGAAAGGTCGAGCGTGAATCATATAGTAGATATGATCAACATAGTGATGTTCACCATTGAAACTACTCCATCTCACGTGTTAATCGGACATGGTTTAGTTGATTTGGATCACGTAATTACTTAGGTGATTAGAGGGATGTCTATCTAAGTGGGAGTTCTTAAGTAATATGATTAATTGAACTTAAATTTATCATGAACTTAGTACCTGATTGTATCTTGCTTGTGTATGTTAATTGTAGTTAAATGGCCCTTGCTGTTGTTCCGTTGAATTTTAATGCATTCCTTGAGAAAGCTAAGTTGAAAGATGATGGTAGCAATTACACGGACTGGGTCCGTAACTTGAGGATTATCCTCATTGCTGCACAGAAGAATTACGTCCTAGAAGCACCGCTAGGTGCCAGGCCTCCTGCAAGAGCGACGCCAGCAGTTATGAACGTCTGGCAGAGCAAAGCTGATAACTACTCAATAGTTCAGTGTGCCATGCTTTACGGCTTAGAACCGGGTCTTCAACGACGTTTTGAACGTCATGGAGCATATGAGATGTTCCAGGAATTGAAGTTAATATTTCAAGAAAATGCCCGGATTGAGAGATATGAATTCTCCAATAAGTTCTATAGATGCAAGATGGAAGAGAATAGTTCTGTCAGTGAGCATATACTCAAAATGTCTGGGTATAATAATCACTTGATTCATCTGGGAGTTCAACTTCCGGATGATTGCGTCATTGACAGAATTCTTCAATCACTGCCACCAAGCTACAAGAGCTTCGTGATGAACTATAACATGCAAGGGATGGATAAGACAATTCCCGAGCTCTTCGCAATGCTAAAGGCAGCGGAGGTAGAAATCAAAAAGGAGCATCAAGTGTTGATGGTCAGTAAAACCACTAGTTTCAAGAAAAAGGGCAAAGGGAAGAAGAAAGGGAACTTCAAGAAGAACAGCAAGCAAGTTGTTGTTCAGGAGAAGAAATCCAAGTCTGGACCTAAGCCTGAAACTGAGTGCTTCTACTGTAAGCAGACTGGCCACTGGAAGCGGAACTGCCCCAAGTATTTGGCGGATAAGAAGGATGGCAAGGTTAACAAAGGTATATGTGATATACATGTTATTGATGTGTACCTTACTAATACTCGCAGTAGCACCTGGGTATTTGACACTGGTTCTGTTGCTAATATTTGCAACTCGAAACAGGGGCTACGGATTAAGCGAAGATTGGCTAAGGACGAGGTGACGATGCGCGTGGGAAATGGTTCCAAAGTCGATGTGATCGCCGTCAGCACGCTACCTCTACATCTACCTTCGGGATTAGTTTTGGACCTAAATAATTGTTATTTGGTGCCAGCGTTGAGCATGAACATTATATCTGGATCTTGTTTAATGCGAGACGGTTATTCATTTAAATCAGAGAATAATGGTTGTTCTATTTATATGAATAATATCTTTTATGGTCATGCACCCTTGAAGAGTGGTCTATTTTTAATGAATCTCGATAGTAGTGACACACATATTCATAATGTCGAAGCCAAAAGATGCAGAGTTGATAATGACAGTGCAACTTATTTGTGGCACTGCCGTTTAGGTCATATCGGTGTAAAGCGCATGAAGAAACTCCATGCTGATGGACTTTTGGAATCACTTGATTATGAATCACTTGGTACTTGTGAACCGTGCCTCATGGGCAAGATGACAAAAACACCGTTCTCCGGAACTATGGAGAGAGCAACAGATTTGTTGGAAATCATACATACAGATGTATGTGGTCCGATGAATATTGAGGCTCGTGGCGGATATCGTTATTTTCTCACCTTCACAGATGATTTGAGCAGATATGGGTATATCTACTTAATGAAACATAAGTCTGAAACATTTGAAAAGTTCAAAGAATTTCAGAGTGAAGTTGAAAATCATCGTAACAAGAAAATAAAATTCCTACGATCTGATCGTGGAGGAGAATATTTGAGTTACGAGTTTGGCCTACATTTGAAACAATGCGGAATAGTTTCGCAACTCACGCCACCTGGAACACCACAGCGTAATGGTGTGTCCGAACGTCGTAATCGTACTTTATTAGATATGGTGTGATCTATGATGTCTCTTACTGATTTACCGCTATCGTTTTGGGGTTATGCTTTAGAGACGGCTGCATTCACTCTAAATAGGGCACCATCAAAATCCGTTGAAACGACACCTTATGAACTATGGTTTGGCAAGAAACCAAAGTTGTCGTATCTTAAAGTTTGGGGTTGCGATGCTTATGTTAAGAAACTTCAACCTGATAAGCTCGAACCTAAATCGGAGAAATGTGTCTTCATAGGATACCCAAAAGAGACTGCTGGGTACACCTTCCATCACAGATCCGAAGGCAAGATATTCGTTGCTAGGAATGGATCCTTTCTAGAGAAGGAGTTTCTCTCGAAAGATGTGAATGGGAGGAAAGTAGAACTTGATGAGGTAACTGTACATGCTCCCTTATTGGAAAGTAGATCATCGCAGAAATCAGTTTCTGCGACACCTACACCAATTAGTGAGGAAGTTAATGATAATGATCATGAAACTTCAGATCAAGTTATTACTGAACCTCGTAGGTCAACTAGATCAAGATCCGCACCAGAGTGGTACGGTAATCCTGTTCTGGAGGTCATGTTACTAGACCATGATGAACCTACGAACTATGAAGAAGCGATGGTGAGCCCAGATTCCGCAAAATGGCTTGAAGCCATGAAATCCGAGATGGGATCCATGTATGAGAACAAAGTATGGACTTTGGTTGACTTGCCCGATGGTCGGCAAGCCATTGAAAATAAATGGATCTTCAAGAAGAAGACTGACGCTGATGGTAATGTTACTGTCTATAAAGCTCGACTTGTTGCGAAAGGTTTTCGACAAGTTCAAGGGATTGACTACGATGAGACCTTCTCACCCGTAGCGATGCTTAAGTCTGTCTGAATCATGTTATCAATTGCCACATTTTATGATTATGAAATTTGGCAAATGGATGTCAAAACTGCATTCCTGAATGGCTTTTTGGAAGAAGAGTTGTATATGATGCAACCGGAAGGTTTTGTCGATCCAAAGGGAGCTAGCAAAGTGTGCAAGCTCCAGCGATCCATTTATGGACTGGTGCAAGCCTCTCGAAGTTGGAATAAACGCTTTGATAGTGTGATCAAAGCATTTGGTTTTATACAGACTTTTGGAGAGGCCTGTATTTACAAGAAAGTGAGTGGGAGCTCAGTAGCATTTCTGATATTATATGTGGATGACATATTACTGATTGGAAATGATATAGAATTTCTGGATAGCATAAAGGGATACTTGAATAAGAGTTTTTCAATGAAAGACCTCGGTGAAGCTGCATATATATTAGGCATTAAGATCTATAGAGATAGATCAAGACGCTTAATAGGACTTTCACAAAGCACATACCTTGACAAAGTTTTGAAGAAGTTCAAAATGGATCAAGCAAAGAAAGGGTTCTTGCCTGTACTACAAGGTGTGAGATTGAGTAAGACTCAATGCCCGACCACTGCAGAAGATGAAAGATGTTCCCTATGCTTCAGCCATAGGCTCTATCATGTATGCAATGCTGTTTACCAGACCTGATATGTGCCTTGCTATAAGTTTAGCAGGGAGGTACCAAAGTAATCCAGGAGTGGATCACTGGACAGCGGTCAAGAACATCCTGAAATACCTGAAAAGGACTAAGGATATGTTTCTCGTTTATGGAGGTGACAAAGAGCTCATCGTAAGTGGTTACGTTGATGCAAGCTTTGACACTGATCCGGACGATTCTAAATCGCAAACCGGACACGTATTTACATTGAACGGTGGAGCTGTCAGTTGGTGCAGTTCTAAGCAAAGTGTCGTGGCGGGATCTACGTGTGAAGCAGAGTACATAGCTGCTTCGGAAGCAGCAAATGAAGGAGTCTGGATGAAGGAGTTCATATACGATCTAGGTGTTATACCTAGTGCATCGGGACTAATGAAAATCTTTTGTGACAATACTGGTGCAATTGCCTTAGCAAAGGAATCCAGATTTCACAAGAGAACCAAGCACATCAAAAGACGCTTCAATTCCATCCGGGATTTAGTCCAGGTGGGAGACATAGAAATTTGCAAGATAAAACGGATCTGAATGTTGCAGACCCGTTGACTAAGCCTCTTCCACGAGCAAAACATGATCAGCACCAAGACTCCATGGGTGTGAGAATCATTACTGTGTAATCTAGATTATTGACTCTAGTGCAAGTGGGAGACTGAAGGAAATATGCCCTAGAGGTAATAATAAAGTATTATTTATTTCCTTATATCATGATAAATGTTTATTATTCATGCTAGAATTGTATTAACCGGAAACATAATACATGTGTGAATACATAGACAAACAGAGTGTCACTAGTATGCCTCTACTTGACTAGCTCGTTAATCAAAGATGGTTATGTTTCCTAGCCATAGACATGAGTTGTCATTTGATTAACGGGATCACCTCATTAGGAGAATGACGTGATTGACTTGACCCATTCCGTTAGCTTAGCACCCGATCGTTTAGTATGTTGCTATTGCTTTCTTCATGACTTATACATGTTCCTTTGACTATGAGACTATGCAACTCCCGTTTACCGGAGGAACACTTTGTGTGCTACCAAACGTCACAACGTAAATGGGTGATTATAAAGGTGCTCTACAGGTGTCTCCAAAGGTACTTGTTGGGTTGGCGTATTTCGAGATTAGGATTTGTCACTCCAATTGTCGGAGAGGTATCTCTGGGCCCACTCAGTAATGTACATCACTATAAGCCTTGCAAGCATTGTGACTAATGAGTTAGTTGCGGGATGATGTATTGTGGAACGAGTAAAGAGACTTGCCGGTAACGAGATTGAACTAGGTATCGAGATACCGACGATCGAATCTCGGGCAAGTAACATACCGATGACAAAGGGAACAACGTATGTTGTTATGCGGTCTAACCGATAAAGATCTTCGTAGAATATGTAGGAACCAATATGAGCATCCAGGTTCCGCTATTGGTTATTGACCGGAGAGGTGTCTCGGTCATGTCTACATAGTTCTCGAACCCGTAGGGTCCGCACGCTTAAAGTTACGATGACAGTTATATTATGTGTTTATATGTTTTTGATGTACCGAAGGTTGTTCGGAGTCCCGGATGTGATCACGGACATGACGAGGAGTCTCAAAATGTTCGAGACATAAAGATTGATATATTGGACGACTATATTCGGACACCGGAAGTGTTCCGGAGAAGTTTCGGATTAAACCGGAGTGCCGGAGGGTTACCGGAACCCCCGGGGAAGTATTGGGCCTTAGTGGGCCTAGAGGGGAGAGAGAGGGCAGCAGCCAGGAGGTGGCGCACCCCCTCCCAGGAGGAATCCTAGTTGGACTAGGAGAGGGGGCGCAGCCCCCTTTCCCTCTCCCTCTCCCTCTCTTTCCTTCCCTCCCTCTTTTCCTAGTTGGACTAGGAAAGGGGAGTCCTACTCCTACTAGGGCAGCCTAGGGACCCTCTCCTTGGCGCGCCTAGGGCAGCCGGCCTCGCCCTTGATCCTTTATATACGAGGGTAGGGGGGCACCTCGAAACACACTTGATATACGAAATTTTAGCCGTGTGCGGTGCCCCCCTCCACCATATTACACCTCGATAGTACCGTTGCGGAGCTTAGGCGAAGCCCTGCGTCGGTGAAACATCATCATCGTCACCACGCCGTCGTGCTGACAAAACTCTCCCTCAACACTCGGCTGGATCGGAGTTCGAGGGACGTCATCGAGCTGAACGTGTGCTGAGCTCGGAGGTGCCGTGCGTTCGGTACTTGATCGGTCGGATCGTGAAGACGTACGACTACATCAACCGCATTGTGATAACGCTTCCGCTGTCGGTCTACGAGGGTACATGGACAACACTCTCCCCTCTCGTTGCTATGCATCACCATGATCTTGCGTATGCGTAGGAAATTTTTTGAATTTACTACGTTCCCCAACAGCTTCTAGTCAACTGATTTTGCGATTGGAGTGATCACTCTTGCCCTTGGTTAGGGTGCGTAGGTGCGTAGGATTTAGTAGATTAGACTTGCGGGGAGCCTTTATATGAGAAGTGCATACTGCGTTGCATTCACGTGTGTGTTGGCCATCTACTCCTCGGCCCTCCGTCCGTGCCGGTGCAGTATAGTCATCTCACCGACACCAAGTTGGGGCAAAACGAGAGAACTTTGATGTTTACTGGTTTATTAGTCCCCTTTGCGTTTTGCGCCAAGTTTTGACCTTTGATTTAACTAATAAAATGTTAATGCATGTAACAAAAAATGTTGTGCTAAGTAGTCTCAAGTCATTGAATGCATACGCACCCCACGTCTCCTATTGGATGATTTCTTATTTCGTGGCAAAAAACAAGGAACGAGGTGGGTAGTTAATTAATTGACCGTGCCTAAAAGTTTTGGGATTATTTGGTTTTAGTAACGTGACTAATGCACTAGTGCGGAGGGAGTATAATAGTAGTCTTTGATTGCAACTTTTTGTTGGTAGCTTACCAAGTTGAGGAGTACAATAGTAGTCTGATTGATGAGACTTCAGATTCGAGCCATCTAGCGAAAGGGAGAGTGTATAATATCATCGGGAACTACATTCAAAACCGAACAAAACAATACTCCATGTATTTATTTACATAGGGAGTAGTATAATTTTTTGTGACATGCATTACTAGATATTGCTAGTCAAATACTAAATCCACACGAACATGGTAGTACTACTAAATCCAGACGGTGGTGCTAGACTAGTAGTAGTACTACCAATGTAGTACCAGTATTGTACTACCCGTTGGTCAAATTACTCCTCATAGTGAAGTGACAAGACCCTGCGCCGAAGATGACACCTGGGTGTAGGCTCCGTGTTCGGCATACCAAAGTCAGCCTCACCGTGTGCAGTCACTATCGTAATGGCTGTAGAGCTAGCCTGCTTACAACTAGCCGTGTTCGACATAATTTTCCATGCGTTGCCACGAGTATCTCTACTCTTTTCTTATACGAGTAAGATGCCCGTGCATTGCACGGAACACCAAGATTGGGGGTGGACGGTGCCGGCAGCGGCCATCGTGCCAGAATGTTCCATGGCCTTCTAGATGTGGTGGGGAGGAGATAAGGATGATTGTGAGAGACAAAGAGTTGATTGTAAATGGGGAACACGTGCGGGCATCTTTTTGCAAAACTGCAGAAGTTTGCTTTGTATGCGTCAGATTTAGAACCGACGGCTATTGGTGAAAGATGGCAGGCACACCATCATCACCAACACAGGACCTCTTTGATTAGTAGGATTTTGAAAGCGCAGGAATAGGACACGGCAATATTACAAGTTTCAAACTGATATTACAAATGTTAGGAGTAATGCTGCACCTATGAAGAGGGAATTATTAGGAAGTTTACGTAAGAACTTTCATTACTTTAGGTGGATGCAGCATTATCGTACAAACTAAAATCCACCGCCCTGACAAGTTACTAATGGGAAAATATTTTTTGAGTCTCTGGCGACTTGATTTTTGAAAAACAAATTCAGCTTCTACGGAGACTTTCTCATTTAGGCTTAGACGCTTGCGTTGATCAGCACGCCATTCATTGTTGCGCCAGAGAACGCCAAACCTCATACCTTGAGCACACTTGCCTCCAGAACAAAGAACCTGGCCAATTTAATCTCAGATGTGCTGCCTCGGTAGTCGATCAAATCAATTTCTGTAAGATGGAGATCAAGGCATTCGATGAGATTGTTATAGTGCAGCACATTTTTCACTTTCGGGTCTTTTTTTATCTGCAAAAGAAGAGAACATATTAGAGTAGCTGGCTGCATAAGATTGCCGTGTCATCAAGAGGTACAAATATCATTCACTCATATGATAGGGTTGGCTCTAAGGCTAGTGATATTTTTCATTATCTCTCTCTCTCTTTCTCTTTCCTCTCATTTACCTAGGAGCACGTGAAGAGCTTGGGCATTTGTTGCCTTCCACTATGTGGCCGATGCCATATTACTCAAAAGTATGCCACATCATATGCATCAATGTCAAATCAAAAGATATTGGCACCGCTCTAGCGATGTGAGAGAGTTGGCACCGTCGTGCAGACAGACCCATATGTATAAACAAATCAATCAAACCAACTACACCAGGCTCTCACTCTCCGAAACAAATGTTTTTTTATTGCCTCAGTCCTCTCCCTCTCCCATGCAAGTGTTTTTCCATTGCGTGAGTTAATTTGGCACCGAAGCAAAGTAGGTGATCCAGATTGGGGCACCAGGTGAGCAATGGAGGGGCATCGATGCCAATGCATCACAAGTGAATTTGGCACGTGTTTTGGCCTACATAGTGGAGGGCCGTTATAGCCCACTTTTGTACTACCTCGTATTTAATGTATAATTTTGACCATAGATTTACCTAAGAAAATGCCAATGCATGTCACCAAAAATTAGACCATTTGAAATTATGTTCAAATATGAATCCAACGATATAATTTTTATTGACATGCATTAACATTTTGACTGTTAAATCTATGGTCAAATTTTGATACTACAAAATAGGAAGAGTAAACCAGGACGGAGGTGGTACTTGCTCTTAGGGTAACCATAAAGTTACTAGTGTAAGTTACTTGCCACTATGAATAGCCTATGCTACTAGTAGTACAATAACAAAATTATGCAGGTGATCACGTGAGAAAAAATACTAAAAACATTTCTTTCGGTGTAGTGCGTAGATGTAGTTTTGAACACTACACTTGTCATCGTAATTTGGGAAAATTACGAAAAATTTGAGCTACATTGTGATTACCATTAAATAATAGGAAAGGAGTTTCGCCTCGATGAGTAGCTTCTCCATACACGGAAAGCATGTAAGGAATCCAACAACTTGATCCAGATTGGGGCCGATAGATTTTATTGCCAAGATCTTCACTGTGCGCAGATACTGGGTCAAGCTTGTGGGAATCATTTTCTGGATGACAGTCGTAAATACATCAAGATGAAATTTAAAAATGTGAATTTCAAGAAGACGGAGAAGAAGATGAGTGTTGTACCTGAATGATTATGGATCCAATAAAGAGATTGGAGAATTTGGCAGATGAGTACACCAACGCTGTCAATTTCGGCGCGTCAATGACCCTGATTTTTGTTGGACCATCTAGATCAGATACAAGCAATCTCTCAAGGAAAGGCGCATTCTCAATTACCATAATGTGGAACAGCTGGAGTGATCTCTTCCCAATTGATCTCTTGTTGCGGGGCCAGCAAGACACATAAATCCATCGGAGATTCATCGAGGCGATGTGGAGGCTAATGAACCCGTGGATCTGCCGAAGACGAAGGTACTCGAGCGCAGTACAGCTGCGGAGTAGGTGCTCCACAGCCTTCTAAGATGCCAACGTCGAAGAGGTTGAGCTGCTTGAGTTGAGGGAGAAGAAGGGCGAGCGCGTCATTAATCTAGGGAAAATAGCAGGAGCTGAAGTTGGCGCAGCGCATCATTGGCGTGAGGCGTAGCGCGGACGGCGGTAGAGAGCGACATCGTCCAGCTTCAAACTTGAGCTCCTCGAGCTGATCTAGGGCGGGGGATAAGAACCACTCGTCAAACTTGGCTTGGACCTTGTAGTTGGTACTGTACATGTGGATGTCAAGGCATCTGGCTGGCCCAGGGTGCGATGAAAGTATCTTGGAGACTGCGGCCATGAGTTTGCAATCCCTGTCACAGAGGCAACTGTCGACAGTGAGGTTGAGGTGGACGTGGCGCCAGAGGGGGCGCCACCGCCGAGGGAGCAAGGTGGTCTGCACGACAGATTTTTTGGGGAGGAGGCCGATGATGACGAGCAGCATGTCGTTGCGGAGGCTGCTGATAAAGTCTAGGCTCGCCGGATGCGGTTTTGGCTCAAGCCGCCTCCGCTTGTTGGCTGCCTCGCCGTCCATCTCAGCCGGCGGCGACGCCGGTGTACACGTGTGTTGGGTGTGCGTGAGTGGGTCCTTGTGTGCATGCCGCCGCGCAGTGGTGAAGTGTGCGTGAGTGCGTCCTTCACGCGGAAGAAGTGTGCCCTCAATTTACTAGCGTGCTGGGTGCGACCCCGAGTGGTTTCAACTTGTTTACTTCACCGCATGTCAGATGGGCCTCTAGTTTACTTATTTTCACCCACAACCACATGGGCCAGCACACAAGATAGAGAACACGAGCTGACAAGGCAGCATGTGGACTGGTTGACTGGTCAACTAAACAATATACAAAGCTATATGCTGACATAGTGACCGTATAATCCCTCTGTATAGAGAGTTCGAGTGAGAGGGGAGGACCGTGAGAGATAGTAGTGAGTGAGAGAGAGAGAGCTACTCCCTCCGTTAGATAATGTAGTGCCTATATTTTTTAAATGATAGTATGAAGTAAGTACATGTTGTGATGAATCTAATGATCGTTCCAGATGTAAATGTTTTTTTCCACATATACCTGGTCAAACTTTTCTGACGTTTGACTTTTCAAAACATCCATATGCTTATGGGTGTAAGAGAGTACCTAACTAGCGAGAGAGAGAGAGTGTGTGTGAAATAGAAAGAGTGAGTGAAAAAAGTGTGTGTGCGTGTGTGAAAGAGACATGGACAACACACGATAAAGTAGAGAAAAAGCATGTGTGTCTTATGCAAACATATCACACATGCATCTTCGACAACAGAAGCAAGGTTAGGAGATAGTGTGTGGTTGTTTGCAACCGAGAGAGATAGACCCCTAGCACGTGGCCAAGAGAGGTCTGACAAACAAGGGAGAGAGGTCGAGAGAGACGTATGGAGAAAATGCAGACATGGGGAGGACAGAGTGTATGTTTGTGACAAAGAGATCCCCTGGAGATCGTGATGGGACTACATGGGTGGGAGATCGAGTGGCAAGGTGTGTGCGTGGTAGAAGGTACCCCGAGAGATATCGAGATAGATGTATGGATGGAAGGAGACAATACGTGTGTTCCTGCTGGCTAGTGAGAGATAGTCATACTTAGGGTGGGAGTGCGTGCACCTATGATGGAGTGAGGGATTATGGTACTTAGGGGGGTGTGTGTGTCACATAGAGAGAGAACAAGGGTGGAGAGTGTTAGATGGGTCTATGTAGCGTAAGCGAGATGTGTGTATGTGTGAACCAGGGAGATATAAAGTTTGAGAGAGATAGAGGAGCCCCGATACGGCTGAGTGGTGCGTCTGATAGCTGAGAGGGGGAAAGAGATATTCCATCTGCTCGATAATGTAGTGCATATAATTTTTTTAGAAGTCGACCTTTGGAAACTTTGACCAGGTTTACACAAATATTATTTATATCTACAATACCAAAGATACATCATAAGAAACTACATCTTATGATGAATCTAATGATATATGTTTGCCGTTCTAGATGTAAATGTTTTTCTCCACGTACATGGTCAAACTTTGTGATGTTTGACTTTTCAATAAATCTATATGCTATGGACCGAAGAGAGTGCCTAAGTTGAGAGAGATCAAGTGCGTGTGAAGGAGAATGAGTGAGTGTGCAAAAAGAGTGTGTGTGTGAAAGAGAAAGGGACAACAAACGGTAAATTAGAGAGAGAGAGTGTGTGTGTGTTCGTTTCTTATGCAAACATATCACGCATGCATCTCCGAGATAGAAAAGCGAGGAGGAGATACACGAAGATAGCTAGTGCATGATTGTTTGCAACGGAGAGAGACACCCCTATAGCACATGTCCAATAGAGGTCTAGCCAACAAGGGACAAAGGTCGAGAGGGATGCATGGAGAAGATGGATGCATGGGGAGGGAAAGAGGGTGTGTTTGTGATAGAGAGATCCCCTCGAGATCATGAGGGGACTATATGGGTGGGAGATCGAGGGACGAGGTGCGTGTGCGATAGAAAGATGCCCCTAGAGAAATCGAGATAGACCATGCACATATTTGTAATGGAGACCAAGAATTTGCTAGTCATATACATATAGGGGGACTGCGTGTGCCTACAATTGAGTGAGAGACCATCATACATGGCTAGGCATGAGATTGTGTGTGTGTGTGTGTGCGCGCGTGTGAGATGGAGAGAGAACGAGGGAGCTAGAGAGAGAGAGTTTTAGATGGGTCTATCAAGTACGAGTGAGATATGCATGTGTATGTGTGACCCGGGGAGATCGAGAGTTTGAGAGAGAGAGAGAGAGAGGGAAGAGCTCCGAGACGGCAGAGTGGTGCGTGAGAGAGTTACGAGATACGAGCCAGGGAATTTGTGTGCGTACGATGAGGGCACCCAAGATATTTAGCTTGGACTAGAGAATCATACATAGTGTGCGAGAGAGACCTATACATGGAGTGTGCATGAGAACTGGAAAGACGCTCCCCCCCACACACACACATAGAGAGAGAGAGAGAGATAGAGATAAAGGGAGAGGGACCAACAAGGTTTGTGTTTGGATGCATGTGATAGAATTGAAGATTGTCGGCGAGAGAGAGCAGGAGTCCGGGAGAGGGGGAGGTCGCATTTTATGCATCTTTGCCTATAAGATGCCTATGCATAGGAAGTATGTTAGACTTAGATGTGTTTTGTCACGTGTTCTATGATGCTCTCTTTGCGCTTCAATTCTTGTCTTTCATGTGAGCATCATTAAAATTATCAATGCCTAGCTAGGGGCGTTGAACGATAGCGCTTGTTGGGAGGCAA
This sequence comes from Aegilops tauschii subsp. strangulata, assembly GCF_002575655.3. Lineage (NCBI taxonomy): Eukaryota > Viridiplantae > Streptophyta > Magnoliopsida > Poales > Poaceae > Aegilops > Aegilops tauschii. Next base: position 345,919,088 of record NC_053038.3, on the reverse strand, counting down.
CCAATTTTATTTTTAGTTTTTTGATTTTTGCTTCTGTTTAGGAATAAATATTTGATCTAGCCTCTGGTTAGATTTGTTTTTATGTTTTAATTAGTGTTTGTGCCAAGTTTTACCTATAGGATCTTCTTGGATGATAGTTATTTGATCTTGCTGAAATTTTCAGAAACTTTCTGTTCACGAAAATAACTGTTAAAAATCACCAGAACGTGATAAAATATTGATTGCAATTTCTGCTGATCAATAAATAAATTATCTAGGTCTTCCTATTTTGGCTGAATTTTTGGAATTCCAGAAGTTTGCGTTAGTTACAGATTACTACAGACTGTTCTGTTTTTGACAGATTCTGTTTTTCGTGTGTTGTTTGCTTATTTTGATGAATCTATGGCTAGTAAAAGAGTTTACAAACCATAGAGAAGTTGGAATACAGTAGGTTTAACACCAATATAAATAAAGAATGAGTTCATTACAGCACCTTGAAGTGGTGTTTTGTTTTCTTTCGCGAACGGAGGTCACGAGATTTTCTGTTAAGTTTTGTGTTGTGAAGTTTTCAAGTTTTGGGTAAAAGATTTGATGGATTATGGAACAAGGACTGGCAAGAGCCTAAGCTTGGGGATGCCCATTGTACCCCAAGATAATCTAAGGACACCTAAAAGCCGAAGCTTGGGGATGCCCCGGAAGATCCCCTCTTTCGTCTACTTCCATCGGTAACTTTACTTGGAGCTATATTTTTATTCACCACATGATATGTGTTTTGCTTGGAGTGTCTTGTATTATTTGAGTCTTTTTTCTTAGTTTACCACAATAATCCTTGCTGTACACACCTTTTAAGAGAGACACACATGATTCGGAAATTGTTATAATACTCTATGTGCTTCACTTATATCTTTTGAGTTATATAGTTTTGCTCTAGTACTTCACTTATATCTTTCATAGCACGGCGGTAGATTTGTTTTATAGAAACTATTGTTCTCTCATGCTTCACTTATATCTTTTTGAGAGTCCTATGAAATAGCATGGCAATTTGCTTCAACTAAATATCATGAGACATTTGATACTAGATAATTGTTTTGAGATATAAAGGTGGTAATATCATAGTTGTGCTAGTTGAGTAATTGTGGAATTGAAAAATACTTGTGTTGGAGTTTGTGATTCCCGTATCATGCACGTATGGTGAACCGTTATGTAACGAAGTCGGAGCATGAGGTATTTATTGGTTGTCATCCTTTCTGTGGCGGTCGGGATCGCGCGATGGTTAAGTCCTACCAACCCTTCCCCTAGGAGCATGCGTAGAAGTACTTTGCTTCGAGGGCTAATAAATTTTTGCAATAAGTATATGAGTTCTTTATGACTATTGTAAGTCCATGGATTATACGCACACTTACCTTTCCACAATTTTCTAGCCTCTTCGGTATCGTGCATTGCCCTGTCTCACCTTGAGAGTTGGTGCAAACTTCGCCGGTGCATCCAAACCCCGTGATATGATATGCTCTATCACACATAAACCTCCTTATATCTTCCTCAAAACAGCCACCATGCCTACCTATTATGGCATTTCCATAGCCATTCCGAGATATATTGCCATGCAACTTTCCATCGTTTCGTTTATCATGACACGTTCCATCATTGTCATATTGCTTTGCATGATCATGTAGTTGACATTGTATTTGTGGCAAAGCCACCATTCATAATTCTTTCATACATGTCGCTCTTGATTCATTGCATATCCCGGTACACCGCCGGAGGCATCCACATAGAGTCATATTTTGTTCTAAGTATTGAGTTGGAATTCATGAGTTGTAAGTAAATAAAAGTGTGATGATCATCATTATTAGAGCATTGTCCCAAGTGAGGAAAGGATGATGGAGACTATGATTCCCCCACAAGTCGGGATGAGACTCCGGACTAAAAAAAAAGGCCATAAAAAATGGCCCAAATAAAAAAAGAGAAAAATGAGAGAAAAAGAGAGAAGGGACAATGTTACTATCCTTTTACCACACTTGTGCTTTAGCACCGTGATCTTCGTAATAGAGAGTCTCTTATTTTGTCACTTTCATATACTAGTGGGAAATTTCATTATAGAACTTGGCTTGTATATTCCAATGATGGGCTTCCTCAAAATGCCCGAGGTCTTCGTGAGCAAGCAAGTTGGATGCACACCCACTTAGTTTCTTTTTGAGCTTTCATACACTTATAGCTCTAGTGCATCCGTTGCATGGCAATCCCTACTCCTTGCATTAACATCAATTGATGGGCATCTCCATAGCCCGTTGATTAGCCTCGTTGATGTGAGACTTTCTCCTTTTTTGTCTTCCCACATAACCCCTACCATTACACCTTATTCCACCATAGTGCTATATACATGGCTTGCGCTCATGTATTGCGTAAGAATTGAAAAGGCTGAAGCGCGTTAAAAAGTATGAACCAATTGCTTGGCTAAAACCGGGGTTGTACATGATATGAATATTCTGTGTGGGGAAGAGGGAGCATAGCCAGACTATATGATTTTGTAGGGATAACTTGCTTTGGCTATGTTATTTTGATAAGACATAATTGCTTGGTTAGCATGTTTGAAGTATTATTGTTTTTATGTCAACATTAAACTCTTATCCTGAATCATATTAAAACTGAACATTCGTGCCACAATAAGAAGAATTACATTGAAATTATGCTAAGTAGCAATCCACATCAAAAATTCTGTTTTTATCATTTACCTACTCGAGGACGAGCAGGAATTAAGCTTGGGGATGCTTGATACGTCTCCAACGTATCTATAGTTTTTGATTGTTCCATGCTATATTATATTCTGTTTTGGACATTATTGGGCTTTATTATACACTTTTATATTATTTTTGGGACTAACCTATTAACCGGAGGCCCAGCCCAGAATTGCTGTTTTTTGCCTATTTCAGAGTTTCGCAGAAAAAGAATATCAAACGGAGTCCAAACGGAATGAAACCTTCGGGAACGTGATTTTCAGAACGAACGTGATCTAGAGGACTTGCACCCTACGTCAAGACATCAACCAGGAAGGCACAAGGTAGGGGGCGCGCCTACCCCCACTGGGCGCGCCCTCCACCCTCGTGGGCCCCAGGTTGCTCCACCGACGTACTTCTTCCTCCTATATATACCTACGTACCCCCAAACTGCCAGATACGGAGCCAAAAACATAATTCCACCGCCGCAACCTTCTGTACCCGTGAGATCCCATCTTGGGTCCTTTTCCGGAGCTTCGCTGAAGGGGGCATCGATCACGTAGGGCTTCTACATCAACACCATAGCCTCTCCGATGATGTGTGAGTAGTTTACCTCAGACCTTCAGGTCCATAGTTATTAGCTAGATGGCATCTTCTCTCTTTTTGGATCTCATTACATGTTCTCCCCCTCTCTTGTGGAGATCTATTCGATGTAATCTTCTTTTGCAGTGTGTTTGTTGAGACCGATGAATTGTGGGTTTATGATCAAGTTTATCTATGAACAATATTTGAATCTTCTCTGAATTCTTTTATGTATTATTGGTTATCTTTGCAAGTCTCTTCGAATTATCAGTTTGGTTTGGCCTACTAGATTGATCTTTCTTGCAATGGGAGAAGTGCTTAGCTTTGGGTTCAATCTTGCGGTGTCCTTTCCCAGTGACAGTAGGGGCAGCAAGGCACGTATTGTATTGTTGCCATCGAGGATAACAAGATGGGGTTTATATCATATTGCATGAGTTTATCCCTCTACATCATGTCATCTTGCTTAAAGCGTTACTCTGTTCTTATGAACTTAATACTCTAGACGCATGCTGGATAGCGGTCGATGTGTGGAGTAATAGTAGTAGATGCAGGCAGGAGTCGGTCTACTTGTCTCGGACGTGATGCCTATATACATGATCATACCTAGATATTCTCATAACTATGCTCAATTTTGTCAATTGCTCAATAGTAATTTGTTCACCCACCGTAATACTTATGCTCTCGAGAGAAGCCACTAGTGAAACCTATGGCCCCTGGGTCTATTTTCCATCATATTAATCTCCCGATAACAAGCTATTTCTAGTGCCGTTTATTTTGCTTTTATTTTACTTTGCATCTCTATCATAAAAATACCAAAAATATTATCTTATCATATCTACCAGATCTCACTCTCGTAAGTGACCGTGAAGGGATTGACAACCTCTTTATTGCGTTGGTTGCGAGGATTTATTTGTTTGTGTAGGTGCGAGGGACTCGTGCGTGGCCTCCTACTGGATTGATACCTTGGTTCTCAAAAACTGAGGGAAATACTTATGCTACTTTACTGCATCACCCTTTCCTCTTCAAGGGAAAACCAACGCAGTGCTCAACAGGTAGCAAGGACATGGTTCCCCCTCCCAATTCCCCATTCATACCTTGTGGGCGCCAAATAACCTTCTCCCCGGAAGCTCCCTTCTCCCTAGTCGCGATACCTCAGCCCCTCCTCCATGGCGCCCCCACCGCACCAAATTCACTGCCGCCCTCCTCCCCAATGCTGGAGACATTGTCCGTTTACTATCGTGCACTGGGCCGTGTGCCTCTTACTCGGTGCTGCCGGAGCTGCCTCGACGACGGCCGCGTGAACCGTACCGGAGCCGATTTGCCCCCGCCGTTATGCACGGCGCCGGAGCGGCTCCAACTTCGCATGCGTCCAGGGCCCCGGCGCTGCTTCCCCGTAGCCGTCGACCGTCGCGACATCTGTACTTTCCTGCCGCCGGTAGCCACCACAACCGCGCCGGCCTCACCAACTCGGCAGCTAGAGCTGCCTACTTCACCAGGCCGGAAGATAGGTGGTACACTCATCGCATCACTTTATTTAGGAGTCAGTTGTCTAAATTTTTATTCTGGGCCAATCGATTCCCAATGGGAAGCAGCACCCCTCGAGGCGGCGGAGCTCCTAGGCTGTCAGTTGACTGGTGTCTAACGTAAGGGTGCGGGGGCGCAAGTTCGCCGCGGAAGCAGCGCTTAAATGGCTATCTTAGAGTTGTGTGGGTTGAAGGCACTGCCGCCACCAGATCTGGATGATGGCAAGTCTTTGTGGATTGGCTGGGGCGGCGCAACCACGGCAGTGCGGTGGGGCAGGGAGCGGGGTTTTGGTCGGAGCTCTCGTGGCCACGGACGGCGGAGGCAGGCTGCTCTATCGGTGGTCGCTGGCTCTTCGGGGAAGATTTCGGACAGTGTTAGTCGGGAGGCACAAGACAGCCATCAAGCCATCTGGCGTAGATCAGACAGTACCAAAATAAAAGAAAACTATGTGACCACAATTTAGTCTTCAGTCAACAGACGTGTGACTACTCTCGTACCTTACCGTTGATCTCTTAGGGTATTTCTTCAGGTCAGAGATATGTGTCGTTCTTAACATTATGCCTTTTCTGCATCTTCAGCCACACCGTCTTCCTTCTCACCGAGCTGCTCCAACAAGGGAAGCATACACCAGAAGGGAGCTAGAGTTCCCACTCAACAGTTCCTTGCATCGAATGCGCGTGCCCGACATGGACAACCACAACAACTGCAGCACCATCGACAACTCAGCACAGGATGCTCACTCCTATGGATGGCGGCCAGATAGGTTTTACCCTCATCTTACTTGTGTGCAACATTTATGGCTTTGTTATTCATCTAAGCATGGAAAATAGATTATCACATTTCACTGTATATTCATGTTGATTTCTTATGGGTCTTGTTCAGGAGTTAACATTGTTCTATAGTTCAGCTAAGAGACTTGTTCTTTAGGTAACGTTGTTCCATAGTTATAATCCATCAGCCAATGCTATCCCACAGGCTGGTGATTATAGTATTATACCACTTCTCGTATTACCTATTTTGTTCTTTAATACTTTTGTGTGACATCTAGTAAATCTCGAGTACAAACGATACTTATTATGTAGCTTTCATCTGTGTTCTCCCTTTAGTTTTTGAGACATGTTGCTGCTAGTTAACCCCGGTCCTACTATTTATGTCGTCTCCTACAGGCACTCATTACATAAATCTTACTACTAGTTATCTTCCATGCATGTCAGATATAATTGCACACAATGATAGATTCACAAGAACCTCGCGGAGCAATGTAACGGCCAACAAACTTGACGTCAATGATACCCAATATGATGGAACATGCAAAGGCAGTTCTTCAGAAGACTTGCAGAAAGATGATGAATCCTATTCACCCCACAAGGTCCTTGCTCTAACTTGGCCCGTGATATGGGTACAAAATGCATATAATGTCCTAGAGGCAACTACTCTGTTGCAATGCCATGTGCTTAGCCTGCTGATCATGCATGTAAATATGTCATGCCTTCCTGTTTTTCAGTACATATTCCATTCATGATAACATGTTTTCAAATTCAAGTAATGTCATTCTACTCTACCGCAATACCATCTGCTTAGTTTGGACATGATGCTTCTGAATATCTTATGCATTGTTATTCATCAGTATGTACTTCATCTGTCTACCATACCATGTTTTCTACATTGAAGTGATATTCTAGTGGTGTCGGTGTACAAAATTAGGGGTCCTTTTTGCACCCCTTTACTTGTGCGCGGGCAGTCGCAGCCACGCACCCGCAGCCGCGCTTGGCGGGACAGAAGAGGAAGCCAAGACACAAGACCACCAGAGCCGTGCTCAAGACCAGAAGCATGAAGAGCAGAGGGGTGAGGTGAAACAACCCCAGCAAGGCCCTTGCGGGGGTGGCCTTCACAGCCCCGGCAAGAGCCTTGCCGGGGCAACTTACCCAACACCAACGAGGCTACCACCCTTGAGTCTAAGATTTCCGACGCCATCAACCACGTTGGAACCAAGGCTCGGGAGGTGCCTCCATGGTGGCATGCAGATCTTTGTGAAGACAAAGGGCCTGCAAGGCCTAGGTAGGAACCAGAAAACAAGACAACAGCGAGGCTCCTTGCCGAGGATGCCCACGAGGCCCCGGCAAGGCTCCTTGCCGAGGATGGCCCCGAGGACCCGGCAAGGCTCCTGCCAAAGATACCTACGAGACCCCGGCAAGACTCTTGCCGAGGGCGCCCACGAGGCCCCGGCAAGACCCTTGCCGGGAATATCAGCAAGACCGCAGCAAGGCCTTGCCGCCCCGTCGCCGCCCTAGCTCAGCCGCCGACCCACCAACTAAGCAGGTACCCACGTGGCAATACGTGGCTCCTAAGCCAACTAGTCAAGCACCTACGTGGTGCCATGCAGATCTTCGTGAAGACTCTGCCACCACACCAGCTCAGCAGCCTGCCAGCCTACATGGCGCTGCATGCCTCATTGGCCTGGACGCGTGGCGAAGTGAGGCGAAGCGACGACGGACGGGACGGGCCTCGTTGCCGTCCCCGATAAAGTAAGAGGACACCTAAGTAGCGCATTTAATGCGTTTTGTCCTATGATGCCAGGCGATAAACTCAACCACTGTACAACTTTCCACCTCCCACTGTGGCGGCCCCTTTGACTATAAAAGGAGGCCCGTGGCGTACTGTGAGAGGATTCGGACTATTTGGACCCTGCACGCTTTGTAGCTAGTCCAAGAACACCAGATAAACACAAGCCAGCAGGAGTAGGGTATTACGCATCACTTGCGGCCTGAACCTGGATAAACCTCCCGTGTTGATCTCTTAAACCCGCTCTTTCCACAGCCACGCGCCCGCCGACCATAGAAGGGATTCCCCGTGATCCCATAGGTGTCGTTTCCACCGACATCTTTGGCGTGCCAGGTAGGGGGCGGCATAAGCTGTGAAAATCCGGTTTTGGAGCCAACCTATCGACTCCCTCGTCGCGGTGACCCGAGGAGAAAAGGCGGCATAAATCAGCCGCACTCTGGTGCCGTCCACGGTAGCAACGATCATATGCGTGGCCGCAAAAAGCTAAGTCGCGCAAAACTTTGAGTAATTCCCTTTTTTTTCATAAAGCTATTTTCCTCGAAAGGTCTCGCTCTTCGTATGGAAAACCTGCACGCGATGGGACCCTCCCGCTATTGGCAACGCCCTTGTTCTATTTCGAGTCCGCTCAACAGATCGAGCGGCCGCATTGAGATCAGCAGGGTGGCCTATCCGCTACTGGCAACGCCCTTGTCCTGTTTCGAGTCCGCTCAACAGTTCAAGCGGCCGCGCTGAGAGCGGTAAGGTTGCTTGCCCGGCGGCAAGCACACCCGGCAGGCCGCTAAGGATTCGTCCTCAAAGAATCATAGCTTGGGTTTACGCGCCGGCAAGCCTGTCCAACTATGCATAGGGCGTACATACCAAGAAAGATCGAATAGGAAAATAGCATGCATCGTTTAAAAGAGACTGCAGAGTTATATTACATCAATTGTTGTTGCGGTTCTAACATAAGATCAAATTTTCTTGGTCATGAACCCGTAGCGACGATGAGAAACGGGGCGCCTAGTCCCGGCGCTGGCCCTCCACCCTCTGGACTCCGTCGACGTAGCTGATAATGGGCTCGATACGCTCCTCGAGCACCGGGAGGTCCACATCCTCCGGCAAGCTCTCCAGCGCGGCGGCGAAGTTGACGTTGGTGTTCCAGTACGCCACCTTGGTGAGGACCTTGGTCAGGGCGCCCCGGCAGAGCTTCCGGGCCTCGTTGGCCAGAGAGGGCGCTCGGTTGGAACGGAGCTGCTCCAGGGATCCAAGAACTCCCTCGAAGAACAGAGTCAGCTTGGCATTGGGACTCAGGTTCGGCTCCTGGGTGTACCTGACATTCGGCATCCCCATGGCGGACAGCTTCGTGGTGATCCTGCCGGCGACGTCGACAAAGCAACTGATCCAACGGTTTATGCCCTTCGCGTACTCCTCATGTTCGATGGAATCATTCCTCCGCAGCTGCCTCTCGTCCTACAGGACCTTGTTCAAGGTCTCCTCACGAGCCCTGGCCTCCGAAAGCTTCCCCTCCAAGCCATCCAGCTTCAACTTCAGATTGTTTGTTGGCCTCAGAGAGCAGCTTGGCCTTGTCGGAGACTGTGGCCTGGGCATCCAGCAAAGAACGGTTGGTCGTGTCCCTCTCCTTCGTCAGCTCCGAGGCCACCTTCTTCAGCTCCTCCCGCTCCAGCTCCAGCTTCTTCATCTTATCGGCATGGACTAGGGGCTGAGCATTGAGGGCCTCCTTGTGCCTCTGCTCCAGCTCCTGGGTCCGCTGCACGACGAGCTTCTCGACCTCCTCATCCTTGCCGTGGAGTGTGACAGAAAGCGCTTCCTCACGGGCGGCAAGGTCCTCCTCCCAGGAGTTCAGCTGAGCCTGGTGTTGGTGCTGAGCGGCCTCGTCCTTGGCGGCCTGTTCCTTCGCTGTCTCCTGGGCTTCTCGACGTCAGCCTACTTCAGGATGAGCTCCTGTTTGCACTCAGCCAGCAAACCCTGGGCAACCTTCAATTCTTCCTGGGCTTCGCGGAACCAGTCCTGCGTCTCGGCGAGGCACTCCTCAAGATCCGCCTCCGCCTTGTCCGCCGCCGCCATCCTTGATTTTGCCTTGTCCAGGCGGGCACGGTGGAGCGTCTGGAGCTTCTGGAAGTTGACGCTCATGGCCCGATTAAGCTGCTCCTCTTGGGAACCGCCACCGCCGTCGCTCAGTTCGTGAACAACCTGAAGCCCGGTGGAGGCGAGCGCCTCGTCGTCAAACACCTCCCCCTCGGTTGGCGCCCTGGTGCTCGCCGTTCCTAGGAGGTGGACGAACAGGTCATCGCCCACCTTCAAGTACTTGCCCGAGCCAGAGGCAGTAGAGGAGGAAGGTTGGTCGTCAACTTCCCCCTCCTCGGCAGCGCCTTTGCCGGCCTCCCAGGCAGGCCCCTTGCCGGCCTCCTCGGTAGCGGCCTTGCCAGCCTCCCCGGCAGGCCCCTTGGCAGCATCCTCAGCGGCGGTCTTAGCGGCCTCCTCGGCGGCGATCTTGTCAGCCTCGGCCTCGGCGTCCCAGGCGACCTCCTCGATGACAGTGTCAATATCCTCCCAGTCCGCCGAGGAAGGGTCTGGATACCTAGAAGGGGAATGAGTCGGGGCCAAGGCCAAGGTTCAAAAAGAAGGAAAAAAATAGGGACGGGAAGCAAACAACTTACCCACACCAGGCTGGGAAGAAGAGGCGCCCTCCTCGTCAGCATTTGTTGCCGGGGCAGAACCACCGGCACCCAAGCTCGCCCCTCCTCCATATGCATGGGCTCGGTGGTGGATGCCCTTGCCGGGGACGCCCCTCTGGGCAGCATAGTCGAGGGGGGCGGCATGTTGTGTCACATCCCTAGTTCTGGTATGACTTAGGCTAGCCTTCTTGTGAGCATCATGTTGAAATTCAATTTAAATTTGAAATGGGGATTTGTGAAACCCTCAAAAATCATTTCTGGAAATGACCCAAATAAAAATTGCTCCAAAATGGTCGAAGAAAATGTTCATGTTACTCTCTGAAAATATTGGTCAGAGTTAAAATTCAAACCAATATTTCTAGGAGCTCATAAATATTTATTTTGGCCATTTGGAATTAATGCATAATTGTTTGCATTGGATATATATATATATATATATATATGTTATATATATAATATATGTCCAAAATTATGCTAGTTGTTGAGGAGCTCTGGAATAATACCACTAGCTCCTACAAAAATTGGCATAAGAAATAAATTGATTTAGTATTTTTACTAAATCAGAAAACAAATGTCAGAAATAGAAAATAAACAAAAAGGGAAAAACCTTACCTGGACCTACCTGCGGCCTGGCACTGTGCGGCCAAGAGGCCGGCCCAGCCAGCTGGCCGCGCCAGTTGTCCCCCTCCTCGCGCCAGAGGGACAGGGCGCGTGGTCGCCGCACGCCGCGCGCATGCGCGCCACGGCAGCTGCCTGCCTGCCTTCTCCCCTCTTCGACCTGGCCTCGCCAGAAGCGCCAGCTCTCCCTGGCCTCACTCTCTCTCTCCTGCGCCTCTCCCCTCCTCTCTCTCTCTCATTCTCTCCCGCGACGCCCGAACGCACCGGAAAGCACAGCCGCACGCCGACGAGGCCACAACCTCCCTCTCGCCTCACCGTCGTGTCCACGTGCTCCGCCGCTGTGGGCTACGCCTCCTCGTCGAGACGCAGGGTGCCGGACGCCCTGGAACGCCGCCATCGCCATCGTCTTCCTCCTCGGGCTCCGCCGTCCGCCGCCGTCGATTCGCCGTCACCAGGTCTCCCCGAGCCCACTGTGCTGCTCCGCGTGATCGCCGTGAGCATCTCCCCGTTTCCCCTCTCTTCTCCCCCTCGTTCCCGCGTCATAGCCGTCATTTCCACCACGGCCGAAGCAATTGCTACCGCAGCTCCTCGCCGTCGTGGCCATAGCCGCCGCAGCTCGCAGCCGAGCTCGCCGTTACACTTAGTGCACTCCGGCGAGTTGAGCGGACCCGCTCGCAGCCTCCCCCGTTCCCCGCAACATCAAAACCCCGATGGCCAAACTCCGGCCGCGGCACTCGTCGTGGCCGCCGTCGTTCTGGGCCACCTCCGGCGAAACCCTTTGCACCGTTGGATGCGGCACTCCGCCAGCTCCCCGTAGCTCCTCTCCCCGTGTCGTTTGGACGCCGGAACAGCGACTCCGTAGAAGAACGACCACGGCTCGAGGTCGTCGCCGGCCGAACTCCGGCGACGCCGACGTGGCTGTCATTAGCGCCTAATCCCGCAGCCTAAACCACCCCACCAGCCGCTGACCGTGGGCCCCAGGGCCAAGTCAAACCCTGGTCAGTGCGGGTTTGACCCGGGCTTAACAACTGTGTCACTGACGTGTGGCCCCCACACGTTAGGTTTGACTCAGGTTGACTGCTGACGTAGTGCTGACCTCAAGCTGATGCAATAAATGATTTCTGGAATTATTTTGACTCGGGAAATTCCAGAATATTGTTTAAACTTCCAAAAATCATAATAAATCAACCGTAGCTCAGAATGAAATAATTTATATATGAAAAATTATCAAAAAAATGTAAGAAATCCATTTATGCCAGTTCCATGCATGAAAAACAAACTTATACATGCTGTATAAGTGAAAACATAATATGGGCATTTTAAATGCTTCATTTTGAATTTGCATTTGAATCTTTGACTCAAATGGGCTTCAACCAACTTGGTAGCATCTTGCATTAGCCCAAACACTAGCATTTGCACATATCATGTTCATGCATCATATTGTTGCATCTGTTTGTGTATTGATTGCCGGCACCGTTTCTTCTCGATAGGTTCCACTCCAGAAGGTGTTCCCGAGTACCTGTCAGAGGAGCAGTGCCCCTTCGTTGATCTATCAGGCAAGCAATCCCCCTTTGAGCATTTCGATAAAATCCCACTCTCTCGCTCCTGCTCCTTATACTGCATTAGGACAACAACGATTCAACTGCTACTTTTCTGCTGCGGTAGTTGAACCCATTCCTCTGCATGACCTGTCATTGCCACAGTAAATAGTTGAAACCCACTAGCATGAGTAGGAGTTGCTTGAGCCTTGATGTGCCTACTCATCCATGCTTGTTTTCTTTATGCCAGCTATCCTTAGAGTTGTGTCAGGTCTGATTCATCGGGAATGAATCCGAGTGGTGAACATGTCCTACCGATAAAGGCTAAGTGTGTGAACACGTTTTGGTAAAGGTAGCGATGAGGGGCCATGTAGGAGTACATGGTGGATTATCTCATTGGAACCGTCCCTAAGCACTGAGTTCTGTGTATGTTATCCAAGTCCAGTTACTACCACACATTGGGTTCCGGTTATCCAGCCCCTCTCGGCTTATTAATCTACTTGATCTCTGTCCAGGAGTTCCAACTAGTTTCTAGCGTTTGTTGGTAGTGCTAGTTGTCTACCAGGTGGTGTTCGACGGGACGGGCTTGGGACAGACTAGGCACCGTGGCACGGTGTACCAAGTGGCACCCGGATGGTGGGCTTGGGAACCCTGCACACATCGTTTAATTTGGGGCCGTACTGGAGACTTCGGCCGGAACTCCTTGCAGATGGAACTTGAATAGGCGATAAACCTGGACGAGAGACTTGTGTGGTTAGTCAGGTCGTGGCCGACATCCTCGCCCGGCTTCCGCTTGAAGGTTGCCGAGGTACATGACGTGTACAGGGCGATAAGTGGCGAGAGCGTGTGTGAAGAAGTACACCCCTACAGGGTTAACATTATCTATTCGAATAGTCGTTTTCCTCGGATATGGAAACTTGGAGGACTTATGTAGTACATAGACAACTTGAAGTGGATACTCTAAAATACGCAAGATAAGCGTGAGTGCTATGGATGGCCTTCTTGTAGGAAGACGGGAACGGATCCGTAGTGGAGTATTGATATGGTGAATATGTGGACTCGTGTGCGTCTTCTCACCCCAAGGAAGTTTCTGATACTCGTAGTATAGGTTAGCCACTGAGTCAAAGCCGACTTGCTGCTGTTAAAACTCCACCACCCCCTTTGTTGATAATGATGCATATGTAGCTAGTTCCGATGTAAGTCTTGCTGGGTACATTTGTACTCACGTTTACCTATTTTATGTTTTGCAGAGAGACGTCAGTCTCGCTAGTAGTTCCGTGTGGACTTCGACGTTTAGCTTGATACCTCGGCTACGATCTTGTGCCCTCGGCAGGATCTGGTAGATAGTCAGGCTTCTCAGCCTTTTTCATTTGTGGATGTCTGTACTCAGACATGTTAAGCTTCCACATGTGCTTTGACTTGTATGCTCTGAATGTTGGGTCATGAGACCCATGTTTGTAATATCTCGCTCCTCGGAGCCTAATGAATAAATACTTTGAGTTGTAGAGTTTTGTTGTGATGCCATGTTGTATTTACACATATCGAGCATATTGTGTGTATGATTGAAATGCTTGGCATGTGTGGGATCCGACAACCTAGTTGTTTATCCTTGGTAGCCTCTCTTATGGGGAAATGTAGTCTGGTGCTTCCATGAGCCATAGTAGTCCGCTACAGCCCGGTTCACCAGAGTCCTGCTAGCCCAGCACTACTGCTCCGGAACACTTGACTGGCCGGCATGTGATTCACTTCCTTCCTGTGTCTGTCCCTTCGGGGAAATGTCATGCGGTGACATCCGGAGTCCTGCCTAGCCTGCTACAGCCCGGTTCACCGGAGTCCTGTTAGCCCAGTGCTACAGCCAGGATTCGCACGCTGCTGACTGACATGCTTGATGTTGATTCATGTATGCCTGTCCCCGTAAGTTAGTGCCACCTTGGGTTCATGACTAGTCATGTCGGCCCGGGTTCTCTGTCATATGGATGCTAGCGACACTATCATATACGTGAGCCAAAAGGCGCAAACGGTCCCAGACACCTGTGGGAATACCGTGCGTGAGGCCGCAAAGTGATATGAGGTGTTACCGGCTAGATCGATGTGACTTGGAATCGGGGTCCCGACATGTTGAGAGTGGCCCTTGGCGGCTCCTCCTGCTGCCGTTCTCCTCCTGCAAACCTGACAAGGTCAACATCGAGAATTCAGACCCCAATGTTCATCAGTGAAGGAGTGAGTGATGAACTCACGCAAGGGGCTGATGCGGGGGCTACATCGGGGGCTGCTATCCGGACTGCTTTCCACCAACACCGGCGTACGTGAAGTACCCGCCGGGGGCTTGTCGCCCGTCGAGGCCTTGGCCCTCTTCGCCACCCTCTGGGCCAGCGTCTCCGCGTCCCTGTCAAGATAACATCATATCAAATGAGGATAACATGGGCGTAAGGACAGGAGATGATGGGGGCGAAATACTTACGCGTCCTCCACCTCCCCCTCCGCTGGCTGCCTCTTCCTTTTCAGACTAAAAGATCCGAGGTCGAATTCGGCCTCCATGGTGCTGTCCGAGGGAGGGGGGAAGGATATGGGTACCGGCGCCGCTTGGACAAGGAGGAGGCAGTCGCCGTCTTCTTCGCCCCAACTCTTCTTCCGCTGCACGGCACTACGCGTCTAGTGGTAACGAACTGTGATCCATCTCCCGTAGCATGTTCTTGGTTGTTCTGCGCGTAGGAAAATTTTAATTGTACTCGACGCACCCTACCGTAGAACCCAACAATGACATCCACTGTTTGATGGCCCATGGAGATGCTTCCTTCTGGCCTAGCGCGGTTAGAGACATATTTCTTTAGGACTCCCATGAACCTCTCAAAGGGGAACATCTTGTGTAGAAATACGGGGCCTAGAATGACAATCTCGTCGACTAGATGAACTAGGATGTGCGTCATGATATTGAAGAAGGATGGTGGGAACACCAACTCGAAACTAACAAGACATTGCGCCACATCACTCCTTAGCCTTGGTAGGATTTCTGGATCGATCACCTTCTGAGAGATTGCATTGAGGGATGCACATAGCTTCACAATAGCTAATCGAACATTTTCCGTTAGAAGCCCCCTCAATGCAACCGGAAGCAGTTGCGTCATAATCACGTGGCAGTCATGAGACTTTAGGTTCTGAAACTTTTCTCTGGCATATTTATTATTCCCTTTATATTCGACGAGAAGCCAGACGGGACCTTCATACTGAGCAGGCATTCAAAGAAGATTTCCTTCTCTTCTTTGGTAAGAGCATAGCTGGCAGGACCTTCATACTACTTTGGAGGCATACCGTCTTTTTCGTGCAAACGTTGCAGGCCCTCCAGTGCCTCCGGTGTATCTTTTGTCTTCCTATACACGCCCAAGAAGCCTAGCAGGTTCATGCAAAGGTTCTTCGTCACGTGCATCACGTCGATTGAAGAGCAGACCTCTAGGTCTTTCCAGTAGGGTAGGTCCCAAAATATAGATTTCTTCTTCCACATGGGTGCGCGTCCCTCAGCGTCATTCGGAACAGATAGTCCGTCGGGACCCTTTCCAAAGATTACGTGTAAATTATTGACCATAGCAAGTATGTGATCACCGGTACGCATGGCGGGCTTCTTCCGGTGATCTGCCTCACCTTTGAAATGCTTGCCTTTCTTTCGACATTGATGGTTGGTCGGAAGAAATCGACGATGCCCCAGGTACACATTCTTCCTGCATTTGTCCAGGTATATACTTTCGGTGTCAGCTAAACAGTGCGTGCACGCGTGGTATCCCTTGTTTGTCTGTCCTGAAAGGTTACTAAGAGCAGGCCAATCGTTGATGGTTACATACAGCAACGCATGCATGTTAAATTCCTCCTGTTTGTGCTCATCCCACACACGTACACCGTTTTCATTCCACAGCTGTAAAAGTTCTTCAACTAATGGCCTTAGGTACACATCAATGTCATTGCCGGGTTGCTTAGGGCCTTGGCTGAGAACAGGCATCCTAATGAACTTCCGCTTCATGCACATCCAAGGAGGAAGGTAATACATACATAGAGTCACTGGCCAGGTGCTATGATTGCTGCTCTGCTCCCCGAAAGCATAAATGCCATCCGCGCTTAAACCAAACCATACGTTCCTTGGGCCACCTGCAAACTCAGCCCGGTACTTTCTCTCGATTTTTCTCCACTGCGACCCGTCAGCGGGTGCTCTCAACTTCCCGTCTTTCTTACGGTCCTCACTATGCCATCGCATCAACTTGGCATGCTTTTTGTTTCTGAACAGTCGTTTCAACCGTGGTATTATAGGAGCATACCACATCACCTTTGCAAGAACCCTCTTCCTGGGGGGCTCGCCGTCAACATCACCAGGGTCATCTCGTCTGATCTTATACCACAATGCACCGCATACCGGGCATGCGTTCAAATGCTCGTACGCACCGTGGTAGAGGATGCAGACATTAAGGTATGCATGTATATTTTGCACCTCCAATCCTAGAGGGCATACGACCTTCTTTGTTGCGTACGTACTGTCGGGCAATTCGTTATCCTTTGGAAGCTTCTTCTGCAATATTTTCAGTAGCTTCTCAAATCCTTTGTCAGGCACAACATTCTCTGCCTTCCACTGCAGCAATTCCAGTACGGTACCGAGATTTGTGTTGCCATCTTCGCAATTAGGGTACAACCCTTTTTTGTGATCCTCTAACATGCGATCGAACTTCAGCTTCTCCTTTTCACTTTCGCACTGTCTCCTTGCATCAACAATGACCCGGCGGAGATCATCATCGGGCACATCGTCTGGTTCCTCTTGATCTTCAGCTTCCGCCGTTGCAGCAACACCGTATCCAGGGGGCACATAGTTGTCATCGTCCTCTTCTTCTTCTTTGTCTTCCATCATAACCCCTATTTCTCCGTGCTTGGTCCAAACATTATAGTGTGGCATGAAACCCTTATAAAGCAGGTGGGTGTGAAGGGCTTTCGAGTCAGAGTAAGACTTCCTATTCCCACAACTAGGGCATGGACAACACATAAAACCATTATGCTTGTTTGTCTCAGCCACTTCGAGAAAATTATGCACGCCCTAAATGTACTCGGAGGTGTGTCTGTCACCGTACATCCATTGCCGGTTCATCTGCGTGCATTATATATAATTAAGTGTGTCAAAAACCATTACAGAACATCATGAATAGATAAGTGACCAAATTAATAGAAGTTCATCATCACATTAAAACCAAAGTACATACATAGTTCTCATTGAACAACATATAGCTCTCTAGAGCATCTAATTAAACCATACATTGAAACTATGTAAAACATTTCAATGCAACAACAAATGCGATCATAATCGCAACCAAGGTAACAATTGATCCAACGGCATAATGATACCAAGCCTCGGTATGAATGGAATATTTTCTAATCTTTCTAATCTTCAAACGCATTGCGTCCATCTTGATCTTGTGATCATCGACGACATTTGCAACATGCAACTCCAATATCATCTTCTCCTCCTCATTTTTTTTATTTTTTACTTCAAGTAATTGTTTTCTTCTTCAACTAAATTTAACCTCTCGACAATAGGGTCGGTTGGAATTTCTGGTTCACATACCACCTAGATAAATAAAATCTATGTCACATTGGTCGGCATAATTGTCATAAACAATAAATGAACCAAATAGTAATAAAAGGTAACATATATACCTCATCTGAATCATAGACAGGACGATGGCCGACGGGGGCGGATACCAAAACCATCGCACTATATAATAAGAAGCAATAATAAAAGTAAGAAAAATTAGACAAGTATCTCTAATCATACAAGTAAGAATTTTTTCTTTCAGAAAGAAGATAAGAACAAGAGGCTCACCACGGTGGTGCCGGCGACGAGATCGGCGCAGGCGATCGACGGCGGTGAAGACGGGGACGGGACGTGACAAACCGGTAAACCTAGACAAATCTTGAGGAAAATGGAGCTTGGAGGTCGAGCTTCGAGAGGAGAAAGCTTAACTAGTGTGGCTCGGGCATTTCATCGAACACCTCATGTGCATAGGAGGTGAGCTAGAGCACCACAAAACTCTCCCCTCACCGGCTAGAAAAACAGAGCAATGTGGAGTGCTCTCCTCCCCGACGATGGGGTATATAGGCACCTCATTGGTCCCGGTTCGTGGCTGGAACCGGGACTAAAGGCACCCCTTTCGTCCCGGTTCCAGCCACGAACCGGGACCAATGGCTGTGGGCCAGGAGCGGGCCAAGAGCGAGGACCACTGGTCCCGGTTCGTGCCTGGAACCGGGACAAATGGGTCCAGACGAACCGGGACAGATGCCCCACGAGGCCCGGCCGGCCCCCTGGGCTCACGAACCGGGACATATGCAACCATTGGTCCCGGTTCGTGACTGAACCAGGACTAATGGGCTACCCAGGCCTCAATCAAAGCCCAGTTTTCTACTAGTGAATGTATGTTTGTGAACCAAGTACTGGTTGAAGCAATGATGGAAATCGTGGAGGAATCAGAGGTGCACATTCTTGCGCAACAACAACTGATGATTGTTTTCAGAGACAGTGTAGCAAAGAAGGAAGAACTTGCTCATATGCTTATGGGCGTTATCCGCGCTGAGGTTGCAGATTGTGACGTTGTAGATCGTTAGGTTCTGTTCATTTATTTGCATTGGCATCATCTTTGATTGCCAAGTGGATGTAATTTCCTGTAATATATGCTTGATGTGCAATGTTTTTCCTTGTATCTCATACCTTTGCTTAGCGCGCCTCGCATTCCAGCTAACTGGTCGCTAGGAAGCTAGAAAAGTAGTGAAATTATTAGTTAGCATGAACAGTCATGGGCCCTATATGAAGGAAGCAGCCCACTGCCCTTAATGGGCTTCCCTAATGGGCTCGCAGGGGCCAAAATTCTCATATTCCTTTGATTGATCGGTTTTGGTCCTGTGCATAATCTCTCGTCGTAATGGGCTCAAATTATCTAATTGGGACTACAGACATGTTCGAACTTTAGTGGCCCATTAATTAAATGGGCCGTAACCAGGCCAAAAGCTCTTTGATTTCATGAGCTGATACTAAGGTCGGGCTACATATGGCCCAACTATACTGTGGGCCTTTAGCAGGCCAAAAGAGACAACAGGCTCGTACTGGACCATGAAGAGCATGAGCCGCTAAGAGGCCGAAAGTCAGGTCATACTGTATATGGCCCAACTGTGTTGTGGGCCTTTAAAGAGCATGGGCCGTTAAAAGGCCAAAACTCAGGTCTGACTGCAAATGGCCCAACTCATTTATGGGCCGTTAACAGGCTGAAAGACACACCGGGCCAGAAATTGGCCCAACACTTAAATGGGTCGCTAAAAGGCCGAAACACGTACATCCTGTAAATTAGCCCGTCCCTAGAATGGGCCGTTAACAGGCCAAAACCACATCGAGCCGATATTGAGCCCAAATATATAGCGGGCAGTTAACAGGCTCGAACTAACGATGGGCTGCAACGGTGTCAAATCATTAACGGGCCGTTGACAGGCCGAATTGGCATATCTCGTATGGGTCGTGGGCTTAAATGGACCTGACACAAGTAGGCCTTATATGGGCTGGCCTGTTAACTTTTACCGGGCCAGCCTTTTTCACCGGAATGGGCCACTATTGGGCCTTGCCATGTGCCGACGTATCATAGGCGCCTCCCGTACTATGAGTGGATGACATCTGTCCCAACGCTGAGCCGACACGTGGATCCTCCGGCGAATGAGAATTTTACACGTGGAAAATCCCCATTGGTCGGGGATGTTAACGGGTTATCGGATCCAATCCGGAACCCGATAGCTTCACGACGACCCGTTACGGTGGATGCCACGTGTCGTTTACCCTTGACGGAAGCACTTCTATGACGCACCATTTATCGTCATGGAAGTGGACACTTCCGTGCTGATAATTTTGGTATTGTCATGGGATACTTCTACGACAGCACAGGTATGACTATCTTGATTCTGTCATAAAATTGTCATGGATGTACATGCATGATAGAAAACGTGACCTACTGTGACAAACACGTATCATCACGGAAGTGTTTTTTTGTAGTGTTTTCAGGAAAGGGTCTCGTATCGGAGCCTTTTGGCAAGTCCACATATTCAACCATCATATAGTCTTCTATGATTGCTAACACTCACCTCATACACATGAGCAAAACGTTTCAACCAGACACATAGAAAGATATGGGCTTATAGTCAGGGCCAGTCCTGAGATTTCGGGGGCCCGGGACGAAACTAAAACTCGAGGCCCTAAATAAAAACACCATAACAACAACGATCATTATATATAGGCTGTGAATCTTTGAAACATAAGCCAAGTGCACCTAAATTGGAAAAAAACTATTAAAAAACAAAAGGAGTAACAAAAAAT
The DNA here is from genome assembly GCF_002575655.3 of Aegilops tauschii subsp. strangulata. NCBI lineage: Eukaryota > Viridiplantae > Streptophyta > Magnoliopsida > Poales > Poaceae > Aegilops > Aegilops tauschii. Next base: position 345,898,522 of record NC_053038.3, on the reverse strand, counting down.
TGAAACTCTTTTGTAACTACCATGGCCTAGCATAATACTCATGTGAAAAGTTTCTGGTAGGAAAATGACTCTCATGCTATTCTCAGCAAAAAAAATTGCAAGCCACATTCATTCGTGAAACTTTTCATGTGAGTATTACGAAAAGTCATCTTTGTTAAAAGAAAGTTTCAGTTCTTTTTGACTCTTTACATTACTTTTAAAATAATAAATTTAGTTCGGGTGCAATGGGACCTGAGACGCATTTGCTATTTCTGTTATATATGGGACTATTACCAATTAACACTTGGATGCATCTAAAACTAATATTTATATCACATAACATGAACATATTTGTCGGATCGTGGGTTCCGGCAATACACTTAAGGTTCAAACTCTGGGGTGCGCACGAAGATCTCTCCCTCCCCCTAGCTCGCTCACTCACCGCGATGTCAAAGCTCAGCACCTCGAACTCGAAGAACAAGGGACACAAGAGTTTATACTGGTTCGGGCCACCGATGTGGTGTAATACCCTACTCCAGTGTGGTGTGGTGGATTGCCTTGTAGGCTGAGGATGAACAAGTACAAGGGAAGAACAGCCTCCTGAGGAGAGGTGTTCTTGAGCTCGGTGAGCTGGTGTGGTTGAGGATGGTCTGAATGATCCGTCCCCCCTTTGCTAAGGTGGTGGCTAGTCCTATTTATAGAAGCCCGGGTCCTCTCCCCAAATGTTAGGCGCGAAGGGATCCCACAACAGCCAATTTGAAGGGGGACAGCTAGTACAAGCTATCCTGACAAAAGGTGGTCTTCTCCTGCCAAAGGCTCTGGTGTTGACGCCGTCGTGGGCTCCGCGATGACCTCCGTCCTGCTGGTCTTGGTCTCGTTGCACCGATATGGAAACCTTTGCCTGATGCCTCTGGACTCCTCGCATGCGCTTGCCCCTTTAGCACCAAAGAGGCAACGGGTACTCTGCGCCGGCTGGCGCCCGCCTGGCGTCCTCCTGGTGTCCGCCTGGCCTTGGTCGTCATGGCTCATGTCATGGGAACCTCACGAGGTGCCCCTCGCCTTGATCTCTCTGATCCTCACGAGCCAGCCTAGTGAGGCCGCCCCTGAGGAGGTCTTGTGTCGTCCGCCTCGTGAGGCTTGGCCCCTCGTGAGGGTCTTGAGTGTTTGCTGGTGAAGATGGGTCGTACCAGGCCGCTGTAGGAGCCACGCCGTGGGCCGCAGGTAGGCATGTCTGGGGACCCATGTTCCCAGAACACCAACAGTAGCCCCCGGGCCCAAGGGGCACTCGGACTTGGCTTCGAGGCGAAGCCAAGGGGCAAGTGCGGAGCGCCGCGGGCCCCAACCGCATGCGTTCTTGATTGACGCGTGGTGACTGACGGGACGTGGGTACCCCCGCTTCCCCATGCAGCCTTGATATCCGCCTGGCTAGGCAGCCACCACGGCCAACACAGTTACTCCTTCTCGCTGGCGGCGCGCCCCCCTACTCTTCCATCTCCTCGAAACAATAGCCCTTTCTTCCAACCCCACCTGAGCTCTGTCCTCTCCGTTACCATGGCGCCGAGCCGAACGAAGAAGGGGAAGAAGAAGCTCCAGTCCTCAGCCGGACCACCCCCGGCCTTTGAGCCAGCTGTCGGGCGGTCGGTGGTGCTCAACCAGGAAGCCATGGGCAAGGTCCGCCCAGCGCTCGCCGCCGACTCCAACGAATGGGGGAAGACGGTGGTCCGGCCCGCATCCCGCGCCTCCACTGACAGGACAGTCACTGATGTCCACATCCTCCTTGATGCCCTATGGGCTGGCTTGATTCCCCCTTTCTCCTCCTTCTTCAACGCCGTGCTTTCTCATTACCAGATCCATATGCTGCACTTAGATCCCCAACCCATCATCCTCCTTGCTGTCTTTGCCTTCGTCTGTGAGGCCATGGTGGGCATTGCTCCTTCTGTGGCCCTGCTTCGCCATTTCTTCTCACTGCACCTGGCCGATCCTCGGCAGTGCTCGGGGTGCCTAAGCTTCCCGGCCGTGGCTGCGACGGCCGGCTCGGGGATTGACTTCGAGCTCCCGGCGTCTGCGAGCGGCTTCTGGCAGCGGTGGTTATTCGTGCATGTCGGCGTGCTCAGCCCCCTGCTCTCGCTCCCGTCGGCACCCGCTGTTCCCAGCTTTGGCTGGGGCCACGAGAGGCTCGCTGACCCGCATCTTGCCTACGTCCGACTCCGGTTGAAGAGGCTAAAGGATCTTGGCGTCACTACAAAAAAGATACACTTCCGTGATGATACGTGTTTGTCACAGTAGGTCGCGTTTTTTGTCATGCATGTACATCCATGACAAATTTATGACAGAATCAAGATAGTCATACTTGTGCTGTCGTAGAAGTGTTCCATGACATTACCAAAATTATCATCACGGAAGTGTCAACTTCCATGATGATAAATCGCGCGTCACAGAAGTGCTTTCGTCAAGGGTGACCGACACGTGGCATCCACCGTAACGGAACGTCGTTAAGCTACCGGGTCGGGTTTTGGATCCGATAACCCATTAACAGCCCCGACCAATCGGGATTTTCCACGTGTAAAATCATCATTGGCCAGAGGAAACACGTGTCGGCTCATCGTTGGGACAGATGTCATCCACTCATTGGACAGAAGGCGCCTATGATACGTCGACACATGGCACGACCCAACAGAGGCCCATTCCTGTGAAAAGGCCGGCCCGTTTGACTTGGTCAAAAGGTGGCGGGCCGGCCCATGGAAAGCATGTTAACGGCCTGTTTGCATATAGCCCATTTACAGCCCGCTAACCCAAGGCCCGTTACGCCCTATCCGAATTAGGCCCAGTAGCGTCATCTGGGCCATCCAATATGATTCCAGCCTGTTTTCACTTCTGGCCCATGTATGGCCCATGACGTCTTTTGGCCCATATGAGGCCCTATGTAAGTCTTGGCCTATTAACGGCCCGTGGTGAAACTGGCCCGTAATGAATAGTGTATCACTTTACACCCATTAACGGCCCGTGGTGAAACTGGCCCGTAATGAACAGTGTATCACTTTATACCCATTAACGGCCCGTTCTTCCGTTGGGACGTTTCCAGCCCATGTTATCTTTTGGCCTTCTCAGAGCCCATATATTCTTGGGCTCATTTCCAGCATTCGTTTACTTACGGCCTGTTACTGTCATTTTCTGCTTCTGGGCCAAATTCAGCCCGTGGTTACAGTCGGCCCGTTTGTGGTCTGTTAATACGTTGGGCCGTTTTCATAGCGTCATCAAATACGGCCTATTAACGATGTCCCGTTATGGTCGGCCCATGAACGGACGATTCCAACTCTAGCCCGTTTACGGCCATAATGCGGCCTGTTATTGTCCCATGTTTGGCCAATCGATCATACGGCCCGTATAAGGCCCATTGATGAGACGGCCCGTAGAAGGCCCATTGTTTCTACGGCCCATAGAAGGCCCATTGTTTCTACGGCCCGTAGAAGGCCTACTGTTTCTACGGCCCGTAGAAGGCCCACTGTTTCTACGGCCCGTAGGAGGCCCAGAGTCACTACAGTAAATATTAGCCCATGGTTATTGTGGCCTAGTTTTAAAAAATAGGTTATTGCAGCCACTAGCAAACCGCGAAAAAAGAACTGCACTGACTACAAGCAAACAAATAAACAAGACAACAAGGAAATAAATAAGCAAGCAACTTATGCTAGGCTATCACGGCTATTACACATATTACATCCACTGGGCATCAAAGTTCGCCACCAGTGATCATAAAGCGCAACGAATAAGCAGATTACAAAAACTGGGCACCATTGCAGCGTAACAAAATAATACTGAACCGAGACCACTTCCAAGACAGTTCAAGAAAGGTTAGCCTTGCGGGGGAACTGCTGCGCAAGCTGCTGAGCAAGGCTGTGAGACCGGCCTAGCATGTCGGTCATAGCTTCCAGGTGTAGCTATTTAGCGATGAGGTTCTGATTGGTGTTCTCCGCAATCTTTCTTAGAGATAGGACTTCAAGTCGAAGTTGAGTTGCAGAATGCCTTTCTGCTAGAACTTGGGACTGAAGAAGTCGAACTGATTCAGACAACGAATTCTGTGAGCTTGTCTGACTGTTAGTCTCAAGTAACTTGAACACTACATCAAGACAAGACTTTGGGGTTGTCTCGCTATCTTCAAGATGTTTTGCCTTCTTTGCTGCAATATATGTTGGGTTTGTCTCACAGCCTTCAGCAGACTTGTGCATGCCATCAGGCATATCACCCTGAAACAAAGCAAAGAGATGACAGGTTTTGCACGTGTATAAACAAAGATGATAACTGTTCTGTCAATTCTATCCAATTTAAAATTAGAAAATAAAGAGTAAGTTCAAAATATCAATAACATAATTTGGCATTGTTCATAATGCGGGGAGCTTCACCACACTACTGGATTACCATGTCAACATAACAAGCATAGATGAAGGGCAAAGAAAATCATTGTATCTATTTTGGATAATGTGCATGGCATGTTGTTCATATCATCAGCCACATCAGTAAGATAAAACAGGAGATGACAAGGTGCAAACGTGGGCTGCTTCACCACACACTGGATTACAGATCCACAAAAACAAGCATACATATAGGGAGTATTAAGTAATGTGCATGGTATGAATAAGGAATTTGGTTTTACAAGTAAAACCTAGAACTTACGGTTCTTACGAACATGCATTTTGGTAGAAACAGCAAACTAAACAGCAGTAAACGATAGGGAGTATGAGCAAATTAAACAGCAGTTGAGGATTGTCGGAGTAATTGGCCACGGATACCCCGAAGACGGCGAGACAATAATTCAAGACATCGGGGCTAGCAAGCCCCTCAGTCCAACTGCCCAGCCGCTCCTGCCGGCTCCCTGTCCGACTGCTCATCCGGCCGGCTGCCGACTGCTGACTGCGCCGACCAGCCGGCTGCCGACTGCGCCAACAAGCCGGCTGCCGACTGCAGCCCGACCCGACATCGATAAGACCCCGACGTGGCGGCCATACCGCGGACGAGACGGCTGTACCTCGATGCCATCATGTATAGTGTCACTTGTCCCCTGGCACTACTTATGAAGTGACCCAGGGGACAAGCATGACACCCCACCATACCCCCTTGCTTCCATGCCACCACATAGCTTACATGCTAAGCTAGCCATGCCTATATAAGGCACACATCCATCCATCCATCCACACACATGTAGGAGCACCACACTCCCACGACCACAAATGGCCAGGCTCATGTGCCACGCTAGCTAGTTAGCTTCTTGCTACTACTTCATCTGGATACAGCTCCAGGAGCAACCCTGTACCAGATATACTACAGATACTCAGACATGTAGGAGTAGGGGTATTATCTCTCCGGAGAGCCCCAAACCTGGGTAAACTAGCGCGTGCTACTCGCATACCCGCTCCCGGGCTTATCAGCAGCAGTCTTACCCTCACACTAAGCCCTTGTGGCATCTGTCGCCTCACACCTCCCCCGTGAGAATACCACGACAGTTGGCGCCCACCGTGGTGTGGTACTACTACTATGCTACCACGTTGCTGCTGGTTTCGTAGTCCGGGCGGGAACATCTTCGCCATCACCACCGCGGCGTTGTGCCGTCTCTCCGGTAGCGCTCGGGGGCTCGACTTCGACCCGCACCCGGAGCGGTCGCGCGGGACGGCGCGTCCTCATCGTCGGCCTCGCCGCCTTCATCATCACCACCGTTGTGACGCCGGCTGTCCGTCCGCGCGCGCGCCGCGCGTGGGGCCTCACTTCGGTCGGCCGCATCCATCCACGCGCCTCGCGTCTGCTCCCCTCCATGTTGCACCTTGCTACGGCCGGAACGCGCTCCTCCGCATACCATCTATGCAAGCTAGCTAGATGCATGTCAAACCATGGTCATACACCATCCATACACTACCCATAAAAATCTCCCGGATGCAAGTCAGACACGCCCCAGAAAATGGCCGGGTATTCCCCATAAATCACCCAGATAACGTTCATACATGGCACAACATCTAGCTTTACGCCGCCTCGCCTCCGCTCCGCTCTGGCCACCAGCAGTCCGCCACCGCAGGCCGCTGCTGCCAGCTGCCGCTCCCGAGCGCGTCCACGGCCTCGCCTCCTCTCTGTGCTGCTCCGCCTGCTGCCAGTGGCGGCGTGGACGCCTCATCACCGTGCAGCCCCACACGCGCCCGTGGCCGGCCTCCTTCGCGGCTGCACGGCCACGCGCCGGCAGCTCCGCGTGCTGCCCCGTTCTCCTCTTCCATGGCGCCGGCTCCCTCGCTGCTCAGGCTGCTTCTCTACCGGCTCCGCATGCGCCGTGTGCTCGCCGCGCCTTGCCGCACCTCACTGGTCTCCGGCGGCCTGCCCGCTCCTGCGCGCCGGCTGCTGCTCAGCACCCGCGGCCATGGTGGTACCTTCGAAGCCCCCAGGTCGCCTCCTGCGCCCGCGCATGCCCCGACCGGCCGCGCCCGGCTCCCTCCGCTCAGGCCGCCGGTTCCGCCCCCACGGCGGGCTGCCGCCTGGTCCGGCCGCTCTTGGACCGCGCACGCGCCGACTCCGGCCTCGCCTCCGCCCGGCTTCCGAGCCGGCCGACTCACCGCCAGTCTCACCCCGCACCGCCACCCATCGTCCCGTGCTGGCTGCACCTCGACGGTTGGCCGCCCTCGCCGGCTGCGGTCGCGCCCGCCTGCCAGCTAGCGGCGGCGCTGTCCGCACCCCGCCTCTGGCTCATCCAAGCCGCTCCGCGCGGGCCTCCCCGCCATCCCTTACCGGCTTCGCCTCGCGCGCGCCCCGTGCCGACTCCAAACCGCCAGATGCCCCGCTCTGGGTCCTCTGTGCCGGCTCCGGCTCCCCGGTGCCCGGCGGGTCCGAACCCGCGCCTCCGTCCGCTCCGCACACAGCGCCGGCTCCGCCTCCGCTCCGGCCGGCTCCTGCGCTCGCCGGCTCCCCGCAATCCGGCTGGCCGGCTCCCGCGCGTCGGCTCCGCCGTCACCCGGACGGCCGGCCCCGCCCGTCACCCGGCTCGGCCTCCCCTACCGCCGACTGTTGCGCTCCAAGTCCAGCTACCTGCTGCGGCCGAGTGCCCGAAGAAAAAAGCAGAGGCCGGCTGCAAAGAAAAAGGGCCGACTGCGTAGCCCCTGCTGACTGCTAAAAGAAATAAAAAAGTCGCAGGCCGGCTGGCCTTGTAAAAAAAAGAGAGAGAGACAAAGAAAAGAATTACGTACGGGTGCTCACAGCCGGCTGAAAAAAAAGAAGTGGGCGTCCGAGAAACGAAGCAGAAGAAAGAAATGTGCATCCGACTGCCAGATGTGCGTCCGACCGCTGGCTGCCTGGCCGGCTACAAAGAGCCCGACTGATGTGTCGGAGTCCGCCTGCCCAGCCGGCTGAAGAAGAAAAAGAAGACAAAGTAGTCGCCGAAAGATCCGGCCCGACTGCTCAGTAGTCGTCCCGAATCTCGGGGGCTACACCCAGCGGGTGCGCTGACGCGCCCCCGCGAGGAAGAAGACAAAGTAGTCGCCGGGAGATCCGGCCCGACTGCTCAGCAGTCGGCCCGAATCTCGGGGGCTACACCCAGCGGGTGCGCTGACGCGCCCCCGCGAGGAAGAAGACAAATTAGTTGCCGGGAGATCCGGCCCGACTGCTCAGCAGTCGGCCCGAATCTCGGGGGCTACACCCAGTGGGTGCGCTGGCGCGCCCCCACGGAAGATTGCAAGAAACAAAAACAAGAGAAGAAACAAGAAAAAGGGCGCTGCCAGACGCATCGCCACCTGGCCGGCTGTGCCAGGCCGACTCGGTTGCGTTCTGCTTGCCGCCTGGCCGGTCAAGCCCAACCGACTGGACCCTCCTCGAGCGCCTAGAGGATCGAGGGCTACACCCATCGGGTGTGCCAACGCGCTCCGCGAGCGCCGAGCCGCGCCGGCTGTCTTCGACGACTTCCGCCTCGGCTACACAAAAATCAATGTGAGTTCCTCACCCGCATATTTTTTCCCAGCGAGAGCACGGATAACCCCGAGCGATGCTCGGGGGCTATCTCCGCATTTGATTACAGTTGCAGCACTGTTCGCCCCGGCACCAGCCAGAGTTGGCCCGGGGGCTGGCCGCTTGGCCTGAGACGTTTGTTCCCGCAGACGGCTTAGTAGCGTGCGCGGTACCAAAGGCCCACTCTTAGTCACAGACCGCAGAGCGGTTGTCCGGCTAGCAAGAGTGAACGCTAGAGGCCACCCACGCGAAAAACGTCCGGGAAGAAAAGCGGTTCGGGCGACCCGGCCGTTTTCTTTATGAGTATCTGCTCGGTTAAAGTCGCTCCCAGAGTCTGAGTATTGTACACTCCACTCCGCGGCCCACTCTCAGCCACAGACCGCAGAGCGGCTGTCCGGCAAGCGAGAGCACAAGCCAAAGAGCGGAGGGAACATGAAAGAGATTGAAGGGGGCTCGGACGAAACCGAGTCGGCACCCTCCGCATAAAACTTGCAGTGCTAAAAGCAATCATTGGATATATCTGTGTGGACTAACTTTGTCTTTTGCATGATCATTTCCATGAAACACCCGCCAAAAAACCTCCGCCCAACTTTGCCAAGTTGCCTGGAGGCTTGGGGGCTACTGTCGGAGTAATTGGCCACGGATACCCCGAAGACGGCGAGACAATAATTCAAGACATCGGGGCTAGCAAGCCCCTCAGTCCGACTGCCCGGCCGCTCCTGCCGGCTCCCCGTCCGACTGCTCATCCGGCCGGCTGCTGACTGCTTACTGCGCCGACCAGCCGGCTGCCGACTGCAGCCCGACCCGACATCGACAAGACCCCGACATGGCGGCCATACCGCGGACGAGACGGCTGTACCTCGATGCCATCATGTATAGTGTCACTTGTCCCTGGCACTATTTATGAAGTGACCCAGGGGACAAGCATGACACCCCACCATACCCCCTTGCTTCCATGCCACCACATAGCTTACATGCTAAACTAGCCATGCCTATATAAGGCACACATCCATCCATCCATCCACACACATGTAGGAGCACCACACTCCCACGGCCACACATGGCCAGGCTCATGTGCCACGCTAGCTAGTTAGCTTCTTGCTACTACTTCATCTGGATATAGCTCCAGGAGCAACTCTGTACCAGATATACTACAGATACTCAAACATGCAGGAGTAGGGGTATTATCTCTCCGGAGAGCCCCGAACCTGCGTAAACTAGCGCGTGCTACTCGCATACCCGCTCCCGGGCTTATCAGCAGCAGTCTTACCCTCACTCTAAGCCCTTGTGGCATCTGTCGCCTCGCTCCCGGGCATTTTGTAGAGAGTAATTATAGATATGATAATACTGGAAGGGATAGAGGATAATGAAGATAAGATGCAGATTGATGCTTCATAATCAACTACCAATCCCTGGAAGTACAAGCGTTACATGACAAAATGTACTAACAAGAGCAATGGGCTACACTTCCGCACTGGCATTGTCTGTGTATTCTACTTGTTGGTAAGATTAAATATAGATCTGATCTTTTTTAGTAAATGGTGGGCGAGGGAGATAAGATGCAGAATGCTACAAAATGAACCAATCCCTCTTCCCATAATACAAGAGTGTTTTGAACACTGGTGTACTATACAAAACGTTCTTATATTATGGGACGGAGGGAGTAGCTGTTAATGTAAGTACAGTGATAGACCACGTTCAGTCCTTACAAGAGGACTGCAGAGCTAAACCTCTTCAAAAGCATTGGGTTGATTCTAAATTTATGTAAGAGTCCATACAGATCTTATAATGTCCACCAAATGGACGATTACGAGGCTAACATGTGCAGTCATGCTACATAATCAAACAGCTATGAAAGTAAGTATGGTCATACAGGGCAAGAGGTACTCACAAGAGCAATGCAGTGTGCAGTATAGTTGCGAGATTCTGTGGACCCGTGAGAACGAATGTTCTTCTGCTAACAATTTTCGTACAAGTGAGACATTAAGGCAAATGCAGAAATGCAAATTGTGATGTGATATCATAGACAGTACCTTACGCTGCAGCCGAGACCAATGTGTAACAAGATTATTCCAGTCACCGTCGGATAAATGTAGCACCGGAGACTTTACAAAAATTTCGTTCAGAGGCTTGCCATCGAAGTGCGCTTGCCTCAGGTACGAACGATGCTTCATCAACGAGTGCTTGAAAAGCGCAACCAACCCTTGCTCGTCATCACAATCCAGTTTGCTCCTCGCCTATTTAAAAGAATGAAATCTTGTGTCTTTTGTCAGCAGAAACATATGCAGTAATGACCATGAATAACATTAGTACATTACTTACGCGTAAGTTGCGGAGGAAGACTGGAAATTGTTCTGTGTCTGCGGTATAATCTTTCCATGAAGGAAAGATGCGCACAAAGTGTAACACCCCGGATGTAACTTTCCATATTTGTAACTCCGACTCTTGCCATTTTCGGCTATGTGTTATGATATTCCCTCTGTGGTCGGGTTTTGTTTTTCGTTTTGCATTTTGTTCATGACATGCATCTCATATCATGTCATCATGTGCATCTCATTTGCATACGTGTTCGTCTCATGCATCCGAGCATTTTCCCCGTTGTCCGTTTTGCAATCCGACACTCCCACATGCACCGGCACACCCCTCTTGTTTTCTTTTCGTGAGCGGGTGTTGAACATTCTCGGAATGGACCGAGTCTTCAAGTGGCCTTGGTATACCACCGGTAGACCACCTGTCAAGTTTTGTTCCATTTGGAGGTCGTTTGATACTCCAACGGTTAACCGGGTAACCGCAATGTCCTTTTGTGTGTTGCAGCAAAACTCCCCTCCAAACAGCCCAAAACCCATCTAAGTCACTTCCATGCTCTAGGTCATTCGATCACGATCGTGTGGGCGAAAACCGTGCTCCATTTGGAGTCTCCTAGCTCCCTCTACCTATAAAAACACCTCCCTCTCCGAAATTCGGGCAAAACCCTAGATCAAATCGGCCCCGCCCCCACCGGACGTGTCCACTCCGGGCGGACGCATCCCCGCCGCCGCGCCCGGCCAACCGCTGCGCGCCACGTCAGCGCCTCGTACCCCGCGCCCCCCGCGGCCCGGCGAGCCCGCAGCCGGCCCCCGCGGCCCAAGCCGCCGCCGCCCGCATGCCGCGCGACGCCCCGCCGCCTCGCCGCTGCCGCCGCGCGACCTCGCCTCCGCCCATCGCCGCACCTCCCGCCGCCGCCTCCGCGCGCCTCGCTGTCGCCTCCGCCGCCCTCGTCGCTGGTCGCCGCCGTCTCCCTCGTCCTCGCCCGGCGCCTCCTTTCTCTCCCTCGTCGTCGCCCTCTCCTTCGGCCGGCTCCGCACCGAGCTCCGGCGAGCAGCCCGGCGAGCCTCGGCCCGATCCGATCTGGATCCCACTAGGGTTGACTTTCTTCCCCCCTCTCGAATTCTCCAAGTCCCGAATCTTTTACATTACATGGTCATGTTCATTGCATCATAACTCTCTGCATATAGCTCTGTTTCGTGCGTGTAATATATCGAAATGTTCGTCTCGAGATGCTGTTCATTTTGTTCCATTATGCCATGTTCATTTGAGTCCATCTTGATGCCCAAATCTCTGATGCAAGAGTGCTAATTGCTGTTACCTTCTGTTACTTATCAGAACTTGAGGATTTGTTATTTTTGTTGCTATTGATGTGTGCATCTTATGGGCATGAGCTCTACATGTGTTTTGATGTATGCCATGCCATCTTTACAGAGGTGTATGCCATGTATTTTTTGTGATCTATGTGGTGACTAGCACAAGCATGCAAACTAGGCTTTGTGATGTTTCTGATTTCAGGGACTTGGTAATTTTGTTGCTATGTATCCATGTGGGTATAGAGAGATCCATGCTTATTTTGGTGATGTTCAGTAAGGATGTTTTGTAGATATAGCTGTGCTCTGTTCATCCATGCCCTTGTTTGCAATTATGGAGTGACATAGCATGACTCAATCTTGCTCTACTTTTGCTATAAAATATTTCTGGCAGATTGTTTACGTGTTATTCAATTTTGCGAAGTTTGTTGTAGTTGATCCATTCATGCTATGTATTTTCTCTTGCCATGGATAGGTTCATAAACATGCCATCTTGCTGTAGGTATGCTTATTTTGTCATGCATTGCTTTGTGATGAGTGAATCATGCTCACCAAGATGCCCTCATAATGTCTGTTTCTGCCATGCTCTATTTTCTGCCAAGTCTGAAACCTGTTAACGAAACTTGCTATGTTTACATGGTTGCCATCATATTTTCTGATCCTTTTTGGCTTATGGTCAGTAAGGGATTTTTGTTCTATGCGTTTAGTAGATTCATGCCATGCATTGTTTTTCTATGTTAAGTTCCTGTAGCATGTTGATTTCTTACTCTGAACATTGCTACCTGATGCAGTTTCTGCCATGTCCAGTAATTTCACCAAGTCCGTGAACCTGTTATCTTTTGCACTTTTGCCCTGCTTGTTTGAACCTGTTATGTTGTGATCTACCCGCAGCTCAGTGTCCATCTTTTGTCAAGCATCTTCTGTAGATTACTTCCATATGCTTTGTTGCTATGTTGGGGTGCTGTAGCATAGTTACTTGGTGTATTTTAAGTGCTATTATGCTGTTAATCACAGATTCGTGTCATTCTTGTTTTGCTTGCCATTTGCAAACCGTGCATCCGTTTCCGTTGATTTTTATATCGATTTCGACCGAAATCATCTCATCTTTCCAGTGGCATACTTGGTTTGCCAAGTTACTGCCTTGTTCATCATTTTTCTTCCGGAGCACGCATATGCATCGCATACCACATCTCGCATATCATACATGTTTTGCATCATGTTGCTTGTGCATTTCCTGTGATTGATTGTGGTTCCATTGCTTGTGTTGTTGATGTGGGTAGAGCCGGAGACGAGTTCGTGAACGAGGAACCTGTTGAGTACGCTTACGAGGATCAAGCTTTCGACAACTCTGAGAACCTTGCAGGCAAGATGACCATACCCTCGAAATCATTTCTATCTTTGCCTTGCTAGTTGTTCGTTCTATTGCCATGCTGCGCTACCTACCACTTGTTATATCATGCCTCCCATATTGCCATGTCAAGCCTCTAACCATCTTTCCTAGCAAACCGTTGTTTGGCTAAGTTACCGCTTTTGCTCAACCCTTCTTATAGCGTTGCTAGTTGCAGGTGAAGTTGAAGTTGGTTCCATGTTGGAACATGGATATTTTGGAATATCACAATATCTCTTATTTAATTAATGCATCTATATATTTGGTAAAGGGTGGAAGGCTCGTCCTTATGCCTGGTGTTTTGTTCCACTCTTGCCGCCCTAGTTTCCGTCATACCGGTGTTATGTTCCTTGAGTTTGTGTTCCTTACGCGGTTGGGTGATTTATGGGACCCCCTTGACAGTTCGCTTTGAATAAAACTCCTCCAGCAAGGCCCAACCTTGGTTTTACCATTTGACTACCTACCACCTACACTTCCCTTGGGTTTTTGCGAGCCCGAGGGTCATCTTTATTTTAGACCCCCACGGGCCAGTGCTCCTTCAAGTGTTGGTTCAAACCGAGCTGCCTGCGGGGCCACCTTGGGGAAACTTGAGGACTGGTTTTACTCGTAGCTAGTCTCATCCGGTGTGCCCTGAGAACGAGATATGTGCAGCTCCTATCGGGATTTGTCGGCACATTCGGGTGGCTTTGCTGGTCTTGTTTTACCATCGTCAAAATGTCTTGTAAACCGGGATTCCGAGACTGATCGGGCCTTTCCGGGAGAAGGTTTATCCTTCGTTGACCGTGAGAGCTTATAATGGGCTTAGTTGGGACACCCCTGCAGGGTATTATCTTTCGAAAGTCGTGCCCGCGGTTATGAGGTAGATGGGAATTTGTTAATGTCCAGTTGTAGAGAACTTGTCACTTGACTTAATTAAAATACATCAACCGTGTGAGTAGCCGTGATGGTCTCTTCTCGGCGGAGTCCGGGAAGTGAACACGGTTTGAGTTATGCATGAACGTAAGTAGTTTCAGGATCACTTCTTGATCATTTCTAGCTACGCGACCGTTGCGTTGCCTCTCTTCTCGCTCTCATTTACGTATGTTAGCCACCATATATGCTTAGTGCCTGCTGCAGCTCCACCTTTACACCATCCTTTCCTATTAAGCTTAAATAGTCTTGATCTCGCGGGCGTGAGATTGCTGGGTCCTCGTGACTCACAGATTCTACCAAAAGAGTTGCAGGTGCCGACGATGCCAGTGCATATGACGCAACCGAGCTCAAGTGGGAGTTCGACATGGAACGTGGTCGTTATTATGTATCTTTTCCTGATGATCAGTAGTGGAGCCCAGTTGGGACGATCGGGGATCTAGCATTTGGGGTTATCTTATTTTCATTTGAATTTGACCGTAGTCGGTCTATGTGTGGATTTTGGATGATGTATGAATTATATTTATGTATTGTGTGAAGTGGCGATTGTAAGCCAACTCTCGTTATCCCATTCTTGTTCATTACATGGGATTGTGTGAAGATGACCCTTCTTGCGACAAAACCACAATGCGGTTATGCCTCTAAGTCGTGCCTCGACACGTGGGAGATATAGCCGCATCGTGGGCGTTACCAGTTGGTAATCAGAGCCATCCCCGACTTAGGACCCCCCTGCTTGATCGAATCGCTGGCGTTGTTGAGTCTAGAACAAAAATGTTTTGAGTCTTAGGATTATATATATCGGAGAGTAGGATTCTTTTTACTCCTCAGTCCCTTCGTCGCTCTGGTGAGGCCTCCTGACGTAGAAGTTTTGACTCTTCTCTCCTCAAATTTCAGTAAAAAAAATTTAGGATCACGCGGGTATCTTAGAATCGTTCCGATGGTTTTGTGACGAGAACATTGTTCTTGGTGCCTCCTGACATTTAGGGGTTGTGGCAGTGTCCCGGGGAGTTGAGCTCCAAGGTGTTGTCGTCACAATTTTATCGTTGCAGTTCTGGAATACCTGAGTTTCGCCGACATCGAAATCTCCTTTATGCAGTTGTTGGTGAGATCACCTCGACGCCACCCAGTACTGGGACGGGAGTTCGGGAGTATTGCCATAACTCGTATAACACATGCTTTTCGAAGGTTGAGGTACACGATTTCCGAAGGTTTGTTGGTTATGTGTTGACGGATGGATACTGCTGGATCTAGGGATTGCTAGTTTGGGTGATATATTTTGTGTCCCCTGTATCCCCAACACCAGATTGCATAACCAGAAAGTTTCGGGAGTTTATAAGTGGGAATTCAAGTAGCTCCTAGGATATCTTTCCGACAGACACATGATATGAGATTGGGGTTCGACGTCTAGTGGTCCGCCTTTCCACGGTTGGTTTTACAGTGGTCTCGTAGTGTCTTAAAGAGTCCTTGGCTATGTCGACTCGGGGACGCTTCGTATGTCATGTGCATTGCCTTGTACATGATGGTGCTGTACGATCGAGCCCGTGTGGGCCCCACCATGAAAACTTCGGACGAAATCTCTATCATATGTTCGTTCCGGCTTATTCTGCAAGCCAATACTTTGTTTTGTTTTGAATTGTGGTATTCGAGTTGCTTCGAAATCAAATGTTGATTCCATACCTTTTTCTAAGTGGCTTCTCAACTTAATGGAAGTGTGATGATTTACTATGGAATTCATTCGTTCATCCTCGTTCGAATGTTTATTGTGAAGACTATATGTTGCAATTTCTATCCGTTGATTCAACTTGTCTATTTGCCTATCTGTCTATCATGATGCTAATGGATGTCACCCTCTTCAGGATGGCTCCGCCAACGCGTCAGAATCCAGAACGCAATGAAGGGAGTCAGGCGAACCCTCCGCCACCACCTCCTCCTCCGGAGGCATGGCAAGCTATCATGGCAGCCACCAACGCCAATGCTCAGATGATTCTGCAACTCTTGCAAGAACGCACCCAAGGGCAAGGCAATCAAGGAAATCAAGGCCAAGGCAACAACCAGCCTCACTTCGCTACCCTCAACCAGTTTCTCGCAAATTAGCCCAAGTCTTTCAGTTACTGTGCCGAGGCCACAGATGCCGATGATTGGCTCGTGGACATCAACAAGCATTTTGAATGTAGCAATGTCAGGCCTGAGGACTATGTCAAGTTCGCTTCTTTTCAGCTCAAGGACCAAGCTGCTGATTGGTATCAACAATGCAAAGATTCCAGAGGAGGTCGTGTGATCACTTGGACTGACTTCTGTCGGGACTTCAAAGCGCACCACATTCCACAAAGTGTTGTTGAGAGCAAGCGTGAGGAGTTCCGCAATCTCAAGCAAGGCAACATGTCTGTGTATCAATTCAACATCCAGTTTCAGAAACTTGCCCGCTTCGCTAAACAAGACATTCCTGATGAAAAGAGCATGATCTATCACTTCAGAGGTGGCCTTAGAGAGGATCTGCAGTTAGCTCTCGTTCTTGTTGAGCCTACTCAGTTTGATCAATTCTATAATATGGCTCTGAAGCAAGAGGCTGCTCAGCTCAAGTGTGAGGCTTCTAAGAAGAGAGTCAGGGATGCAGTTCAGTCTTCTTCTTCCTCACTAGTGGCTGCTAAGCAACAGAAGTTCTGGTTGCCTCCTCCTCCTCCGTTTCGTCAGCCTTACCAGCAGAAGAACAAAGGTGGCCATGGATCTTCCCACTCATCCAACTCTGGCTATCAGAACAAGTCTCAGAATCAAGCTCCAAAGTTGAATGCTCCTTATCATCGTCCACTCTCGGAGGTGACTTGCAACAAGTGTCAGCAGAAAGGTCACTATGCTAACAAGTGCTTCAACCAAAGGCGCCTTCCGCCTCCTCCTCCTGTGAGATCTTCCAGCAATGAAGTGGTCAAGCATAATCCAAAGTCTTCTAAGGTGAACATGATGAATGCAGCTCAAGCGGAGGAATCTACTGATGTGATAATGGGTAATCTCTCAGTTAATGATATTCCTGCAAAAGTTTTATTTGATACTGGTGCATCGCATTCTTTCATGTCATACCCATTTGCATCGAAGCACAATTTTGACACAGAGGAATTATCTAGAGCAATGCAAGTTATTTCTCCGGCTAAGCGTTTGAGCTCTAGCATGATGGTTCCAAATGTCGGTATCAAGATGGGCGACTAGAAATTTCTGTCTTCTCCAATTGTTCTTGGTGACTCGGATATTGATCTAATTCTCGGGATGAACTGGATTTCTAAGCACGAGGCTCAACTTGATTTTGCTGCCAGGGAAATTCAACTGACACACTCTTCTGAGGATGTTATCATCTATGCCGCTCGTGATGAAACCATTCGGTTATTTTCTCTCAATGAGAAGGGCGAATTGAATGCCATCTCTCAGATTCCAGTCGTTTGTGAGTATCAAGATGTCTTTCCAGAAGAGCTTCCGGGTATGCCTCCTCACCGGCCAGTTGAGTTCGTTATCGATCTTGAGCCTGGCACGGAACCCATTTGCAAGCGTCCATACAAGCTTGGACCCAAGGAGCTGAAGGAATTGAAGAAACAGCTCGATGAACAAGAGCGTCTAGGTTTGATCAGACCGAGTTCATCTCCATGGGGTTGTGGTGTTCTTTTTGTCCAGAAGAAGGATGGCACAGACCGACTTTGTGTCGACTACCGTCCATTGAACAAGAAGACAATCAAGAACAAGTATCCACTTCCCAACATCAATGAGCTATTCGAGCAACTTAAGGGTGCTAATGTGTTCTCCAAGCTTGACCTTCGAATGGGTTATCATCAGATTCGCATTCGTGAAGAGGATATTCCCAAGACAGCATTCAGAACAAGCTTTGGTTCTTATGAATATACGGTCATGTCTTTCGGCCTTGTCAATGCTCCTCCAACATTCTCTCGGATGATGAATTTCATCTTCAACCCCTATACCAATGAATTCGTCCTGGTGTATCTTGATGATATCTTGGTCTTCTCCAAGAATAAGAAGGATCATGCCAAACATTTGCGATTGGTGCTCGACAAGCTCAGAGAGTATCAATTCTATGCGAAGTTTTCCAAATGTGAGTTTTGGCTTGATGAAGTTCTTTACCTTGGTCATATCATCTCTGCCAAGGGCATCGCTGTTAATCCCGAGAAGGTGTCCGCAATTGTGAATTGGGAACCTCCTCAGAATGTCAAGCAGCTTCGCAGTTTTCTTGGTCTTGCAAGCTATTGCCGAAGATTCGTTGAGAATTTCTCTAAGATTGCAAAGCCTCTTTCCAACCTCCTCTAGAAGCATGTGAAGTATGTCTGGTCTCCTGAGTGTGACGTTGCTTTCAACACTCTCAAAGAGAAACTCGTCACAACTCCTGTCTTAACTCCTCCTGATGAATCCAA
This sequence comes from Aegilops tauschii subsp. strangulata, assembly GCF_002575655.3. Lineage (NCBI taxonomy): Eukaryota > Viridiplantae > Streptophyta > Magnoliopsida > Poales > Poaceae > Aegilops > Aegilops tauschii. The sequence goes on along the minus strand of NC_053038.3, from coordinate 345,880,262 downwards.
ACCATTTGAAGTTTTCTGTGATGCTTCTCTTCAAGGTCTTGGTGCTGTGTTAATGCAAGAGAAGAAAGTTGTCGCCTATACCTCTCATCAGTTGAAGCCCAACGAAAAGAACTACCCCACTCACGATCTTGAGTTGGCGGCAGTTGTCCATGCATTAATAACATGGAGACATCTCTTGTTGGGAAGACAAGTGGACATATTCACCGATCACAAGAGTCTCAAGTACATCTTCACTCAGCCCAACCTCAACCTCAGGCAGACTCGTTGGGTCGAAATGATTCAAGAGTACAATCTGAGTATCGACTATACTCCAGGCAAAGCCAATGTCATTGCAGATGCTTTGAGCAGGAAGGCTTATTGCAACAGCCTAATTCTCAAGCCATTCCAACCGGATCTTTGTGAAGCTTTCCGCAAGCTGAATCTCCAAGTTGTTCCTCAAGGCTTTCTTGCCAACCTCATAGTCTCTCCTACTTTGGAAGATCAAATTCGTGAGGCGCAACTTCTTGATACCATGGTGAAGAAGGTGAAACGTGGTATCGACAAGGGCCTTTCCAAATACAAGTGCTATCACATTGATGACAGAGACACTTTATTCTTTGAGGACCGGATTGTGGTTCCTAAAGGTGATCTAAGGAAAGTCATTATGAACGAGGCACACAATTCTCTTCTTTCCATTCATCCTGGAAGTACGAAGATGTACCATGACCTCAAGCAGTCGTATTGGTGGACTTGAATGAAGCGAGAAATCGCTCAATTCATGAATGAATGTGATGTCTGTCGAAGAGTGAAAGCAGAACACCAACGACCAGCTGGTCTCCTCCAACCTCTTGCTATCCCAGAATGGAAGTTTGATCATATCGAAATGGACTTCGTGATGGGATTTCCCAGGTCCAAGCGTGGAAAATGCTATCTTCGTTGTCATTGACAAGCTTACTAAAGTGGCTCATTTCCTTCCAATCAAAGAATCTATCACAGCAGCTCAGTTGCCAGAGCTATACACCTCCAGGATTATCTCCTTGCACGGCATTCCACAATTGATTTCTTCAGATCGTGGAAGCATCTTCACTTCTAAGTTCTGGGACTCCTTCCAGAAGGCCACGGGCACCAACATTCGCTTCAGCACAGCTTTCCATCCTCAAACTAGTGGCCAAGTCGAGCGAGTCAATCAAATCCTTGAAGATATGCTTAGGGCTTGTGTCATTTCCTTTGGCATGAAATGGGAAGATTGTCTTCCATATGCTGAATTCTCCTACAACAACAGCTTCCAAGCGAGTTCGGGCAAGGCCCCATTCGAGATTCTCTATGGCTGAAAGTGTCGTACTCCTCTCAATTGGTCAGAGACTGGTGAACGCCAACTTCTTGGCAATGACTTAATCACAGAAGCAGAAGAAATGTGTAAAGTCATCCGGGATAATCTCAAAGCCGCGCAATCGCGCCAGAAGAGCTACTATGATAGTAAGCACCGTGATGTGGCTTTCGAGATCGGAGACTGTCGGGGATATACCCCGCGGTATGACCCGGCCGGACTTGGCATTTCGCTGATGACCCGGCGGAGGACTAGCGACTCATGGGTTTGGCGGCTCATTGGTCAGACAGCTCATGAACTAGACGACTCATGGATGGCCCCGACGATGGGTCAGATAGAGGACAAGGCCCAAGGCCCAGAAGGCCGGCTCACGTTTATGATGGGCCGGTTTAAGAAGAAAGGGATGACGAATATTTCCTTTACGAGGAAGCAAGACCCGGACTTGTAATGAACTTGTAAGAGAAGATAGACTAGTCCTAGTCCTACTAGGACTAGTCATGTAACCCGCCCCTCTAACTTATATAAGGAGGGGCAGGGCACCCCAAAGAGGGACAAGCAACAAGAAACAATCTCTAGGGATAGACACAAAGAGCCGGCTTACCAGCGACTCTCTCATGAGCATAATGAGACCTAGCCACAAACAGCATGTAGGGCTATTACCAGATGATGTTTCCCGGGGCCCGAAGCTGTCTAAATCCTTGTCTTGTCTTGCGTCTCTCGATTCCGCCCAACCCCTCTCAAGCTACCACATAGATGCGCTGGCCTCGCGACTAAGTCCTGACACTAAGGACATCTGCCGTGACAATTCCACGACAGAGACAATGTCTACCTCCGCGTCTCTCCAATGAAAGGCACTCGTCGCTTCGGTATCAAAGGGAAGCTTGCCCCTAGATACGTGGGTCCTTTCAAGATCATTGGCAAAAGAGGCGAGCTCGCCTATCAACTTGAGCTTCCCACCAACTTCGCGAACGTGCACGATGTGTTCCACGTGTCACAGCTTCGCAAGTGCTTCAAGACGCCTGAGCGCACCATCAACTTCAAAGAGACAGACCTCCAAGAAGATCTGTCTTATCATGAGCACCCCATTGCTATTCTTGAAGAAACTGAGCGCAAGACTCGCAACAAGTCAATCAAATTCCTGAAAGTGAAGTGGACGCACCATTCCGACCGAGAAGCCACCTGGGAACGCGAGGACCACCTCCGTTTCAAATATCCGGAGTTCTTTCAGTCCTAGATCTCGGGACGAGATCCTCTCGTAGTGGTGGAGTGTTGTAACACCCCGGATGTAACTTTCCATATTTGTAACTCCGACTCTTGCCATTTTCGGCTATGTATGACGATATTCCCTCCGTGGTCGGGTTTTGTTTTTCGTTTTGCATTTTGTTCATGACATGCATCTCATATCATGTCATCATGTGCATCTCATTTGCATACGTGTTCGTCTTATGCATCCGAACATTTTCCCCGTTGTCCGTTTTGCAATCCGACACACCCACATGCACCGGCGCACCCCTCTTGTTTTCTTTTCATGAGCGGGTGTTGAACGTTCTCGGAATGGACCGAGTCTTGTCAAGTGGCCTTGGTATACCACCGTAGACCACCTGTCAAGTTTCGTTCCATTTGGAGGTCGTTTCATACTCCAACGGTTAACCGGGTAACCGCAATGTCCTTTTGTGTGTTGCAGAAAAACTCCCCTCCAAACAGCCCAAAACCCATCTAAGTCACTTCCATGCTCTAGGTCGTTCGATCACGATCGTGTGGGCGAAAACCGTGCTCCATTTGGAGTCTCCTAGCTCCCTCTACCTATAAAAACACCTCCCTCTCCGAAATTCGGGCGAAACCCTAGATCAAATCGCCCCCGCCGCCACCGGACGTGTCCACTCCGTGCGGACGCATCCCCGCCACCGCACCACGTCAGCGCACCGTACCCCGCGCCGCCCGCGGCCCGGCGAGCCCACAGCCGGCCCCCGCGGCCCGAGCCGCTGCCGCCCGCCTCCCGCGCGCCTCCTCCCGCGACGCCCCGCCGCCTCGCCGCCGCCGCCGCGCAACCTCGCCGCCGCCCATTGCCGCACCTCCCGCCGCCTCCTCCGCGCGCCTCGCCGTCGCCTCCGCCGCCCTCGTCGCCGGTCACCGCCGTCTCCCTCGTCCTCGCGCGGCGCCTCCTTCCTCTCCCTCGTCGTCGCCCTCTCCTCCGGCCGGCTCCGCCCCGAGCTCTGGCGAGCCTCGGCCCGATCCGATCTGGATCCCACTAGGGTTGACTTTCTTCCCCCCTCTCGAATTCTCTAAGTCCCGAATCTTTTACATTACATGGTCATGTTCATTGCATCATAACTCTCTGCATATAGCTCCGTTTCGTGCGGGTAATATATCAAAATGTTAGTCTCGAGATGCTCTTCATTTTGTTCCATTATGCCGTGTTCATTTGAGTCCATCTTGATGCCCAAATCTCTGATGCAAAAGTGCTAATTGCTGTTACCTGCTGTTACTTATCAGAACTTGAGGATTTGTTATTTTTGTTGCTATTGATGTGTGCATCTTATGGGCATGAGCTCTACATGTGTTTTGATGTATGCCATGCCATCTTTACAGAGGTGTATGCTATGTATTTTTTGTGATCTATATGGTGACTAGCACAAGCATGCAAACTAGGCTCTGTGACTGCTGTTATTTTGTTGCTATGTATCCATGTGGCTACAGAGAGATCCATGCTTATTTTGGTGATGTTCAATAAGGATGTTTTGTAGATATAGCTGTGCTCTATTCATCCATGCCCTTGTTTGCAATTATGGAGTGCCATCGCATGACTCAATCTTGCTCTACTTTTGCTATAAAATATTTCTGGCAGATTGTTTACGTGTTATTCAATTTTGCCAAGGTTGTTGTAGTTGATCCATTCATGCTATGTATTTGCTCTTGCCATGGATAGCTTCATAAATATGCCATCTGGCTGTAGGTATGCTTGTTGTATCATGCATTGCTTTGTGATGAGTGAATCAATCTTACCAAGATGCCCTCATAATGTCTGTTTCTGCCATGCTCTGTTTTCCGCCAAGTCTGAAACCTGTTAACGAAACTTGCTATGTTTACATGGTTGCCATCATATCTTTTGATCCTTTTTGGCTTATGGTCAGTAAGGGACTTTTGTTCTATGCATATAGTAGATTCATGCCATTCCTTGTTTCGCTATGTTAAGTTCCTGTGGCATGTTGATTTCTTGCTCTAAACATTGCTACCTGATGCTGTTTCTGCCATGTCCAGTAATTTCACCAAGTCCGTGAACCTGTTATCTTTTGCACTTTTGCCCTGCTTGTTTGAACCTGTTATGTTGTGATCTAGCCGTATCTCAGTGTTCATCTTTTGTCAAGCATCTTCTGTAGATTACTTCCATATGCTTTGTTGCTATGTTGGAGTGCTGTAGCATAGTTACTTGGTGTATTTTAAGTGCTATCATGCTGTTAATCACAGATTCGTGTCATTCTTCTTTTGCTTGCCATTTGCAAACCGTGCATCCGTTTCCAGTGATCTTTATATCGATTTCAACCAAAATCATCTCATCTTTCCAGTGGAATACTTGGTTTGCCAAGTTACTGCCTTGTTCATTATTTTTCTTCCGGAGCACACATATGCATCGCATACCACATCTCGCATATCATACATGTTTTGCATCATGTTGCTTGTGCATTTCCCGTGATTGATTGTGGTTCCATTGCTTGTGTTCTTGCTGTGGGTAGAGCCGGGAGACGAGTTCGTGAACGAGTAACCTGTTGAGTACGCTTACGAGGATCAAGCTTTCGACAACTCTGAGAACCTTGCAGGCAAGATGACCATACCGTCGAAATCATTTCTATCTTTGCCTTGCTAGTTGTTCGTTCTATTGCCATGTTGCGCTACCTACCACTTGTTATATCATGCCTCCCATATTGCCATGTCAAGCCTCTAACCATCTTTCCTAGCAAACCGTTGTTTGGCTAAGTTACCGCTTTTGCTCAACCCTTCTTATAGCGTTGCTAGTTGCAGGTGAAGTTGAAGTTGGTTCCATGTTGGAACATGGATATTTTGGAATATCACAATGTCTCTCATTTAATTAATGCATCTATATATTTGGTAAAGGGTGGAAGGCTCGGCCTTATGCCTGGTGTTTTGTTCCACTCTTGCCGCCCTAGTTTCCGTCATACCGGTGTTATGTTCTTTGAGTTTGCGTTCCTTACGCGGTTGGGTGATTTATGGGACCCCCTTGACAGTTCGCTTTGAATAAAACTCCTCCAGCAAGGCCCAACCTTGGTTTTACCATTTGACCACCTACCACCTACACTTCCCTTTGGTTTTCGCGAGCCCGGGGTCATCTTTATTTTAGACCCCCACGGGCCACTGCTCCTTCGAGTGTTGGTTCAAACCGAGCTGCCTGCGGGGCCACCTTGGGGAAACTTGAGGACTGGTTTTACTCGTAGCTATTCTCATCCGGTGTGCCCTGAGAACGAGATATGTGCAGCTCCTATCGGGATTTGTCGGCACATTCGGGTGGCTTTGCTGGTCTTGTTTTACCATTGTCGAAATGTCTTGTAAACCAGGATTCCGAGACTGATCGAGTCTTTCCGGGAGAAGGTTTATCCTTCGTTGACCGTGAGAGCTTATAATGGGCTAAGTTGGGACACCCCTGCAGGGTATTATCTTTCGAAAGCCGTGCCCGCGGTTATGAGGTAGATGGGAATTTGTTAATGTCCGGTTGTAGAGAACTTCTTACTTGACTTAATTAAAATACATCAACCGTGTGAGTAGCCGTGATGGTCTCTTCTCGGCGGAGTCCGGGAAGTGAACACGATTTGAGTTATGCATGAATGTAAGTAGTTTCAGGATCACTTCTTGATCATTTCTAGCTTCGCGACCGTGAAGCTTAAATAGTCTTGATCTCGCGGGCGTGAGATTGCTGGGTCCTCGTGACTCACAGATTCTACCAAAACAGTTGCAGGTGCCGACGATGCCAGTGCAGATGACGCAACCGAGCTCAAGTGGGAGTTCGACGAGGAACGTGGTCGTTATTATGTTTCTTTTCCTGATGATCAGTAGTGGAGCCCAGTTGGGACGATCGGGGATCTAGCATTTGGGGTTATCTTATTTTCATTTGAATTTGACCATAGGCGGTCTATGTGTGGATTTTGGATGATGTATGAATTATATTTATGTATTGGGTGAGGTGGCGATTGTAAGCCAACTCTCGTTATCCCATTCTTGTTCATTACATGGGATTGTGTGAAGATGACCCTTCTTGCGACAAAACCACAATGCGGTTATGCCTCTAAGTCGTGCCTCGACACGTGGGAGATATAGCCGCATCGTGGGCGTTACACAAAGTTCATGACAACAACATAAGCTTCGTCTTCTAAACTGGGAAGAAATGGAATAGGGGTCCTATTTGCTGCAATTTGGGCTCTCTCTGGTTCGAAAAGGGATTTGGCAACTGGATTTGGTGTACTCTTTGCTGGAATGGGGGTTTTGCGTCGTACAGCTGGTGCTATGTCAACTGACATAATCATATTGTTTGCTGCAGTTGGGGTCTGCTGAGTTGGGGCATCAGAAATGACCAATGTAGTAGGGCTAGAGTCTGCTAGAGTTGGGGTATTTTGTGGGTCAGGTGATATTGCTACTACACCTAATGGGCTATTTGATTTATCAGGTGCCACTACCTTTTCCAAATACTTTGCTTGTGCTCCTCCACGATCAGCAATCGCCCTCTTCCTTTTGAACGTCTGATACACAAGAACAGCATTTGAATGGATAAATATGGTATGATGACAGATGGAATATGTACTGAAAATGGATAGGCAGGGCGTATTCACATACACGATGTGTAAACTAAGCTAATGGCAGTTCAACAAAGTAGAAGCAATGCAAAGCATCAGTTGCAAGATATGTGCGAGCAATGTAACCTTGGAAAGTTAGAGCAAGTACCTTGATGGGTGAATAAGATAGGGCATCTTCCTCTGACTCCTCCACTAGGGAGCTACATTGACTAGGTCTCCCTCTAGCTCAGAATCACTGTTAGGATCATATTCTGAGCATGAATCTGTAGGTGGAGAGCGTTTGCATTGCATTGCATCCAGACTTGATTTCAGTCTCTTAATGCCAAGTTTGACAGCTATGGCATTGTTCTGCTTTATTCTTTTCATGCGCGCAAACTCATAATCATTATGATGCTGTTCAGAATCTGAGATTCATGAAAACATAAAAAGTAGTCAGATTATCTATGGAATGCATTGCGGATTCAACTCGAGAGTGTCTCCCTATAAACCCCTGCATATGCAAAGTTCACCTCCCCAACCGTGCTGACCAGACCACACACAGAAATACAAACCCCTTATGTCTCTATAACAGGCAGGCACACATTTCAAAACTTAAGTAGGAACATTAGAATCATATGAAATTCGTATTTGAACAAATAAACTAAGCAATTATGAGTGGCGTAATGTTTAGCTTCTAGGGTGGAGTGTTGGTAGTGCGACACAAAGCAAGTAGGCAGATTGTATTCCATGTAAAAGATCGAAACCTATGTAAAATCTAGAAATGACACTTTCTTTCTATACAATGCAGTCTTCGTTACCCACACATGATGGAAGAGATCACATAGAGAAATACTATTCACTCATGTCTACGGTTCCAGTATTTAGAAACAGGGTGGTCCACCCTAAAAGAATATTGACAACAAATATGACAAGGCAAGCATAGATGTAGTGAATCAATCATTTACTTGTGAGCTTACTAGGACAAGTATGCAGAATTGTAACTGCAGTAAGAGACCATCCAAAATCTGAATGAAGAAGTTTGTCTAGCACTTATTGTTTGCAACTAATCGACGTGAATAATTGGATATTATATCGAATGAGTAAGAAAGACAAGTAAAATTGTCAACAAACCTGGCTTGCAGTAGTAATCTGGGTCAATGTCACTACGACCAGCAATCCAAAATGACTAGTTTCTGTTCCGAGGCCGGAATTTTGGAAACCCTTTGAACTTTAGAGGTACTAAAGATTACCGAAATACATCTGAACCATTAAGTGTAGGTAGCACTGAGCACACAACAAACCCTAATGACAGTCACGCCTAATGAGTAATGAATCAATTAGAAAATGGGTGATGAGGAGTGGCTGCTGAGTGTTGAGGACGTATCTCAGGATAAATCGGGTTGGCTCGGTGGGTGATGCACGCCTGAGCCCTGAACGGACTGGGAAGGTAGGCACGGCGGCGCGCCCGGGCAGCGGTGACGCTGTTGGGCGAGCGGCTCCTGGCCTCCTGTTAGTCCGGCGTCTCCTCCTCGAGTCATGCCGTCCGGGGACGGCAAGTCGCCAGCGAGGCAGGCGGCTGGGGGCGAGTAGAGATCGGAAGCGCGCAGCAGAACAGAGGGGAATCGGGGCCTGGGACGACCCAAAATCCCAGGGTGGGCCGGCCCACCGTGGGCACCCTGTAGAGATACACACCCAAGCGGCGAACATGCATTTTCGAAACTAATTTAGGAACATTTAGCTGACCAATTAAACAACTCCGTTTTAATAATATCAGATTCGTATTTGAACAACTAAGCTTGTCTAGCTTGATGGGTGGAGCAGTGTTATTATGACACGAAGCACGTATTCTGATCGTATAGTGATCATAAAAGGGGGAAACTCTAAGCATATTTTTTATAGCAAAAGAGGGTTTCCCCTCCTATTTCTATTAAAGAAACCACCACGGAACCAACATGATCAATTAAACCCTAAGCATGATCAATTAAACCGTATTATGGCTGTGCCATGGCAGATTTGAAGCTGCAAACCGGAGAAATGATATATAGCATCCATTGTTTGCTTCGAACTAAGAACTAAATTCTAAGAGCTGAAAAGAAAGTAGAGTAACCAAGTTAAGATCTATTTTCTGGTCGAGATCAAAAAGTTGAGGAGATATGAAGTACCACCTCTCTTGCGGCGCCGTGTAGGCATCATGGGTGCGATGGCTGTCGGTGGCGTTGAAGCAGGTCTGCGACGGTAGACAGGTGCATCGGGGGATAAGTCTCGTTGCGGTGGAAGAGAGGTCGTGTGAGCGGCCCCGGCAAAGAGGACGACGGCGTCGATGAAGCGAGAGGACGCGATGCAAGGCTATTGGTTCATCACCGTGGATGAGAAACGTCCATCTCTAGCAGTGGACGACGCGGTCTTGGTAGGCGCTCCGGCATGGTGGAGGATGGTGGCGATGGATGTGGTGGAGGACGGCGGCGATGGATGGGGTGGCGGACGGAGGCTGGTGTGGGGATGGGGTGTTCTAGCGCGGACGGTGTATGAATGGGAAAATGGAGGGAGAGGTACGGGAACCATGTTTTTGGGACGCGCCTGTCTGAAATATGGGAAAGTTACGAACTTAGCCCCGTTTAAAATTTGGACGTCTCCTCGGTTGGGGATAGGACGGTAATCTCGCATCTCGCCAATATTTGCCCAGAGCGATTTTGGGCGAGGAAAGGGTGGTTGGCGCCCATGGTTGGCGCCCACGGTGTATGAACGGGGCTGACAGGTAGGGCGGTTGTGTCACGTCTGAGTGAAGTTACAAACCTGCCCCTATTGAAAATATTTGCCTACATCGATTTCGGCCGAGTCGAGTTTGTTTTTCCGCCCACCGTGTATGAATGGGGAATGGAGGGAGAAACAGAGGTCTTTCGGACGAGCTTGAATCAAATGAGTTTTGCCGCCCAAGTTTGACGCCCACCGTGTCGGAATGGGCTCAGAGGCGGTCGTGTCACGCCTAATTGAAGTTACTAACCTACCCCTATTTAGAGCAGTGGAAATCGGTCCGATGGATTGTCCGTGTAATGGGTAGACAGTAATTTCCATCTCCCAAACACTTGGCTTCGGGCAGCCGACGTGCGAGTGGACATTTTGCTGCTCTTTCGAATTTTGGGACAATAAGCATCCATGTTTACCCTGGCAACTAAATTCGAATCCATTTTGTATTCCTATATGAATCTTTATAAATCATTCTATGTGTTTTTATATATCTTCAAAAGGACGACAAAGATGTATTCCACTGTCATATATGAATATGGTTTACAAATGCCGATACTCAAATTCAGAAACTAGAATCCAGTTTAAGGTGAATTCGAATATTTGGAACACTTCATGTCCAACTCAAATGTCACACGCAACATAATGTGTACTCCCATTTAGATATGTACACAAGCGATGTATCAAGATTCAAATACCGAGTCAATCAACCAAGAATGTACAGAACTAACAGACATATAAACACTTATAGAGTATATGGATCAATAATATCAACTAACATACATAAGCCAGGCCATTGTACTTTTTTTGGCTACAACAACATCCTTTTTTTAGCCAGCATCTTGGCCCTTTCCGATGCGTGCCACTTATGGTCCATCTATACTACTACTATTGCTGAATGCACATTCAGCCCGATTGGCATATTTGTAGGTCTGGCACAGCAATCCAAATGAAATGTCTCCGAGTCTTATCAATTAATACAGACTTGTGCTCAAATAAAATTACAAACCAAAAAACAAAAAAAACAATTATTACATGATCTCTAAAACAAATGGTTTGATTGATTACATGAACAGACAACACAAAGGTTATTCAACTATGGAAAGAACATTTCACCTATGATTTACCAAGTAGGAATTTAAGTTCCTTTTTTCCTTCAGGACCTTAACAATCTGGTCAGTCTCAGCTTGCTTCGTTTTGAAATCCACCAAATATTTAATGGTTGTCTTGAGTACTGTGTGTGATTGTGTTGTTTGCTTCCTCAACATGTCAACTTCATCTCTAAGTGCAGAAGCAGAATCTCTTTCTACCACTAGTTTAGCCTCTAGAGCATCAGCAGTTGGCAATTCATAATGCACGATTGGGCCGGTGCCACTGCTAGAGTGCGGGTCACTTCAGAGCCATTGAGGGTGATGCGCTGGCGTTGGCTGGCCGCGCATGGATGCAGATCTTGAGTGGCATCGGAGCGCTACGATGCGGTGGACGAGACTGTTGGTGAAGCCCCAACGGCCTCGGGGGGCGGAGGTGCGACGATGTGCTCGGTGAAGTAGCCCCGGGGAGCTGGGAGACGGCGTCGGTGAAGCGCATGATGCGGTGGAACTCGGTGTCTGTGAGGCACGTCGGTTGTGGCGGCCGACGTTGTCGGTGGACCACCCGGTGCAGTGGACGAGGGCGTAGATGAGGTAGCTCCGGTGCGGTGGTGAAGCGCGATCGTCGTCTTCGTCGTCGTCGTCCGGCACAGAGGTGGGGAACGGTGGGGAAAGAGACGAGACAGAGGGGTGATTCTAGGGTTGGCGGCGACATAGGGATTTGAGCAATCTGGGCGCGGAAGGGGACGGTGGAGAAGAGAGATTTTGCAGGGCTGGAATTGGGGCCGCTAGATATTTCAATCCGAAACATGGAAGCGCGAACTTATATTGTCGTCGTCCTTTTTTGGGTGGGAGGGGGGTGGGTGGCTGGGTGCTACGCGTCCGTCCGACACACACGACCACCCCGACAGGACTATGCTTTGGTGTCTTAAGCCACCTGCCTTTGTGTCCATGACATGTGGGCCCAACAGGTGGCTGGCCCACATGTCAGTGACCCAAAGGCAGTTGCCTTTAAGGCACCGAAGCAGCGTCCACCCCGACACGACCCTGGTCTGCCTGGTGCGCCTACATTTGAGAATGCAAACGAATCTTCTTTCATTTGCAAACGAATCTGTATGTATTACCATGCCCATGTTTTCCTTGCAATAATTAGTCATTCGAAACGAGATACTCCATCCGTTCACTTTTGTAAGTCGTTTTAGACAACTTAAATGAACTGTTTTGCACATTGTCTGAAATGTCTTCAAGGTCTTATAAAAGTGAACAGAGGGAGTACTATAAATTAATTAATGAGGAGTTATTTGAAAAAAAAATCGAAACGGTACCCACGCTAACGTGGATTAGAGTGTGTGTCACGTAATTAGCTGTTTGAATTAGAGTGTGTGTCACGTAGTTAGTTATTTGAATTAGAGTGTGTGTCACGTAGCGATCTCCAATTCTAACGTGGATTTCGAATTTCACTGTATCCACGCTACTTTTTTTATACAAATTCATATGTATATGATGAACACCATGGTAGTGAGAAAACTTTTGGATGGATTCAAACATATAACCTACAAAATAGCACAACAAACTGAGTCAATGTCAACTTTTCAAAACTTAGTATGGCACAAATTCGAAATAATTACCCGTATGCCTAGTCCTCGGTTCAAATCTTACAATGTACACCGAATTGAAACATCGATATTAAGTCTCGTACTATGTACATTCAAATGTTGTTTTTAGCCCCTCCCCCCCCCCCCCCCGCACAAACGCTACATACTTCCTGTATCGGTCAATCTTCCTCTCCTAACCACCTTAGGAAGCTATCGGTTTCCAACACACGTTCATTCTTTCTCTCCATGTTTCGATCTCTAAGTCTCTCAACTACACAACCCCTTTTTCCACCCTGTTACCAAATGTATTTACCTCACACACCCGCCATTTGCACCCCATGCTGAGCTCTCTCTCTCTCCCCCTCTCCCTCTCACCCTCTCGCGCTAAATACATGCATTGCCTATCTAGCCCTCCCAACCTCTCGTGCGGACGCACGCACGTTGTATATCTAGGTCACTCCCTCGAGACTGTCTCACTCTTTCTTCTGCACGGCGGGCCACACTCGCTCAATCTCGCTTTCTTTATCTGAGTCTCGTTTAACCTCGTTTTCTTTCACACACAAATGATATATCTCCCTGTTCGGGCCTCGATCGACACACTCTATACTCTCTCACATAGATTGTCTATCTAGGTCAGTCCATCCAAGCCGCCGCCACTCTTTCGACCTCATGGTGGGCCACGCTCACTCAATCTCTCTCTGTCTCTCTCTCTCCGTATGTCTCGATTGACCTCGCTCTTTCTCGGACAAAAATGATATATCACCATGTTTGAGCCCAATTCGACCTATTCACATTGTATACTCTCTCACGCACATCGTCTATCTAGGTCACTCTCTCCAACCCGTCTCACTCTTTCGATCGCACGGCGACTCGATGTGATCGGTTGACCTTGCTTCCTCCCACGCACAAAATATATCTACACGTCTGTGACTGGATCATCTCTCAAGCTTTATCTTACAGCCCTCACCCTTGCCGAAAAGCTCAATCGGACAATATCTCTCTAGAGCATATATATTTGTTCAATGAATGTCGGACCACACTCACTTTGTCTCTCTATCTATATGTCTCTCGATTGACCTCGCTTTCTCACACCGTATCTTCCACGCGTTGAAGCTACTACCTCTCCATCCCTTGCAATTTACATTGCGAGGGGCACTCCAACCTTGGATTAATTTGTGAGGGGCACTCCAACCTTGGATTAATTTGTGTAGGCATTTATTCCGGTCGGTTTAGATTATATTTTCGTAGCTTTCGGCCCACAACTACTCCAAACACCGTTGCAACCCACGCAACTCCCCTAGTTGATTTCCCTCTAGCTCGGTCATCGCTCTCTCGCACTTCCTTTCTCGCCTTCAACGTCGCACCATGGTATTATTGAAAAAACTATGTTGTTCTCTTTAATTATTATAAATAAGCTACAAAACAACACACCGATAGTCCACTTGGAATGAAACAAATTTCGACCCACAAATTAAAGTGCTACAAACTACACACCGAGGGGCCCACATGTCATGAAACAAATTTGGACCCATATACAAATAAAAAAATAAAGTACGAGGATCGAACATGCGACCGGGCCTTCAAGCCGCACGTCAATAGGCAACATATGTAGAATAGCAATGTTTGTTGTACCCCCTTTGTTCACATAATGTTTTTATATTACCACAGCCTAATTAATGGATAACATGTAATATTATTTTTAGTACTATCCGCCTTCACTTACTGGTGGGTTCCATGTGTGCTCTCTCTCTCTCCTCCCCTTCTGCGTTTAGACGCACGGGCAAACAGGAAGAACTCGCGGGCGATGTTGCCGTTGACCATATCTGGACGCGTTAACAAGTCACGGCACCAGTTTCACGTACTAGCAGCACTAGTCAATGTGTACGTGCAATGCATGTTAATTTGGAAGTATATTAAGTGCATGCGGATATTAACTACTAGGATATTATTTGCGTGTTGTCATGTGATTAGCACTATTTTTGGCATGAAATTAACTGCACGCTAAACGTGTTGAGCGCTTGACATTGAAGCTGTCCAGGTCGTTGGATGACAAGGAATACATGTGGCTTGATGACATTTTATATTTAATTTGATACGGCTCTAGCAGAACATTCAATCGATCAAACCATACATTTCGTTCAGTCTGACTCCGACTTTAAATTATAAGACGATCGATATAAAATAAACGGAAATGATAAATGTTCGGATTTTAAGCATGGCAATCCGAACGTTTTTCATGGCAAATTTAGATTACGCGGCGGCGGCGGGGCTGTCTCACGGTGGGAAGCGGCTCCTCTGCCGTGCTCTGTGTGTCGTCGGGCAACTGACCGACGACGACAGCGGCGTCTTGCGCCGTTGTTGGCGTACTCCTGGACGTTGGCCTAGCTTCAAGGAAGGCCAAAATGTTCTAGACTTTGGAGCGAGTCAACTGGCAGGAGGAGGCGACTGGCGTTGGTGCAAGGAAGCGGTCGACGGCGGCCATCCATGCTGCTGAGGGGGGCACTGGCACCCGCGCGGGGACAGGCGCTGTCAACGGCGCGGCGGAGACATTCGTGTGCACGGGCACCGGCACGGGTGCGCACGTCAGTGCACGCGCAGGCGCATGCGCTGGCAGGTGCACGGGCACCGGCACGGGCGTGCGCGTCAGTGCACGCGCAGGCGCATGCGCTGGCAGGTGCACGGGCGCGTGAAAGTCGGTGGGGACCTCGTCGAACCCCGTGGGATCAAGCTCGGCGACAATGTGCGGCTCCCAGCCCATCAATGCCACGGGGATGGGCGCTGGCGCAGTCGGGGCGACGAGAGCCGGAACGGGAGCGAGGACAGGCACGGCGTCTTCCCGGAAGGCCAGTTCAAGCTCGTCCCAAAGCGCCTTATGTTCTTGAGACTCCGGCTGGGTGTCTTCCTCAGGAAACTGGAACACTAAGGGCAGACCATCGTGATGCGGCATGGCGTATGTTTAGGTCAGGCTAGTTGGAGGTAGACGACAGGAGAATCGGAGAGGAAGAGAGAGGATTGTAGCGATACCGGGTAGTGCGGGGTTGATTTTAAACTGCGGCGCCGGCGACATTAAAAGTGGGAGCAGTTGGGACGACGGTGGGCGGCGGAGCCTGGTCAAAGGGCTCGCCTCCCGGTGAGCCTGCACAGCGGTCTGCTCGCATGCCTCCCTGACTGCCAGCGCAGCGGTCTGCTCGCACGCCTCCCGTCGACTCACACGCTTGCTCGGACGGCACCTGCCGATGAGAAGCGGGGACTCGTGGCCGCACGTAAACGCCCATAGTTTCAATAGTGAAAGCGTTCGCCTTAACGTGACAGGTCTTTGTTCCAAAATACCTTGGCTCTTCATTTGTGCAACTTGTCATAAGCAGCTTGTCTCAAATTGAAGAAAAAACTTACAAAGTAATATTTGTGCCATATCACGTGACCATGCTTAGTTTCAAGAATTTATGCTCACTTTTGGATTTTCTGAAATTTAAGATCCAGGATTCGAAACAATATCATAACCTGCATCATGCAATAAATTTTCAAGCCGTACATCTGTCCTGTTGTATTTCTTAAGAAAGGATTTGGTCAAACATTTTGCTTAGTTAGACTTCAGACAAGTTATATATGCAGAGTAAAAGGATAATCCCTCCGTACAAGTGCATTGCCTGATATATTAACTCAAGTACTAGGCACGAACAAACGGGCTCAATTCTGTGCTCATCCTAGTGTAGTAGTAGTAGTAGTACTAGGCAATGCAGTTGACGGGTGACCTTGACGAGCGGCGACCGAGGGAATTGAACCGTGCTCGGCACGGTAGGTAACGTTGTCTAGTTACTAAAGCATCCCTCCGTTGTTCATCGATAGTCATTATGGACCGGGGACATGAGGGGAATTTCCTAGGGCTGGAATTCTGGCCGCCAGATATTTCGACTTGAAACGCTGAGGCTCGACTGCTTGGGGTTGCCTAATGTGCGTACCACGCACGCCACCAAAGGACACGAGCCCGGTTTTTTTTAGGATCAACACGAGCCAAGGTCTGGCTGGTACGCCGTTGGGTCCTACCATTCGAGAATACGAAAGGAACCTTTTAAATTGCCGAACGAATCTATGTGTATTACAATACCCGTATTTCTCTTGCAAATACTAATCTCAACGTGGTAATTGATTTATGACGAGTTGTTGAATTAGAGTGAGTTTGTGATATAGTGATCTCAACGTGGATTTCACATTTCATGGTATCCCTAGTAAGTTTTCCAATGCAAATTCAAATTTAAAAGATGAACAATATGGAGGTGAGAAAACTTTGTATGTATCAAGCATATGACCACACACACACACACAGAGACACACACGCACGAACACAACAACAATCCAATAAGTATAGTGCATCTATTTTTCCAAACCATGCATGTATGACACGAATTCAAAAATACTCCTTCTATTCCTAAATATTAGTCTTTTAGAGAGTTCAACAAGTGACTACATACGGAGCAAAATGAGTGAATCTAGACTCTAAAATATGTCTATATACATCCGTATGTGCCAGTCCATTTGAAGCCTCTAAAAAGACTAATATTTAGGAACGAAGGGAGTAAAATGTAAGACATCCATGGTCCTCAGTTCAATATTTAAAATGAACATGAAACTGAAACATGAATATTAAGTCTAGTACTACAGTACATGCAAATGTTGTGTTTAGGCGGAGCTTAGATAAAATTGTGGACCTCTATTTAGGGTTGTTTAGATTATATTTGTCCCCACCCTCCCAACCACCGATTGGTTGTTCACCCCCCACCCCTCCTCCCCGGGAGAATATCATGTGCCCCCCATACCTTAGATGCTATATGCCGATACGAGCTGCATGGAGCTTGTAGATCTGAGATATAGCAGCTCACATGATGTGTCTTAATATTTTTGCAGGAAACCTTGATGAGTTTGAGAATTGCACACAATTTGTACAAAAACTACTTAGATGCCCTTTGATCCCATATCCAACGACCTGGAAGCTCGTATCACCGTAGCATCTAAGATGAAGGAGGACATCATATTCTCCTGTATGTAAGAATATCATGTGCTACCACACCTTAGATGCTTTGGTGCTACAAGCTCTTCGGAGGCGTTGGATTTGTGACCCAACACCTCCTCGGTGGTTTGAATGGTTTTTTGCAGAAAAGCCCCAAAAGAGTTCGGCCACTGGTTACAAGCACAAAGACTGCTCAGATGCCATTGGATCTCAGATCAAACGACCTCCAAGCTCGTATCACCGTAGCATCCAAGCTGCGATAGCACCTTATGTTTTCTCGCACGGGAGAGTATGAGGTGCTCCTGCACCATAGATTCTATGGTGATACGAGTTCACTGTGATCTAACGGCCCACAGTAGGAGGTTTTAATGTTTTTGCAATATACGACTGATAGAGTTTGGGAAATATGCAGAAAGTACAAGTACTACGCATGTGCCATCTGATCACTGATCATACGACCTAGATGCTCATAGCACCGTAGCGGGTAATTAAGCTATGGGGAGCACCTAATATGAGCACCGGGGAGCCGTTGGATCGAAGATGCAGCGGCACACACGAGGCCTGAATGTTTCATTTGCAAAAAAAACCTTTGGAGAGTTTGGAAATTGCGCATAATTACAAAGACTACTCCCAAGCCATTGGATCTCACTTCCAACGGTGTAAAAACTCGTATCACCATAGTATCTAAGCTGCAGGGTGGATGTGATATTCTATGCCGCTGTCATTTTTGTTCGTAAACTTGCAAAATACGTGTAAATCGTGCCGTTACTTGTCTAACCGCGCAAAGTGTTTGTTCAAAAAAACCATCCTACACTGAAATATCGGAACGACACACGGGGGTCCCACTTGTCATTAATCAAATTTGGACCTAAAACTAACAAATCTGAAAGACGAGATTCGAATTGGCAACCTGGACTACAAAGCGTAAGTCGATAGCCTGAAAAAATGAATGGTTGTTGGCTTTGTCCCATAACTTGATTTTATACAGTACTTGTGTTGAGTAGAGTAGAGGGAGTGCCTCGTCAACACGTGCATGACCGTTGTCTCACTTACTGGTGGCTCCCAGGTCTGCGATCTCAATCTCTCTTCTCTCCATCGTCTAACCTTTGCACGGGCACACACGAAGAGCGGCGCTAGCTTGCCGTGGTGTTATTACAACTAAAAAAAGCTTGGAAAATAGAAGAATCACCTAGAACAAGAGACGTTGTGGCTGGTCGAGACGGAGCTAACCACATCTATCCTCCGTGCCACGTTTGCATGATGAAGCTGTGTGGCTAGTGGGTTGTTTTCGACCGACTGGCTGGGTCCCGAGGTCGAACCATAGGTACTACGTCTGATACAGTATATTTTTACACGCACATTTTTCCTCCGTGCCGAGACGTGGCACACCCTACCGCGCGGTTTCGGGGTCCTCCCGGGTGGTGCACGCATATATTCTTCCTGACGTGGGACGCCCTACCACGCGTTTTCTGGGTCCTCCTCCATCGTAGCGCTGAAGCAAGTAAATGAGTCGTCAAATCACGAAAGACCACCTTTCCCGCCGAGTACATCAGTGAAGCACGGTGGCTAGCTAGTTGGGCTAGTTCGACCGATTAGCTAGGCCGCCGCCACATTTGTTTTTTCACCCCTCTTTTTATCTACTTTCCGGCAGGTAAATTTAAATATCCACCGCGGCGTTGCTCTGGTGTTTGGGTGCGGCAGGATTTTTAATTTTTTGATTGACGGGAGCAGACGCGACAGGATTTTTAATTTTTTGATTGACGGGAGCAGGCGCGGCAGCAATTAGTCACGATGACTCCGCCTGTAAAAACCCACTGCTCCCTGATGTGAGAAGTCGTCGACTGGTGTTTTACCGTGGTGAAAACCAAAAGATTCCCCGCTCCCTCTGCCTTCTCGTAGATTGCATTGCCTTTTAGCCTTTTCGCCCCCTTTGCTTCCTCTCCCCATTGCTTCTAGCTGGTGCCATGGCGGCGCAGTAGATCACGGAGTCCGAGGTGAGGCGGCTGACACAGGAGCTCCATGTCAAGGATGCGGAGCTCAGGGCCAACGACGTCAAGCTCCGTGAGCTCAAGGAGGAGAGGAGTGCCATGCTCCTCCGTTATGTGCGGGAGTTCACGGAGCTTCAAAAGCAGTAGGCGTCCACCACAAAGATGCTCGAGGCGTCGGCGGCGTTGCTGCAGAAAGCGGGAGATACGATAGGCCGTCAGGGGAGCCGGCTGGAGCGCGAGCGGGCCGATCGTGACGAGGTCCAGGATCGCCTCAGCCACTTGGTGAACCAAGTTGCCACGCACGTGTTGCGGCTGTGCGATGCCTACCGTCATGCCAGCGTGACGATGCCGGCCGTCGGGCTAAACCCGTTCGACCACCCGGTCGACTTCAACGAGCTGCGGCTTCCTGACCTGGTCTCCTTCTTCACCTATATCTCTGAGGTGCTGAGCCGTCTCCGCGCGATGGTGGAGGCTGCCTGGACAAGGAGGGGTTGCGGGCTGCCGTCGCCGTTGCTGGGCGAATCCTTTCAGGGCTCCGTCACCGAAATCCATTCGTGCCATTGGACGCCGTCTTTGACGAGCTGGCTCCCGTCGACCGGGAGCAGGCTCTACGGGCGGTTGCACCCTGCATCACCAACGTCGTGCGCCTCGAGAAGCAGAGGGACTTCGGTGGTGTTTAGGCGCCCTCTGCATGGGCATGTCCATGTCTCGGCACAACATGACCGTTGGATCAAACTCAGACGGTGTAGATCAGTCACTGTAGCACAAAGCGTGTGGGTGTGTTTGGTTGCATTCTCATCTCAATATAGTTGTTTCCTCTTCGTGTATTTTTGTCAACCTACTAGTGTGGACTCATGCACCCTTCATGCACTCTGCCAAACACCCAAAAGTGGGTCGAGAAGGGAACTTTTGCTCCCATCCCGTGCACCCTTCATACACCCTGCCTAACACTATTCGTGCTTCATATGGTTCATGTTTCATGGAGTATTGTAGCACCGTACTCTCCGTGCGCTGTGGACCTAGTTCTGTTAACATTGATCTCACTGTTCATTCTCGACCGGACAGTCAAAAAAGCGGTACTATGTTACATATAGGAGTAGTTGACATGCGCACAAAATCATTTGTTATCCTCATATCTTACTACACTAGCAACAAGATTGTGTAGTACTGACGTATGAACCACTGCACATGCCTAGTAGTAGGAGCACTGTGTACGTTCAAGTGGCTGCCGTGTTTCGCACTCCTCCGTCGTAAGAGTGGAAACGCTTGCTGTAATCATTTTTTTCTTCAGAAAATCAGTGGTCATGCTCTACCATGCGGATCCTCCTCCAGCCATGCACTAAATTACTCACTTTCGCCGACGTGTGGGACAGCCAGCACCTGGGTCCACCAGCCATGCACTAAATTACTCCGTAGTAGAGTGACGGTAGACTACCCCGATCGAACCGCCGCAGTAATTCCCAATGAGCCGTCAAATCACAAAACCTCCTCCTTTCCAGCAGTAAGTTGGACGGACAAAGCAACCATCATTTCACTCTTCTCTCTCAGCTTCCTCTCTTGAAGAAAACCCCCACTCGCTTTGCTTCTCCCTCATCTCGTTCCTCCTTTCACTCTTCTCTCTCAGCTTCCTCTCTTGGATGGACGCCGGAGCACCGGCCGACGTGATGTCTATGGCTCTGGCCAAAACGGTCGAGGCTCATGGTACGAAGAAGCGCAAGCACCCCGCAGAGACTACCGCAGACAAGCTCAAAGCCATCGCCCTGTCCAAGCCCCCCTCTCCGGGATCCCTCATTAAGCAAGTCCAGGTAATGTCTCTTGTTGACGATCTTTTTCTCGATCTTGATCGTGTTTTTTCATCTAACACGCAGTCTTAGTACTGGTAGTACAACTTTCTGGGTGATATTGCATGTGATTTTAGTGTGCCAAATGACGGTTCTAAATTCCTCTTTTGACCAAAACATGCGAGAGGTTGACACTGATTTCTTATAGATTACTTTCAACTACTCCCTGTGTCCCAAATTTCTTGTCTTAGATTTGTCTAGATACGGATGTATCTAATACTAAAATGTGACTTGATACATCCAAAATCTAAGACAAGAATTTTGGGACGGGGGAGTACTTTATGAACATCAATGCTACGTTTTAAAAGGGTATATTTGCCTCAGTAACTTGTGTTATGGATATTGCATGTAATCCCTCTGCTCTCATGCCTTTGAAGACATGTTCTAGTGTCTTTGTTCACTCATTTCTGTGCGTATATGTAGTCATATATGGAGTATAATATCGAAAATCATCTTATATTTCTGAACGGAGGTAGTAATAAAATATGGTTTCTGTTTGAATTAGAACCAGGTCCGCGGTGGAGATGAAGTTCTCAAAGTCATGCCGTGTGAACTGGAAGACCTGATGATGAGTTCTACTGCTGAACTATCCAACTGCTGTGTCCTTGTCGCCACGTGTCCTAAACTAGTGTTTTCCTGTAGCATTGTTGTCAGGCGTGTTCTTGAGGTTGTACTTGACCACAACAATTTCCTGGCTGTGCCTTCGATTACGAAGGGTGTGGTTCTTGTAAAGCTTCCCAACAAATCTGATGCGGCCTGTCTTCATCATCATGTTTATGAGTGGAAAGACCACTCTGTTAGGTTCTCCAAGGTTGACAAGATAGTGATGGTGCATGTAGACATCTCACACGAAGTCCATGGCCTAGTCAGTTATGCGGGGTTCATCCCATAGGTCGGTGGCAAGAAATAGTCTGCAGAGTTTAGTTAGTGAAACTTTGCTTGTCTGTAGTAAGTACTATTGTTCAGTACTTGATTTGTGTTTGTGAACCCTGTATTGTTTATTAGTACTGCCGCTTTTGGTGTGTGAACGGTCTATGTTAATGTCTATGTTAATGTCTGTCCACTCAATTCAGTCTGTATATTTTGAAGTATGCAGATCATATTTTTTGTGAGGACGGTTTATCAATTATGGTTACACTCCAATATATGTATGCATTGCAGGGTTTGTCGCACCCACCAGGATTTCCAGTCCCATGGACGTTCGGTCCATACGATTTGTCACGACCTTTGGACTGTCCTGCTTGTGGGAGTAGGCGGGGCCCCTGCATGCCACCCGTAGTTGGACGATCAATCTTCTATTTAGTACTTTAACATAGTGATTTCCTGGTAAGGATTCACTCATGGCACATCAAGTAAATCTTATTGATTTACTGTCTAAATCTTATTGATTTAATGTCATGTTTTCTTTCTTTTCCTGCAATTTTACGATGCAGGTTTTGCCATGTGACATTCATCACAGAATAAACCGTTTGGTTTGCTCTACGATGGCTATTTTTGCAGGTTTCACTTCTTATGTCGTGTCAGTAACGAAGGCACTGTCCATCACTTATATTACTGAAAAAAATTGGATCAGTCTGTTGTCTTAGTACAAGCTGAATCCCTATGATGAACTGCAGTTTGGTTTAACAAAAACGCCACAATTAGTCCTTCTCGCGTTTAAAAGAAATGAAGAAAAAAACAGGATCACGGTCACGGATCCTAGTCAAGTTAGAAAGCTGATCATAGCAGACCAGACACGATCGCCGCTGTCTCGCACATATCGAGCACCGGCAGTTGCTCTAGCACTGATAGCGGCAGCAGCTCAGTCTGATCTAGTTGAGGATTGGGCACCGACCACGTCAGTGGATCTGTCTAATCTACCGGAGGATCGGGCATCGACACCGGCACCTGCTCTACAAGGAGCACCATCTCCGGCAGCAGCAGCGGCTTCGGCACCTGCACCAACACTTGCACTTGCATCTGCTCCGGCCTGTGCAGTTGCACCGGCAACAGACTGGGCTGCAGTTCGCACTTCATATACCAAAGTCCTTACAAAAACTGACATGTCCACCTTCTTGGTAAGCATTGGCCGCCCAAGTGCTTCGTTCTTTTTTCTTTCCATGTTGTTTCAGATGATTCACTGTGTTGATCTAACTGTTTGGGTATGTCTTCTTGTTTGCAAACAGAGAATTCCTAGAGCAACGAGGGAGTCGTTCAACAACCCGGGCGACCGCGGCCAAGTTTCTCTTACCATGCGCAGCCTTGGTGTGAATGAACCTTCTCAATATACCGTAAGTACAAAGGATGGTCGCATGATGATTGATGCCGAAGGATGGTCAAGGTTCAAATCTAAATCATATCTTGCGGTAGGGGATGATGTCAAAATCAAACTTTCTCGGCAAGGAGAGCTGGTCCAAATCAACTTGTAGTACGACAGTATTATTTATCACATGGTATATCGTTGATAGAATTGCAACTCTGATTGCTGGTTAGGAACTGTCGTTCGATTTCATTCCAACAACTGCCATGCTTTTTCAATTTTGTGTATTCGCCTTGCGACGGCATCTAAAACCAGCACCGTACCGATCGCTTGCAATATGAAAAGCATTGAGGTAGAACACATGGGCCCCAAACATGCAGGGTCGGCCTGTGGCCCAAAGTCCAGAACCGTGAGCCTATCTGAGTATTATATTCTCAGCTGAACACCCATAATGCCCGTGCGTTGCAGAGGGAGTATATTTCTCGGCAAGGTGAGCCTGTGATATAAAAGATTTGTATATTTCTTTACAGAGGGAGTAACTCTCTGTCAAAAAATATATTTATGTGTAACTAGTTACTCCTATCTTTCTACTTCCTTTCACTGATATGTGGGGCAACCGACAACGGGGTCCACGTGCCGTATGCACAAATTAGAGTGCACAACTTCACGGTAGACACATCCCGGTCGTAGCGCTGCAGTAATGCCCAATGAGCCGTCAAATCACAACCCCCCCCCTTTCCAGCTTTAGCAGTAAGCTGGACGGACGAAGCGGCAATATTTCACTGGGCCTGAATCCCCTTCTCCCTCGTCTGCTTGTTCAGAGAAAACCCCCTCTCGGCGATTGCATAGGGTTTTCTCATGGAGAACCAGGTACGAATTCTTCATCCATCCCCGATAAATCCAAGTCCCTTGGTCGTAGGTAATCCTAGGATGGCAGCCGCCGCCGTTGATGCATTTTTCTTCCTACTGAATCTAGTGTGTTTCATTTGCAGTGCCCAAAGTGTGAGTACCCTACAGGTTTCTGCGCCCTCGGCGAGACGCCACACTTGTTCCTTCTCATCCTAACACAGCATTTTGAAACGCGCACAGTATGTTCCTAGAATCCTCTTTTCTATCCGGGAGGGTGGGGGTTTTTTGAACATGTTGTGTTCTCATATTATTTTTCCTGCAGTGTATTATTTGCTCTGCCAGAACACATGTACTCAAGATGCTCGGCCTTGCCATAACTGAATACACTAGTTTAATGGTCACAGTGAAGACAAGCCATGGATATAAGTTCCGAGTTGGGTTCATGAACCAAGAAGATCGCTGCTTTTTTATGGCCGAACTTGGATAAACTTTCTCAAGTGTTACGGACTAGAAGTTGGCGCACGAATGTTGATGGAAATAGCAGAACCTGGTCTCATCTTCACTGCGATCTTCCACCCCGACGTCGTTCCAATTGTTCATCCATGTTAGTTTTGTATCTGGTTCTTGCTTGTTGCCTCGATCACTTCTTAATCCACCTATTCTGTCTAACTAATCACAATTTAACTTTAGACGTAGCAACGAATCTCTCATGAAGATGCTACTTCTAACCAATATTTTCTTATAATTGGTGGCATGTGTATGTTTTTTCAGAGTTAAGCAGTCTGCTCGTTTGTTACTCTGTAATAACTCGGCTATTACTAATGGCACTGAAGTTTACTGGATCGACATCCACAAGTTCCTACACTTTATTGATCGTCTTGAGGCCCTTGTGGGGCGTTTCAATGGTGGAAGGCCACGTGGGATATGTGTGCCACTGCTGCACTCGTTGAACAGGTCCAACTGTGTCGAGAAACTTATGGTACGAGCTGTTTTCTGTTATATATGTTGTTCATAAACTATTGCTTATACACAGTTTTACAGCTGTGATCTTCTTGAAACAGGAACTGCCGAGTTCTATTGTTCCTATACAGATGCCTGACCATGGTCGGGTCAGACTTGCGCTTGGTCACAACATGATGTTTATGTCGACCTACTCAATTCCCCTTGGAGGTGAAAAGATACTTATTCATGGGTGGTCTCAAATAATGAAGGCCCGTCCATCTTGGAGAATAGGACAGAAGATTATGTTCATGCTTTTCCATGGCTCTAAAGCGAATATCCTATTTATTGACCACGTTGCGAGATGAAGCCGCTTTCAGAAGGTTGTGGATGCGCGGGGTGGCGCCTGGGCCTTGTCCTGGGGCTTGGCGGCCTCACCCTTGGTTAACTGTAGGCAAAGTAGCACTGCTCGAGGCGTGCTTTGTACGGTTGAACCTGTATAAGTACTCATACTGCTTTCAGCTTTGGTTGTTAAGTGCCCCTGCTGGTTTCAGTTAAGGTTGTTAAGTACTCCTGCTACTTTTACAGTCTGTCGTGTTTCTTCAGTCCTGTCTTCCTCCAGCCGCCAAAACCAGCGCCGGCGGGGCCGCCTGCTTCCGCCTCCCACGGCTCGCTGCGCCTCAGCGCACGCATCGCCGCCCCACCGTCTCCTAAATCGTTAACGCCGACGTCCTCCGCGCACTTTGGTGCGCTCGGCGTGGCGCCGCCCTCTCGCGTTGTCAACATGGTCAACAAACAATAGGAATGGGCAGAAGTACGTGGAGAGGATGATAGTAGGGGCCCACCACATCAGCCTATGGAAAAATAAAATGCTTCCTCCTAGTGTTTTCCTGACATCTGGGACCCCCGACATTGTGAGCGTATATAGTCAATAGACAAGAGAACAACACAAGATTGGCTGACACCTGGGACGTAGCTACTCGAGCAGTATTTTTTTTGTTTGGTATTGTTGAGACGGAGCAGGGTTTGAAATGGGCTGTGGCCCGTCTAGCCCAGGCTTATATTTTATGTTCACCATGTGACCAGCCCAGCTATTTTTTCATTGTGAAAATGAGCCCAGTTTATTTTTTCTGAAGAATACCCAATCCAGGCCTACTTATTTTTCTACGCCCTGATGGGCTGCAACTCTTTCAAGACGCCTGCAAATCTTGAAAGTAATATGAAATGGGTTGTAAATATAAAAACAGATGACAAATTGGCAATTACTTTATAATTTCTGATTTTTTTCACATTTTCAAATTCCTATTTCACTGGGCATTAACCTAATTTAAATATATCTTCAAAGTACTTTAAATCTGGCTCGACATTTCGGTATTAAAAATAGTTTGGAACCCACAGAAATATGCGAAATTGGCCCTGGCCAACCAAAAAAACGACTGCAATAAATTGCATAAGAAATTGCCATGAGCTATATATGAATTATTAAAAAAAAGAGGGAGTGGTCTGACTTGTGGGCCTGTTTAGTTATCGCGTATGCAAGATTTTTTTAGTTATTATATACGTCAGCAAACGATTCTAGCAGACGTAACCGTTGGATGTCAATCCAACGGCCGTCGTGTTTCTTCAATATCTGATCTTCTTGCTCCAGCCGCCAAAGCAGCGCCGGCGGGACCGCCTACTCCTGCCTCCCGTGGCCGGCTGTGCTGCCGCGCAGGCCTCAGCGCCTCCTACTACTCCCACCGCTGGCCAGGGCATCCCTCTACTCACCCACACCCCCTGTTATTCTGCGGCGACGGCAGCCTCACACCGCAGCCGAACCGGTGAACCCTCGTACTCCTCTCCGCGCGGGCTTCCACTGCCGCGTCTTCCCCAGCTCCGCATCGTCCCCTTCCTAGGCCTCGCCGTCGTCCACCGCCGTGGTGCTCTCGGCGCGGCGTGGTCAATGTGGTCAATGACCAACTTCCATCGAAAGAGTACTGTACGTGGAGAGGCTGACAGCTGGGTCCACGGCAGCCGCAAGGAAGTGCCTCCTTATTAGGCGGAAAATAATTATTCCTCCACCTGACAACAGGGACCCACCGGACGGGCCACCAGTATTTCGTGAAAAAAAATGTTTCCCCCTGACTGCTGGGACCCACAGGACGGGCCACCGTATTTCGTGAAAAAAACGTTCCCCCCGCTGTCTGCTCGGACCCACTGGAAGTGCCTCCTTATTACGCACAAAAAATGAATACCTCCCTGCTAGCTGGGACCCATCTTGGTGGGAGGCTGACTTGTGGGCCTACTAAGTTGACTGGGAGGGAGGCCTTTGTCAACTTTAGTCAATATATGAACGATTCTAGCTCCAGTGACCATACGATGTCCATCCAACGGCCGTAGTGCTTCTTCAACCTCTGGTCTTCTTGCTCCAGCCGCCCAAAGCAGCGCCGGTCGTGCCGCCTGCTCCTGCCGCCCGTGGCCGGCTGTGATGCCGCGGAGGCCTCACCGCCCCCTACTACTCCCACCGCTGGCCAGGCCATCCCTCTACGCACCCACACCCCCTGTTATTCTGCGCCGACGGCAGCCTCACACCGCAGCCGAATGAGTGAACCCTCATACTCCTCTACGCGTCCGCATCCACTGCCGCGTCTTCCCCGGCTCCGCGTCGTCCCCTTCCTAGGCCTCGCCGTCGTCCACCGCCCTGGTGCTCTCGGCGCGGCGTGGTCAACGTGGTCAAGGAATGGCTTCCATCGGACGTGGACTGTACGTGGAGAGGCTGACAGCTGGGTCCACGGCCGCAGCAAGGAAGTGCCTCCTTATTATGCGCAAAATAATTATTCCTCCACCTGACAGCAGGGACCCACCAGACGGGCCACTGTATTTCACGAAAAAAATGTTTCCCCCTGACTGCTGGGACCCACCAGCTACATCTTCGCACGCAAGGAAGTGCGTCCGAAAAAAACGATTCACCCCCCTGACTGCTGGGACCCACCAGCTACATTTTCGCACGCAAGGAAGTGCGCCCGGGCAATAAAAACAAAATGATTCCCCCCCTGACTGCTGGGACCCAGCAGCTACACCTTCGCACGCAAGGAAGTGTGTCCGGGCAAAAAAACGATTCGCCCCCCTGACTGCTGGGACCCACCAGCTACATCTTCGCAGGCAAGGAAGTGCCTGACAGTCGGGACCCACCTGTTCGAAGCATACGTAGCGTTGTCATTCTGGTCACGAACGTGTACGTACATATATACTGGTCGATGTAGAGGCGCGCACATGTCATAGTAGAGGCGCGTACGTGTCGTAGTAGAGGCGCGCACGTAGCATGTACACGTACGTACAGCGGCCAGGGTGCAAGAAAGAAAATACGGCCACGTACGTACATACGGGCAGGGTCTCGAACGCCTACTCGCGCATACGTATGGCCAGGGCTCGTGTACATGGCTGGGTCGGAAAGGAGAAACATCGTTGTCGTCGTGTTCATGGGGAGGCAACAGAATGCGTCGTGTTCATGGGGAGGCAACGGAATGCGTCATGTTCATCGGGAGGCAACGGAACGCGTGGGAGCCAACCGGCTGGGTCGGAACGGAATGTGTGGCCGTGTTCATCGGGAGGGCTTGGATGGAATAGGCGATGGAAACGAGGCCTGGCGTACCGCAAAACGGAGGAAACGACCTTGTGTTCGACCGGCCACATTCGAAACGGGATCCTGTTCATCGGGAGGGGTCTGGCGTACCGCAAAACGGAGGAAACGGACCTCCTACGGTCGAAACGGGGGTCCTGTTTATCAGGAGGGGTGTGGCGTACCGCAAAACGGAGGAAACGGACTTGTGTTGGAGCACTACAGCCGAAACGGGGGTCCTGTTGATCGGGAGGGGTGTGGCGTACTGCAAAACGGGACTCCACGGGATACTGTTCATCTTCACCGTCGACCTCCTCCAGCCTCCACGGGCTACCGTCCACCTCCTCCAGCCTCCACGGGCTCCTGTTCATCTAGCCTCCACCACGCGCTACTCCACCGGCTACTGTTCAACCACCCCTCCACCGTCTACTGTTCATCCAGCCCTCCACACCATGGGGTCCTGTTCAACCACACCTCCACGGGCACCCCTCCACCGTCTACTGTTCATCCAGCCCTCCACACCACGGGGTCCTGTTCAACCACCCCTCCACGGGAACCCCTCCACCGTCTATTGTTCATCCAGCCCTCCACACCACGGGGTCCTGTTCATCCAGAGGCAACGTCACCGCTCACTATTCATCCAACCCCCCCCCCCGCAACGCTCACTGTTCATCCAATTGATCGGCTACAGTTAGCAGCAGTAGCGAAGGAATCGCTCAATCGGGTTTAGTTAACAGCCATCGATCGATCGCTCGGGTTCAGTAACGCGTAGCCTGCAATGCAATCGCTCGGGTTCAGTTAGAGCCCAACGCCTTGCTCGGGTTCAGTTAGAGCCAACGCCTCGCACACACGCGCGTATGTGTACGAGAGAAACGCGCATCGCTCGGCCCCCGACCTCCCACCGTAACCGGGAACTCCCCGAAATTTTCCTCGCCCTCGGTACTACCACGTTTTTTTCCGTCATGGACGGCCCAAAGAATGTCATGCAGCTGCGTCACCGGCCCGCCCAGGACGAAAAGCCCATTTTCTGTCATGATTTTTTGTCATAGAAGTAGGAGCCCACCACATCTATGATGATACCGGGTTTTGTCACAATTATCATCATAGAAGTGTCATATGTATGATAGAAAAAAATTTCGTTCGGCCCAAAATGTCACGGATGTGTCTTTTTTTGTAGTGCGTGACTGCGCCCATGGTGGTGAAGGAGTTCATCCAGCGCCGTGTTGCCCCGCTTCACCGCCATTCTCGACTAATGTGGACTTTGTCCGGCAGCAAGGACCGCATGAGGCTTCACGAGTCCGGGCTTCCTCTTGAGGCGCAACAAACTATGCTCGAGATCCTGACGGGCGACCCCTCGCCAGCAGACATGCCAGAGGAGGGTTGCCTCATGTACTGCTGCTTGAACAAGGCGGATTTCGCGAGGCAGATGCCCCCTTTCGACGAATGGGGACTACACTCGGCCGGTCTTGAAGGGCCTCGCGAGAACCCGGTCTCCGTGGCTCCCTTCCCGCCACCGGCCCGGCAACGTCCCCGAAAGTGGGCGCAGGGGGGCGACCATCGCCGGCCGCCGGCGACGCGGCTGCCGAAGGATCGGCGCCGCTCGGGACTCCCGGAGGGCCGACCCATGGCTCACTGGAGAGTCGTCCTGATGAAGCGGCCGGAGGGGCGTCGCAGCCCGATGCTCTTGAGGCCATAGCCCCCGAGGCCCCGGCGGGTCGCCGCGAGGCGGAGGCCAAGGTCTCCATGCAGTATGGCATCCCTGAGGTCACCTCCTCAGGAGCTTCCCCAGCTGAGCCCGGAGCTGGCGACTGTACCCCGGGCTTCTGCCGGCTCCGGCTGAACTTTGACGCGCACCGGAAGAGGAAAGGGTCTCCAAGCTATAGCGGTGATACCTTCCGGCCATTGAAACAGAGGAAATACATCACCGTCAACGAGTGAGTACCTTATCTTTGTAGTTTTTCGAGCGCTGCTACCCCTCCTGACTGTGGCTCCCCAGGGTCTCTTCTGCTAAGGTGGCGAAATCTCGCGAGAAGCAACCTCCTCCTGCCTCAAGTCCCCTGCTGGCCTTGAGCGCCTCAAGCCAGCCTATCGCGCATGGCGCGAGGCCAGCCGGAGAGGCAAGTGCGCCAGCCTGGTGCCTCGAGCCCGCGTTCTTGCCATCTCTCCTTCGTGGCCTTGCTTGGGGCGCGGCAGGCGTGGCAAGGGCTCCTCCTTTGGTTGTCGACCGCGATTGGGTGGCCTCAGCCCTGTCCTCTTCTTCAGGTGACGAGCCGCTCCCCCCGGGGGCTCTTGACAGGGCCCGAGGGGCGCCCGGCAAGGCACTGCTACCTCTTGAGAACTACGTTGGTTTTCCCTTGAAGAGGAAAGGGTGAGGCAGCAAAGTAGCGTAAGTATTTCCCTCAGTTTTTGAGAACCAAGGTATCAATCCAGTAGGAGGCTACGCGCGAGTCCCTCGCACCTACACAAACAAATAAATCCTCGCAACCAACGCGATAAGGGGTTGTCAATCTCTTCACGGTCACTTACGAGAGTAAGATCTGATAGATATGATAGGATGATATTTTTGGTATTTTTATGATAAAGATGCAAAGTAAAATAAAAGCAACAGAAATAACTAAGTGTTGGAAGATTAATATGATGGAAAATAGACCCGGGGCCATAGGTTTCACTAGTGCCTTCTCTCAAGAGCATAAGTATTTTACAGTGCGTGAACAAATTACTATTGAGCAATTGACAGAATTGAGCATAGTTATGAGAATATCTAGGTATGATCATGTATATAGGCATCACGTCCGAGACAAGTAGACCGACTCCTGCCTGCATCTACTACTATTACTCCACACATCGACCGCTATCCAGCATGCATCTAGAGTATTAAGTTCATAAGAACAGAGTAACGCCTTAAGCAAGATGACATGAGTAGAGGGATAAATTCATGCAATATGATAAAAACCCCATCTTGTTATCCTCGATGGCAACAATACAATATGTGCCTTGCTGCCTCTACTGTCACTGGGAAAGGACACCGCAAGATTGAACCCAAAGCTAAGCACTTCTCCCATTGCAAGAAAGATCAATCTAGTAGGCCAAACCAAACTGATAATTCGAAGAGACTTGCAAAGATAACCAATCATACATAAAAGAATTCAGAGAAGATTCAAATATTGTTCATAGATAAACTTGATCATAAACCAACAATTCATCGGTCTCAACAAACACACCGCAAAAGAAGATTACATCGAATAGATCTCCACAAGAGAGGGGGAGAACATTGTACTGAGATCCAAAAAGAGAGAAGAAGCCATCTAGCTAATAACTATGGACCCGAAGGTCTGAGGTAAACTACTCACGCTTCATCGGAGAGGCTATGGTGTTGATGTAGAAGCCCTCCGTGATGGATGCCCCCTCCGACGGAGCTCCGGAACTGGCCCCATGATGGGATCTCGTGGGTACAGAAGGTTGCGGCGGTGGAATTAGGTTTCTGGCTCCGTATTTGATCGTTTGGGGGTACGTAGGTATATATAGGAGGAAGGAGTACGTCGGTGGAGCAACGTGGGGCCCACAAGGGTGGAGGGCGCGCCCAGGGGGTAGGCGCGCCCCCCTACCTCGTGGCTTCCTGCTTTGTTTCTTGACGTAGGGTCCAAGTCCTCTGGATCATGTTCATTTCGAAAATCACGTTCCCGAAGGTTTTATTCCGTTTGGACTCCATTTGATATTCTTTTTCTGCGAAGCTCTGGAATAGGCAAAAAAACAGCAATTCTGGGCTGGGCCTCCGGTTAAAAGGTTAGTCCCAAAAATAATATAAAAGTGAATAATAAAGCCCAATAATGTCCAAAACAGAAGATAATATAGCATGGAGCAATCAAAAATTATAGATACGTTGGAGACGTATCAAGCATCCCCAAGCTTAATTCCTGCTCGTCCTCGAGTAGGTAAATGATAAAAACAGAATTTTTGATGCGGAGTGCTACTTGGCATTATTTCAATGTAATTCTTCTTAATTGTGGTATGAATATTCAGATCCGAAAGATTCAAGATAAAAGTTCATATTGACATAAAAATAATAATACTTCAAGCATACTAACTAAGAAATTATGTCCTCTCAAAATAACATGGCCAAAGAAAGTTCATCCCTACAAAATCATATAGTTTAGTCATGCTCCATTTTCGTCACACAAGAATGTTCTCATCATGCACAACCCCGATGACAAGCCAAGCAATTGTTTCATACTTTAGTAATCTCAAACCTTTTCAACTTTCACGCAATACATGAGCGTGAGCCATGGACATAGCACTATGGGTGGAATAGAATATGATGATGGGGGTTATGTGGAGAAGACAAAAAAGGAGAAAGTCTCACATCAGTGAGGCTAATCAATGAGCTATGGAGATGCCCATCGATTGATGTTAATGCAAGGACTAGGGATTGCCATGCAACGGATGCACTAGAGCTATAAATATATGAAAGCTCAACAAAAGAAGCTAAGTGGGTGTGCATCCAACTTGATTGCTCACGAAGACCTAGGGCACTTGAGGAGGCCCATTGTTGGAATATACAAGCCAAGTTCTATAATGAAAAGTTCCCACTAGTATATGAAAGTGACAAAACAAGAGACTCTCTATCATGAAGATTATGGTGATACTTTGAAGCACAAGTGTGGTAAAAGGGTAGTAACATTGTCCCTTCTCTCTTTTTTTTGGGCCTTCTCTTTTTATGGCCTTTTTTTATTCCTCACTTGGGACAATGCTCTAGAAAATGATGATCATCACACTTCTATTTATTTACAACTCAATGATTACAACTCGATACTAGAACAAAGTATGACTCTATATGAATGCCTCCGGCGGTGTACTGGGATATGCAATGAACCAAGAGTGACATGTATGAAAGAATTATGAACGGTGGCTTTGCCACAAATACAATGTCAACTACATGATCATGCAAAGCAATATGACAATGATGAATGTGTCATGATAAACGGAATGGTGGAAAGTTGCATGGCAATATATCTCGGAATGGCTATGGAAATGCCATAATAGGTAGGTATGGTGGCTGTTTTGAGGAAGATATAAGGAGGTTTATGTGTGAAAGAGCGTATCATATCACGGGGTTTGGATGCACCGGCGAAGTTTGCACCAACTCTCAATGTGAGAAAGGGCAATGCACGGTACCGAAGAGGCTAGCAATGATGGAAAGGTGAGGGTGCGTATAATCCATGGACTCAACATTAGTCATAAAGAACTCACATACTTATTGCAAAAATCTACAAGTCATCAAAAACCAAGCACTACGCGCATGCTCCTAGGGGGATAGATTGGTATGAAAAGACCATCGCTCGTCCCCGACCGCCACTCATAAGGAGGACAATCAAAGAACACCTCATGTTTCAAATTTGTTACATAATGTTTACCATACGTGCATGCTACGGTACTTGCAAACTTCAACACAAGTATTTCTCAAATTCACAACTACTCAACTAGCACAACTTTGATATCATTACCTCCATGTCTCAAAACAATCATCAAGCATCAAACTTCTCTTAGTATTCAACACACTCATAAGAAAGTTTTTACTATTCTTGAATACCTAGCATATTAGGATTTTTTTAAGAAAATTACCATGCTATTTAAGACTCTAAAAATAATCTAAGTGAAGCATGAGAGATCAATAGTTTCTATAAAACAAATCCACCACCGTGCTCTAAAAGATATAAGTGAAGTACTAGAGCAAAAACTATATATCTCAAAAGATATAAGTGAAGCACATAGAGTATTCTAATAATTTCCGAATCATGTGTGTCTCTCTCAAAAGGTGTGTACAGCAAGGATGATTGTGGTAAACTAAAAAGCAAAGACTCAAATCATACAAGACACTCCAAGCAAAACACATACCATGCGGTGAATAATAATATAGCTCCAAGTAAAGTTACCGATGGAAGTAGACGAAAGAGGGGATGCCTTCCGGGGCATCCCCAAGCTTTGGCTTTTTGGTGTCCTTAGATTATCTTGGGGGTGCCATGGGCATCCCCAAGCTTAGGCTCTTGCCACTCCTTGTTCCATAATCCATCAAGTCTTTCACCCAAAACTTGAAAACTTCACAACACAAAACTCAGCAGAAAATCTCGTGAGCTCCATTAGCGAAAGAAAACAAAAGACCACTTCAAGGTACTGTAATGAACTCATTCTTTATTTATATTGGTGTTAAAACTACTGTATTACAACTTCTCTATGGTTTATAAACTATTTTACTAGCCATAGATTCATCAAAAATAAGCAAACAACACACGAAAAACAGAATCTGTCAAAAACAGAACAGTCTGTAGTAATCTGTAACTAACGCAAACTTCTGCAACTCCAAAAAATCAGCCACAATAGGAAGACCTAGAAAATTTGTTTATTGACCAGCAGCAATTGGAATCAATATTTTATCACGTTTTGGTGATTTTTAACAATTGTTTTCGTGAACAGAAAGTTTCTGGAAATTACAGCAAGCTCAAATAACTATCATCCAAGAAGATCCTATAGGTTTAACTTGGCACAAACACTAATTAAAACATAAAAACACATCTAACCAGAGGCTAGATCAAATATTTATTCCTAAACATAATCAAAAAGCCAAAACCTAAAAATAAAATTGGGTTGCCTCCCAACAAGCGCTATTGTTTAACGCCCGTAGCTAGGCATAAAAGCAAGGATAGATCTAGGTGTTGCCATCTTTAGTAGGCAATCCGTAAGTGGCTCTTATAATAAATTCATATGGTAATTTTATTTTCTTCCTAGGGAAGTGTTCCATGCCTTTCTTTAATGGAAATTGGAATCTAATATTCCCTTCCTTCATATCAATAATTGCACCAATCATTCTAAGGAAAGGTCTACCAAGAATAATAGGACATGAAGGGTTGCAATCTATATCAAGAACGATAAAATCTACGGGCACATAGTTCCTATTTGCAACAATAAGAACATCATTAATTCTGCCCATAGGTTTCTTAATAGTGGAATCCGCAAGGTGCAAGTTTAAAGAGCAATCATCAAAATCACGGAAACCTAGCAAATCACACAAAGTTTTTGGAATCGTGGAAACACTAGCGCCCAAATCACACAAAGCATAGCATTCATGATCTTTAATCTTAATTTTAATGGTAGGTTCCCACTCATCATAAATTTTTCTAGGGATAGAAACTTCCAACTCAAGCTTTTCTTCATAAGATTGCATCAAGGTATCAACGATATGTTTGGTAAAAGCTTTATTTTGACTATAAGCATGAGGAGAATTTAGCACGGATTGCAACAAGGAAATACAATCTATCAAAGAGAAATTATCATAATTAAATTCCTTGAAATCCAAATTCGTGTTTTTATTAATATCTAGGGTTTTGATCTCTTCAATCCCACTTTTATCAATTTTAGCATCAGGATCTAAAAACTCCGAATTTTTGGAACGCCTTCTAGGTAAAGGTGGATCATATTCAGTCCCATCATTATCAAGATTCATATTGCAAAACAAACATTTAATAGGGGACACATCAATAACTTTTAGATCTTCATCTTTGTTTTCATAGAAATTTGAAGAACATGCTTTCATAAAGCAATCTTTCTTAGCACGCATCCTAGCGGTTCTTTCTTTGCACTCATCAATGGAAATTATCATGGCTTTGAGAGACTCATTGATATCATGCTTAGGAGGAATAGATCTAAGTTTCAAAGAATCAACATCAAGAGAAATTCTATCAACGTTCCTAGCCAATTCATCAACTTTAAGCAATTTTTCTTCAAGCAAAGCATTGAAATTATTTTGCAAATTAATAAATTCCTTAACACTAGTCTCAAATTCAGAGGGCATCTTATTAAAGTTTCCATAAGAATTGTTGTAGGAATTACCATAATTATTAGAGGAATTACTAGGATAAGGCCTAGGATTAAAGTTCCCTCTATACGCATTGTTACCAAAATTATTCCTACCAACAAAATTCACATCCATAGATTCATTATTATTCTCAATCAAAGTAGACAAAGGCATATCATTAGGATCAGAAGAAACACTCTTAGTAGCAAATAATTTCATAAGTTCATCCATCTTTCCACTCAAAACATTAATTTCTGCTATCGCATGCACTTTTTTATTAGTAGATCTTTCAGTGTGCCATTGAGAATAATTAACCATAATATTATCTAGGAGTTTAGTAGCTTCTCCTAAAGTGATTTACATAAAAGTGCCTCCCGCGGCCGAATCTAAAAGATTTCTAGAAGAAAAATTCAATTCGGCATAAATTTTTTGTATAATCATCCACAAATTCAAACCATGAGTGGGGCAATTACGTATCATTAATTTCATCCTCTCCCAAGCTTGTGCAACATGTTCATGATCAAGTTGCTTAAAATTCATAATATCGTTTCTAAGAGAGATAATCTTAGCGGGAGGAAAATACTTAGAGATAAAAGCATCTTTGCACTTATTCCAAGAATCAATACTATTTTTAGGCAAAGACGAAAACCAAGCTTTAGCACGATCTCTAAGCGAAACAGGAAATAGCTTCAATTTAACAATATCATTGTTAACATCTTTCTTCTTTTGCATATCACACAAATCAACGAAGCTATTTAGATGAGTAGCGGCATCTTCACTAGGAAGGCCGGCGAATTGATCTTTCATAACAAGATTCAGCAAAGCAGCATTGATTTCACAAGATTCAATATCGGTAAGAGGAGCAATCAGAGTGATAAGGAAATCATTATTGTTGGTATTGGTAAAGTCACATAATTTGGTATTATCTTGAGCCATCGTGACAAAACAAGCAATCCAACACACGAGCAAACAAAAAGCAAGCGAAAAAGAGGCGAACGAAAAAGAGAGGGTGAATAAAACGGCAAGGGTGAAGTGGGGGAGAGGAAAACGAGAGGCAAATGGCAAATAATATAATGCGGGAGATAAGGGTTTATGATGGGTACTTGGTATTTTGACTTTTGCGTAGACCTCCGCGGCAACGGCGCCAGAAATCCTTCTTGCTACCTCTTGAGCACTGCGTTGGTTTTTCCTAGAAGAGGAAAGGGTGATGCAGCAAAGTAGCGTAAGTATTTCCCTCAGTTTTTGAGAACCAAGGTATCAATCCAGTAGGAGGCTACGCGCGAGTCCCTCGCACCTACACAAACAAATAAATCCTCGCAACCAATGCGATAAGGGGTTGTCAATCCCTTCACGGTCACTAGCGAGAGTAAGATCTGATAGATATGATAGGATAATATTTTTGGTATTTTTATGATAAAGATGCAAAGTAAAATAAAAGCAACGGAAATAACTAAGTGTTGGAAGATTAATATGACGGAAAATAGACCCGGGGGCCATAGGTTTCACTAGTGGCTTCTCTCAAGAGCATAAGTAATTTACGGTGGGTGAACAAATTACTGTTGAGCAATTGACAGAATTGAGCATAGTTATGAGAATATCTAGGTATGATCATGTATATAGGCATCACGTCCGAGACAAGTAGACCGACTCCTGCCTACATCTACTACTATTACTCCACACATCGACCGCTATCCAGCATGCATCTAGAGTATTAAGTTCATAAGAACAGAGTAACGCCTTAAGCAAGATGACATGATGTAGAGGGATAAATTCATGCAATATGATAAAAAAAACCATCTTGTTATCCTCGATGGCAATAATACAATACGTGCCTTGCTGCCCCTACTGTCACTGGGAAAGGACACCGCAAGATTGAACCCAAAGCTAAGC
The DNA here is from genome assembly GCF_002575655.3 of Aegilops tauschii subsp. strangulata. NCBI lineage: Eukaryota > Viridiplantae > Streptophyta > Magnoliopsida > Poales > Poaceae > Aegilops > Aegilops tauschii. Next base: position 345,841,559 of record NC_053038.3, on the reverse strand, counting down.
ACTTCTCCCATTGCAAGAAAGATCAATCTAGTAGGCCAAACCAAACTGATAATTCGAAGAGACTTGCAAAGATAACCAATCATACATAAAAGAATTCAGAGAAGATTCAAATATTGTTCATAGATAAACTTGATCATAAATCCACAATTCATCGGTCTCAACAAACACACCGCAAAAGAAGATTACATCGAATAGATCTCCACAAGAGAGGGGGAGAACATTGTATTGAGATCCAAAACGAGAGAAGAAGCCATCTAGCTAATAACTATGGACCCGAAGGTTTGAGGTAAACTACTCACACTTCATTGGAGAGGCTATGGTGTTGATGTAGAAGCCCTCCGTGATGGATGCCCCCTCCGGCGGAGCTCCGGAACAGGCCCCAAGATGGGATCTCGTGGGTACAGAAGGTTGCGGCAGTGGAATTAGGTTTTTGGCTCCGTATCTGATCATTTGGGGGTACGTAGGTATATATAGGAGGAAGGAGTACGTCGGTGGAGCAACATGGGGCCCATGAGGGTGGAGGGCACGCCCTGGGGGTAGGCGCGCCCCCCTACCTCGTGGCTTCCTGCTTTGTTTCTTGACATAGGGTCCAAGTCCTCTGGATCATGTTCGTTCCGAAAATCACGTTCCCGAAGGTTTCATTCCGTTTGGACTCTGTTTGATATTCTTTTTCTGCGAAACTCTGAAATAGGCAAAAAACAGCAATTCTGGGCTGGGCCTCCTGTTAATAGGTTAGTCCCAAAAATAATATAAAAGTGAATAATAAAGCCCAATAATGTCCAAAACAGAAGATAATATAGCATGGAGCAATCAAAAATTATAGATACGTTGGAGACGTATCAGGCACTAGCCCCCAGCCCCCTGCTGGGAGGAGGCGAGCCCCCTCGGACCTCTTCAACAACTTCCGGCACGAGGGACGGGCTTGGTCATGCATTGGGGCTCGCGCGCAAGCAGGGTGCTGTCCGCCATGAGCTCTTCCAGGAGGCGATGAGTGCGTTGAGCCGGCTTGGGGGAGAACTCGCAGACATCGACGCCCGTCTTGAAGTTGAGGGTCTGCGGCTGGTGGACGAATGGCATCAACTGAAGGTGGCCATCAACCTCGGGCGCCTCCAGTGCGAGCACGCCAACGCGAAGGCCGAGGCCTCCCTCGCAACCTTGTGCGAGGCCAGCGCCCGGGCCTTGGAGGAGGCCAGGGAGGCTGACCTCCGTCGCGAGGCTGCCAAGAAGCACAGGCAGGAGCTCCTGGCCCTGAATGCCTCCCTGGAGCAGCAAGTGGAGGCGCGCAGGGCTGCCTTAGCGTCGACGAAGGGGGAGCCATCTGATGAGGAGGAGATCTTGAGGCGCGAGGAAGCGCTGATGCTGGAGGCTACGGAGTGCAGCCTCGAGCTTGAGCGGTTGTTGACGAGGGAGTGCCAGGTCGCCGAAGCGGAAGATGCTGCCAGTGCGCGCGAGGCCAGGAACAGGAGGAAGTTGACCGCAGAGTGGCTAAGGCTCGTGCTAATCTTGCTAACAGGTATCATCTGAAGCTGAAGCTCGTGGAGGCCGAATCTGAGGGTAGGACTGCCGCCCTCAGGTTAGGGTTGGCCGAGGCAGAGCAGCGCAAGAAGGCCGCAGCAGCTACCTTGATCTCCGTGCAGGCCAAGCTGGCCTCCGCCGTGCTGAGCTGCTCCCGCTTCAGCAGCGGGTTACCAGCGCCGAGTCCTTCGCGCAGCAGAGCAGGGAAGAGGCGCTTCGCAGGCAGACGCTACTGCGCGAGCATGTTCCCATGCTTCGGGACCTCAGGATGAGGGCCAATCAGGCGCTAGGTACCATCTGTGACGAGCACGCCCCTCACCCCCACGGCGAGGACTACGCCAGCCATCTTCGCTTACCGACGTCGTGACGCTCCTGGAGAGCCGGGCTGAGAGGGCTCACAGGCTTGTGGACGAAAAGTGCCGAGGCCTCCTCGGGCGCGCATTATCCCGCGTCTTCAGCCATCTCCTGAACACAAATCCTGACTTTAACTTTGACGCCGCCATTGCCCCAGTGCCCGAGGTCATCCGGGACAACCTAGCACGCTGGGTGGACGACAATGTGGATGCTCTGGTTAGGGCCTTTGCTTCTGATGACGACGCGGTGGTGGTCTTGGCGGATGAGGGCGGCGTGGTTGAAGACGGTGAACATAGCGCCACCGCCAGCGCCAGTAGCCTGTCCAAGAGCGATTCGGGAGACGCGGCGAGCGACATGTCCAAACTGAGCCCGCGCTCCTTTATTTTGAACCTGCACGCAAAATCTTGGGCACGGCCCCTCACAATGTAAGAGCATTTTGGGGAGGGGGAGCCCCTCATGTAAACAGACTACCATTTTACTCCTTAGGCTAGGCTTAAAGCGCGCTCTTGTGTGCTTACGAGCCCCTTGCGGGCTTGCTGCCGTAACTTCCTTTGGTCCAGTCGGGCTTCAAACTGATTTGGCAGCTGCGGATGTGCATTTCTCCTGAGGGGAGTGCCTTGCGGGCTCGCGAGGTTTTGGTTTCCTGAGGGGTCCGCTAGTCCACCCGAGAGGGCCTCGCGAGAAGCGAGCGCCAGTGATGGTGAGGTGCGCGCATATTGCGTATATGCCGCGGCCAGCCCCCGCTCGCGAGGTGCTCGGAAGGGGGGAGATAGCAGAAACAAATCTCAAAACAAAGCGTGAATCCAGAAACTCACGAAATCAACGGGAACGAGAAAGGATGCCCCCCGTGATTGCCAATGGAAATACAACTTCAAATTCAAGATCAAAGGCTGCAAATTTGAGCTACAGAAAAGAGGTCAAAAGCAAATGGCCGCATCTGTCACCTAGCTAGTCTTCTTGTCTTCTCACCAGCGCGGAGCTAAGTGCTTTCACTGGCTGTGAGCATAGTCATTGGGGGACAGTGTCGACGGACAGTGCAGAGCATGGTGCTTTCACTAGGACGTCGGCGGGAGCCCCCGAGGCCCGAGGGCGGCACTCCGGAGACTCCGTGGCGTGTACAGCCCCACTCATTATTACGTGAGGCGTGAGCCTTGCTTCATATCGCCAGACGAGGGCCCCGCCTTGCGCCACCCTCGACCACCATTGGGGCGTCCGGAAACCAGGACGATGCCAAGCGGCAAAGGGGACGCTAGCGGCGCCCTCGGTGACCATGGGCCCTCTGCCGGGGGGAAGGATCGCCAGTGCCTCCCCGACAGAGGACCTAACTCCGGGCGACGCCTTGCTCCGTGCGGTGCGGAGAGGGCCCTTGCTCTAGGATCCTCCCACGCAGCCCCCAGTGTGCTTCCCCTAGTGGAAGGGAGGCTGCCAGGCTGGGGCCGTCATCCACCGCTGTGACTTGATCCACTTGTGACCCATGGTTAGCGTAAGCCTGCTCCTGAGAGATTAGTGGTACCATGCAGTTGTTGTCGCCGGCGGGGTCGGCGAGGCTCCCGGGTGGCTCCTGGAAGGCCTCAACTTCCAGCGTCTCCTCTTCCCAACCCGGCTCGAGGAACGAGTCGGGGTCATCCTCTGGTGTGTACTCCGGAGCCGTCATCCCGGAAACTCCGCCGAAATGCCCCGCGCTCCACGCCACCGGGCCCAGCGCGCTGCCCCGAGAATGGAAGGGCGGCATCCTGCTGGGGCCGTATGGGGCAACGTTCGCGACCGTGCCCACCGGGGAAGGCAGAGGTGCGGCTGGGTGCCCGGCTCCACCGGCCGCGTCGTTGCCGATGAACCCTCCTGGTGCGCCTGGTAGAACGCGGGCGCGGCGAGACCCACCATGCGATCTGACCACAAAGTGAGGCGTAGGTAGGGAGCAGAAAGGTGGCGTACCCCTGGTCGCGGCGTCCAACAGCTCAGCGACGCGCTCCAGCAATGCATCGCGGCCGCTCTCTGCTAGTCGGCACCGCAGCAGCTCCGCGCCACTATGAGTGCGGCCCTCATGTTTGCTTGCTCCCGTCAGGTGTGCAGCACCGTTGCCACGGCGTAGCTCAAGGTCCTTGCGGCGGCCCGTGCACGCCGCGTGGTAAGGGTGGAAGGCGTCGGACCGCGCCGCCCGCGCCCCGCGGCATTCGGCGGTGCGCGTGCCGCTTGGAGCGCGGAGTTGAGGTCTTCTTGGGCGGACGGTGCCGCCCGGACTGGCCAAGCTGCCCAGTGGTCGGTGTTGGCCCTCGGGTCACCAGACATCGGCACCACGGAATGTTGGTGGGTCTGCTGATGGAAGAGAGGCTTCGGTGCACCGCTACCTGGCGCGCCAAATGTCGGATCGTGGGTACCGGCAAAACCCTTAAGGTTCGAACTCTGGGGTGCACACGAAGATCTCTCCCTCCCCCTAGCTCGCTCACTGACCGCGATCTCAAAGCTCAGCACCTCGAACTCGAAGAACAAGGGACACAAGAGTTATACTGGTTTGGGCCACCGATGTGGTGTAATACCCTACCCCGGTGTGGTGTGGTGGATTGCCTTGTAGGCTGAGGATGAACAAGTACAAGGGAAGAACAGCCTCCTGAGAGGTGTTCTTGAGCTCTGTGAGCTTGTGTGGTTGAGGATGGTCTGAATGATCCGTCCCCCCTTTGCTAAGGTGGTGGCTAGTCCTATTTATAGAGGCCCGGGTCCTCTCCCCAAATCTTAGGCGGGAAGGGTCCCACAACGGCCAATTTGAAGGGGGACAGCTAGTATAAGCTATCCTGACAAAAGGTGGTCTTCCCCTGCCAAAGGCTCTGGTGGTGACGCTGTCGTGGGCTCCGCGATGACCTCCGTCCTGCCGTCCTACTGGTCTTGGTCTCATTGCACCGATATGGAAACCTTTGCCTGATGCCTCGGGACACCTCGCCTGCGCTTGCCCCTTTAGCACCAAAGAGGCAACGGGTACTCTACGCCCGCTGGCGCCCGCCTGGCCTTGGTCGTCACGGCTCACGTCACGGGAACCTCACGAGGTGCCCCTCGCCTTGATCTCTCCACTCCTCGCGAGCCAGCCTAGTGAGGCCGCCCCTGAGGAGGTCTTGTGTCGTCCGCCTCGCGAGGCTTGGCCCCTCGCGAGGGTCTTGAGTGTTTGCTGGTGAAGATGGGTCGTACCAGGCCGCTGGAGGAACCACACCGTGGGCCGCAGGCAGGCAAGTCTGGGGACCCCCGTTTCCAGAACACCAAAAATATTACCTTAATATAATAAGCAACATATGATGCATAGTTAACCTAAAATTAACTAGTGGACTGTGTTGTGCATCCAATACATTAAGAGTGTTCTCAGGGTCACTTACATTCACATTTTCTCCCTATATTTCATTAGCCGGCCCATCCATAGCTAGTGTCGCAAACTCTATATTCGTCCAAGCATCAGTAGTATTCTCCAAAAATATATCAATGACTCCTCTTCATGATTTTAACCTCATCCACAAATCCTTTTTGGTAGTTCTAAAATCCAAATAAATGCACAAGAGCGAAAAACCGATTATAATGAAATGTCTTACTATAATTAACCTATATATAGATAATGAAATAGTGATTAATGGTATTACCGTGTAGGTACAGATGTTCCGGCTGGCAAGACAAGAAGTGGTTAACTGCTGATGACCCACAAGTATAGGGGATCTATCATAGTCCTTTCGATAAGTAAGAGTGTCGAACCCAACGAGGAGCAGAAGGACATGACAAGCGGTTTTCAGTAAGGTATTCTCTGCAAGCACTGAAATTATCGGTAACAGATAGTTTTATGATAAGGTAATTCGTAACGGGTAACAAGTAACAAGAGTAAACAAGGTGCAGCAAGGTTGCCCAATCCTTTTTGTAGTAAAGGACAAGCCTGGAAAAACTCTTATATAAAGGAAAATGCTCCCGAGGACACATGGGAATTATCGTCTAGCTAGTTTTCATCATGCTCATATGATTTGCGTTCGTTACTTTGATAATTTGATATGTGGGTGGACCGGTGCTGGGGTACTGCCCTTCCTTGGACAAGAATCCCACTTATGATTAACCCACTAAGAAAGAAGAATTAAGGTAAACCTAACCATAGCATGAAACATATGGATCCAAATCAGCCCCTTACGAAGCAACGCATAAACTAGGGTTTAAGCTTCTGTCACTCTAGAAACCCATCATCTACTTATTACTTCCTAATGCCTTCCCCTAGGCCCAAATAATGGTGAAGTGTCATGTAGTCGACGTTCACATAACACCACTAGAGGAAAGACAACATACATCTCATCAAAATATCAAGCGAATACCAAATTCACATGACTACTTATAATAAGACTTCTCCCATGTCCTCAGGAACAAACGTAACTACTCACAAATTATATTCATGTTCATAATTAGAGGGGTATTAATATGCATAAAGGATCTGAACATATGATCTTCCACCGAATAAACCAACTAGAATCAACTACAAGGAGTAATCAACACTACTAGCAACCCACAGGTACCAATCTGAGGTTTTGAGACAAAGATCGGATACAAGAGATGAACTAGGGTTTGAGAGGAGATGGTGTTGGTGAAGATGTTGATGGAGATTGACCCCCTCCCACTGAGAGGATCGATGGTGATGACGATGGTGATGATTTCCCCCTGCCGGAGGGATGTTTCCCCGGCAGAACAGCTCCGTCGGAGCCCTAGATTGGTTCTACCCAGGTTCCGCCTCGTGACGGCGGTGCTTTGTCACGAAAGCTTCCTTCTGATTTTTTTCCAGGGCGAAAGACACCTTATACCAGAAGATGGGCATCGGGGGACTTCCAGGTGGCCCACGAGGGGGGTAGGGCGCGCCCTCCACCCTCGTGGACAGGGTGTGGCCCCCCTCTGGTGCTTTCTTCGCCCAATATTTTTAATATATTCCAAAACTGACTTTCGTGGAGTTTCAGGACTTTTGGAGTTGTGCAGAATAGGTCTCTAATATTTTCTCCTTTTTCCGGCCCAGAATTCCAGCTGCCGGCATTCTCCCTCTTCATGTAAACCTTGTAAAATAAGAGAGAAAAGGCATAAGTATTGTGACATAATGTGTAATAACAGCCCATTATGCAATAAATATCGATATAAAAGCATGATGCAAAATGGATGTATCAACTCCCCCAAGCTTAGTCCTCGCTTGTCCTCAAGCGGAAGCCGAAATCGAAAAATATGTCCACATGTTTAGAGATAGAGGTGTCGATAAAATAAGATAGGGACATGAGGGCATCATGATCATTGTTAAAACAGCAACATATATATATATATATACATTGTCATATGATTTCTTATGCTAAAGTAACAATATATTCACAATGTCGAGTATGAATCAGAAACTTCATTGAAAACTAACAAACTATAATCTCAGTCATTGAAGCAATTGCAATTTATCATAACATCGGAAAGAGTCAATATAAGAGCTTTTCAGCAAGTCCACATACTCAACTATCATTTAGTCTTTCACAATTGCTAACACTCATGCAATACTTATGGGTATGAAGTTTTAATCGGACAGAGAGAAAGATAGGGGCTTATAATTTTGCCTCCCAACCTTTTACCTCAAGGGTAACATCAACAATAATGCTTTATGAAAACCCACATCCAATTGGATATATATATATCAGGATCTTTCCAACACATGGTGCTTGCCAAAGGATAAAGTGTAAAAAGGGAAAGGTGAAGATCACCCTGACACTTGTATAAGGTATAAGACAAAAAATTAAAAGATAGGCCCTTCGCAGAGGGAAGCAGAGGTTGTCATGTGCTTTTATGGTTGGATGCACAAAATCTTAATGCAAAATAACGTCACTTTGTATTGCCACTTGTGATATGGACCTTTATTATGCAGCCCGTCGCTTTTATTTCTTCCATATCAAAAGCTTGTACAAAGCTTATTTTCTCCACGCTAATAGATCATACATATTTAGAAAGCAATTTTTATTTCTTGCAACAATGACAACTTACTTGAAGGATCTTACTCAATCCATAGGTAGATATGGTGGACTCTCATGGCAAAACTGGGTTTTAAGGATATTTGGAAGCACAAGTAGTATCTCTACTTGGTGCAAAGAATTTGGCTAGCATGAGGGGGAAAGGCAAGCTCAACATTTTGGATGATCCATGACAATATACTTTATTTTGGATATAAGAAAACATAACCCATTACGTTGTCTTCCTTGTCCAACATCAACTTTTTAGCATGTCATATTTTAATGAGTGCTCACAATCATAAAAGATGTCCAAGATAGTATATTTATATGTGAAAACCTATCTTTCTTTATTACTTCCTATTAATTGCAACGATGACCAAATCTATGTTTGTCAACTCTCAACAACGTTTATTCATCATACTCTTTATATGTGAAGTCATTACTCTCCATAATGTCAATATGATCTTTTTATTTCTTTTTATTCTTTCTTTTATTCCCTCAAGATCATAGCAAGATAACCAAGCCCTCGACTCAAAACTAATCTTTAATATATATAGCTCAGGGACTCGATTACATAGAAGGATCATAAAGCAAAACTCAAAACTAGATCATACTAAAACTTTATTCTTCTAGATCAAGATATTACCAAAAGGATCGAACTAAGAAAAATGGTAAAGATAGCAGTGTGATGGTGATACGATACCGGGGCACCTCCCCCAAGCTTGGCAGTTGCCAAGGGGAGTGCCCATACCCATGTATTTATGTCTCTTTCTTCGGAGGTGGTGATGATGGAGTTGTTGATGATGTCGTGTCGCACATCGAGCGTAGGAGGTCCTCCAATTTGCGGATAATGCCCTTGAGTGCGGTGATATGCTCTTTCAACAAAATATTTTCACGTGTGAGATACTTGTTTTGTATGCGAGCTAACTCAATCATCTTGAAAGCTTCAATCTCAGTTGGGGTGAGATGATTGTAGTGAGGTTGAGAGAAGTCTTCTTCTTCTTCTACTGTTGGTACTTGCTCCTTTGCGGTCTCCTTGATCTTGTCACCTTCCTTGATTTCCCGATTTCTTCTCGCTTCATCTCTAACTTCATTAGCCAAGCATCGTCGCCCACATCGTTGGAGGAGGGGGACGACATATTGCTCTAATCTACGACAGAAACAACTCAAAACAAAAACAGAGGAATTTTTTGTGGTACGGTGGTCAAAACCTTCGGGAGATTATATAATGAATTTTTACCGAGTAAAAGAAGTATCGTGCAAGAAAACAGAGTCCGGAGGGCACACGGGGTGCCCACGAGGCAGGGGGGCGCGCCCAGGGGGGTAGGGCGTGCCCTCCACCCTCGTGGACGCCTCGTGTCCTTCCCGGACTACTTATTATTTTCCTATTTTCTTAAATATTCCAAAACGTAGAAAAATTGCTATTAGAATTGTTTTGGAGTCGGTTTACTTACCGTACCACATACCTATTCCTTTTCGGAGTCTGAAACATTCTGGAAAGTGTCCCTTATGTATTCCTCCGGGGTTATGGTGTCAATAACATTGGTTTCAACATTTATGGGATTACCTGAGATATAATGTTTGATTCTTTGACCGTTCACCACCTCTGGATTTGTGCCTTCGAAGTTGTTGATTTTTATGGCACTGGAACGATAGACCTCCTCCATAACGTAAGGACCTTCCCATTTAGAGAGAAGTTTTCCTGCAAAAAATCTTAAACGAGAGTTGTATAACAAAACATAATCACCTACATTAAACTCACGCTTTTGTATCCTTTTGTCATGCCATCTTTTAACTTTTTCTTTAAACAGTTTGGCATTCTCATAGGCCTGGGTTATCCACTCATCAAGTGAGCTAATGTCAAATAGTCTCTTCTCACCGACAAGTTTGAAATCATAATTGAGCTCTTTAATGGCCCAATATGCCTTATGTTCTAGTTTGAGAGGTAAGTGACAAGCTTTTCCATAAGGGACAATTGCATTTTTACCCCTAGTTGGTTCCTACCCACGGGTTTTGCCCTTACATTTCGAGCTTGCTCAGTTTTGCCCTTACTTTTTCCGCCATGGTCCCTCGAATGCCCTTTGACCGTTTGACCAAAACTTTGAAAATTCATAACTAATTCATATGAACTCAGAAAAATGAAAATAAGATATCAAAATGTTCAGATAAACATTACCTTTATGTGCATATCATTTGCATTCAGGACAAAAGCACCCTTTAAACTACCCGAGGTAATTAATGTTATTAACATTATTAAAAATAAAAAGGTATAAACAATATTTTTTACATGAATAAAAATTACATGCAAATGTAGGTGATGTTTTCTGAACATGCAGATATCTTATTTGCATTTTTCTGAGTTCGTATCGTCTAGTTATGAATGTTCTAACGACTTTGACCATTATTTGGAAACTTCATAACAAGTTAATACGAACTCAGAAAAATGCAAATAAGATATCAGGATGTTCAGAAAACATCACCTACAGTTGCATGTAATTTTTATTCATGAAAAAAATATTGCTTATACCTTTTTATTTTTAATAATGTTAATAACATTAATTACCTCAGATAGTTTAAGGGTGCTTTTGTCCTGAATGCAAATGATATGCAAATAAAGGTAATGTTTATCTAAACATTTTGATATCTTATTTGCATTTTTATGAGTTCATATGAATTAGTTATGAATTTTCAAAGTTTTGGTCAAACGGTCAAAAGGCATTCGAGGGACCTCGACGGAAAAAGTAAGGGCAAAACTGAGCAAGCTCGAAAAGTAAGGGCAAAACCCGTGGGTAGGAACCAACTAGGGGTAAAAATGCAATTGTCCCTTTCCATAAACCATTTTATACGGAGACATACCAATAGGATTTTTATATGCAGTTCTATAGGCCCATAATGCATCATCAAGTTTCTTGGACCAATTCTTTCTAGATCTATTAACAGTCTTTTGCAAAATTAATTTAATCTCTCTATTACTCAGTTCTACTTGACCACTAGACTGTGGGTAGTATGGAGATGCAATTCTATGATTAACATCAAACTTAGAAAGCATTTTGCGAAAAGCACCATGAATAAAATGTGAACCACCATCAGTCATTAAATATCTAGGGACTCCAAACCTCGGAAAAATAACTTCTTTAAGCATCTTAATAGAGGTGTTATGATCAGCACTACTAGTTGGAATAGCTTCTACCCACTTGGTAACGTGATCAACAGCAACTAAAATATGTGTATACCCGTTAGAGGAAGGAAAAGGTCCCATATAATCAAAGCCCCAAGCATCAAATGGTTCAATAACAAGTGAATAGTTCATAGGCATTTCTTGACGTCTACTAATATTACCAATTCTTTGACATTCATCACAAGACAAGACAAACTTATGGGCGTCCTTGAAAAGAGTAGGCCAATAAAGGATTGCAATACCTTATGTGCAGTTCTATCTCTAGCGTGGTGTCCTCCATAAGCCTCGGAGTGACACTTGCGTAGGATCTGCCCCTATTCACGCTCAGGTACACAACGTCTAATAACGCCATCTGTTGTGGAATTGTCACGTCAGATGTCCTAGTGTGAGGACTTAGTCATGGAGCCATCGCAACAAGATTAGCTTAAAGGGGTTAAACAGGGCAAAGGACACGAGGAGTTTATACTGGTTCGGCCCCTTGCGGTGAAGGTAAAGGCCTAATCCAGTTTGAGGTGGTATTGCTAGGGTTTCGATGACCAGGGAGCGAATACGCTAAGCCTGGCTCTCGATCTGTTCTTTTCTTCTCCTAAGCCGCCGCCGGGTCATCCCCTTATATACACGGGTTGACGCCCCGCAGTCTACAGAGTCCTGGACGGCTCATATACATGTCCGGCTCGGAGACCAATTACATATGCCTTATAATACAAGTCATGGATACATGGCGGTTTATAACTGTGGGCCTTAAGCCGCCTTTGGGCTTGGGCCCTCTACTCAGCCTATCTATGAACCGCCATTACGATCTTGGGCTTCATGGAGACGAATCGTCATCAGGATGACCCGGCCCCTCCTGGCGGGTCATGCCTGATAGTCATATCCCCAACATTAGGCCCCGGGTTGATTTGAACTTGTTCATGTCAATCTTCAATATTAGAAAAATCCTTCCTCATCTTGACTGTGAAATATTGTAATCCGCCGTGACGTCATCTTCTGAATTTTCGGTAACACGCCGTGACGTCATCTTCTGAATTTTCGGTAACACGTCGTGATGTCATCTATCATTAATGCTTCACAGAACCCAAATCTTAATAAATCTCTTGCTTTACTGTCTTTCCAGAAATTGAGGCGCCCGCATCGTTACTTATCCATTTTTTGTCTCCTTGATTTTCGCGCCTATCGTTTGTCCTTCCAGGCTTATAAATAAAGCCTCGGGCTCTCCTCTCACTCCCCCTTCTTTCCTTCTCATTTCTTCTTCCTCCTTGCAATGCGCTGACCTGCACGAGCTCCGCCGCCGTCGTTCTTCGCCTCCATCTTCAACTCTGGCCGCTGCATCACCCTGAACGGACCAGAGAACCGCGACACCTTCCCGCCATCTCATCAGTATCGGTAAGCCCTTCTTCCTCCGTCGTAGATCTGGCATTATGGTTTCGATGTTTTCCAGTGTTCGTCGGTGCTCGTCAGTGTTCGTCGCCGCCCTTTTTATTCTTTGTCTATATCCATGGATTAGATCAACAAACCACACAAATCTCGTGCGGTAGCAGTTCAGCGTCTATTTTTAGTACTGGAACATGTCCTCATCGCCGCAGATCCCTTTTAGAACGCCTATGCACTTGCACCGTCGCCTCCGTAGGTTTTAGATTTTTTTTCCCCTTTTTCTGCCAAGTTTTCGATCCAAATTTCTAACTGTAATCTGTGAAAACTGTTTGTCCAACACTTAGTGGAATTTTACCTTCTGTCAGAGTTTGAATACATGTACTCTTCATGGCGGCTTATACTTCCGGCTTATAATTTAGTCATATACCATTAGCCCTCACTTAAGTTGCCATCTTGAATGTATACTATCAGCACTTAAACTGTGATTTCACCAATTAATCTTGAACCGACAATTTTTCTTTCCTTTAGGTTTTCTTCCACAATGCCGCCGAAAATAGTGTACACATGCAATTGGGTCCCTTCCATCGTCACCGAGAGCACTCTTAAGGACATTTTCAAAACCGGCTATTTACCCACCAAGAGGGTGATGCATTATCGTGTTCCTAACCCGGGCGAAGAGAGACCTCAACCAAAAGACGGCGAAGTCAACATTTTTACAGACCACATGAACCGGGGCTTCTCACCACCCGGCTCTAAGTTCTTTCGAGACGTGTTGCACTTCTTCCAGCTTCACCCTCAAGACATCGACCCAATTCCGTGTCAAATATTTGCAATTTTCAAGTCTTCTTTGAGGTGTATCTTCAAGAGGAGCCCAGTGTTGAACTCTTTCGAGAGTATTTTTACTTAAACCCCAGACTGAATTCACCAATGGTCCTAGATTGGAACTAGGCGGAATCTCGATTCAACGTCGCAGAGACGCCATCTTTCCTTACGCCATGTTACCAAGTCATCCTAAAGACTGGAACCAGACATGGTTTTACTGCAAAGACACTTCTCCGGCTGATGAGAATCCTCTGCCGGGTTACCGTGCTGAGCGCCTGAACCCCAAACATAATCTTCCTGAAAAGCTCACAGCCGCTGAATGGAAGAAGATTGCACCTACTATTGTGAAAGTCAAAGCTCTGCTAGGAAACAGGCTGACTGGTGGTGATTTAGTCAGGTGCTGGGTTTCTTGGCGGATCATCCTGTTGAGCCGTCGTACCGGCTTAATGGGTACCTATACTGGTGATAAAAAGATTCACTGCGTCACAGCTCCGAACCATTATCTGAAGAAGCAATCAATGAAATGGTGAAGTCTCTTCTGAATGAAGACCCGGAGGATTGCGTCAAAGTGGGTCTGGCCCCTTTCAGCAAGCTTAACCCGCCACCAGATGTAAGCCTCTGAACTTACTGTATCTTCACCTCATTATTTGAATATCTGATTACCTCAACCTTTGACAACCTCTGTAGGCTAAGTCGGAATTCTGGAAAGCGGAATATGACCACGAGGCTGCTAAGAAGGCCAGGGCTGCAAAGAAGGCCGCTAGGAAAACCGCCAAGAAGACCACCAAGAAGAACAAGAAACCAAGCACCTCTGACATGCTCAAGCTGGATGATACCTCTAAGTAGGAGGTAACCCTTGACTCTCTTGGCATATTTTTCAACCATCTTATTGACACTGATTATTATCAGGCTGAGATGGGAGCCAGCCAAGCAGCTGAAGAAGAGGTAACTATTATTTCCTCCGGCTCAGAATCTTTGCCAAGACAGAAACTTTGACAAGTAACCCAGAAAGTAAGGTTTTCCCACCCCTTGGCTTATTTAGATCCTCACTTTCTTTTGAAATGGCAGCGACATGAAAGCCATCGCCAGACCCGGACCAGTGGAGGTGATGGATTATCCTCCGGCTTACTGAACACCCCTGCTCCTCGGAAACGCCGAAACGAGGTGCTTAAACTTTTAACATTCTTCTCATCTGCTGACGGGTCTTACTTATTTGTCACTTAATTCTTTTAATGATCATTGACCAGGAACTTGCTCGTTCTTCTTCTGACGGGTAATCACAAACTGAAATGTCGACTTTCAAGACTGCCCCTGGGTACTAACAATTAGCTTTACTCTATAACTTCATATATCTTTATATTAATACCGACTTGTCTTAACCTCTGTAGTGGTCAAGCAAAGCCAAACAAGAAGGCTAAAGTGATCAAACCAACAGAAGCACCTGAAATCACTGATCCGGAACAACAGGTCCCTGTACGTGAGGTTTCTGATAAACAGCCGGAAGAACTTGTTACCGTAACCCCGCCTGAAATTCCAGATCCTAGTGTTGATGGCACCACCATTAATCCTTCAACTTCTGCCCCCTCCGACTCACCTAAGCCGTCAGAGCCTCAAAATGATGATGTGTTGATTACTAGCACCAGCTTTGTAGATCCGGGAAATCCAATAGCTCTAGCCAAACATACTGCCAAACAAGAAGTCATTGAGAGGCGGAAACAGAAGTTTGACATTTCTCAATACTCCCAATTGAACAGCAATGAGATCCTCTCCGGATATCTCAGCCAGGTCCACTCCAGCCGCGACCTCGAAATTGATATGGTGAAGCAGATGCGCCAAAAATATGAGGTATAATTTCTAGCTTTAAGTAATTTGTATACATATCCTACCAGTCCCGAAGTCTACTAGCTATGATAAGATAGGTTGTAGGTTTGAGAAAAATTCATAACTGCTGCCATAGAATCCCTCTTTTGCCGGTTTAAATGTAAACCGGATGTTTGTACAAGTTTAGTTTTCCGTTTGTAGCCCCCAAGGGCCGGTTTAATCCTCAGGAATAAGTCGGTCATGTTTTGTCTTTGTATAAGAAGAAATATCGTGATTGCATAGCCCCCATGAGTCGGTTGGGACTGTGACATCACTTCTGGCTCATGATGAAGAAAAAACAAACTATATGCATTAGCCCCCAAGTGCCAAGTAGTCTTGCTTGCAAAGTACTTGGGACTTAATTCATTTAGAGCCGTTATTTTGAAAATTTTGCTTCAATAGACATTAGCCCCCAAGTGTCAAGTGTTGTTGCTGGCAAAAGACTTGGGACTTGTAATCTTATAAACTTGATATTTGATAATTCTGTATCTTATACAGGCTGCCACTGCTGAACTGGAGTCCCAATTGGATGATGCCAAGACCCGGCTGGCGACTCAAGAAACTGAGACCCGGAAGGCTGAATCGAAATTCCAATTTAGCATGCCTGAGTCGAAAAAACTGAAGACCGGCTATGACGTAGAGAAAAAGACTTGGGCGGATGAAAAGACGGCTTTGACCCAACGTGCTGAGAAGGTCAAGGCAGCGCTTCAAGAAGTAACCACTGAGCTTTCTGGTCTAAAAAACCGTGTGAATCAGATGGTTTTAGCTATCTTTGGTAAGTCGCCTTTATCAAGCATCTGAAATGAATCATTATTTTGATCATATAACCCGCCATTTTAAGCATTCTGCAATATCTTCAGGTCCCAGGAGCAGCAATCTCAATCAAGACATGCTGATGAAGCTGAAATCTGTCTACACACTTGTTGAGCAGCTGTACACCGGGACTCAACGCACATTAGCCGCTATTTCACCAGCAGGTAAAGTACCAACTTTGTTGATAGATGTTTTGAAGAAACTCTCTGTGCTGCCAGTAAGACTTGAAGAGATAAAGTGATCAGCTGCCAGAGCCGGCGCTGTGACGGCTTTAAGCCGGTCCAAGGCGTGGGTACCAAAGCTTGACCCGTCTGAGGTAGCTACTAGTTACCCAAGCTTGAAAGAAGATGGTACACCTTTCGATCAGAAAGATTTCTCAGCCTGCGTAAGGGAAATTCGTCCAATGGCCACTCTTATTGCGAATGACTCGGACCTTTCCAAGTATCATCCGGCTTATGACCAGGAGAATAAGAAGATGCCAATTCCGGCTTACAAAGTGATGGATTTATTTCCGCCAATCTGTAAGCACACCTTTGCTCCTGAAGTCGATCCGTCTGAGCTTATAGATGATGAAGCTGAATTTGAAGCTTTATCTGGCATCGATTGGTCATCACCAACTTTTCAGCCAGTGGAAGAAGACGAAGAGCCGGCAAAGGATGACGCAGAAGACTCCGAACAACAAGGCCAAGAAGACTGAACCACCGGGCGGTTCTAAACGTGAGCTTTTGAAAAAAACACTTTGATCTTATTCGACCCCTCGAGGCATGTAACCGGATAGTGAAACTTTGAATCTGTCGTGCCATCGTGCACATTCCTCGTTGCATAAGAATGCCAATTGACTATCTGCCACTGATGTTTATAATAACAACTTTTGAATCTGTTCCTGTATACAAAACATATCACAAGTGTCCCACGGTTTACCGCAGGACGGGTCATAATGCCCAATACATAAATATTCCTATACTCAGGATTGACTTAAGTATAACAAAACATGTCATACCTGTGATATTTGATCACACTGTTGGTTTACCAAGCCTGTAGAATAAGGGCGATAACCCACAACTTGAGCATTAGTAATCATCATTGTTGCCGACTTATGAATATAGCTAGGCCGGGTCAATAAACACCGGATATAATTTTACGTCATGCTGGCGACTTATAGTCAAAAGCCAGGCCGGGTTAATAAACACTGGTGTATTTTGATATATGATTCATAAGGCATTATAAGCCTTGCTGGTTTTCAACCATGTATGACGATGTCATAAGAGAAAACGCAAAAAAGACTTTCAAATCAACTCAATAGAAAAATTTCGAGGCTTTCATAGGCCGCCAAGCCAAAATTTTCTTCTTCAATGAAACTAGCATTAGCCACTGGAAGGTACGTGCTTTCTGTGAGCCGGCCCTCATTTACACAATCGACATTTGAACCTGGATAAGTCCAGTTCTTATTTAAAGATAGACTTATCAGGAGTACGCGGGGTTAGAGCAGCATCATGCATCATACGCTGATTTATCCAAGTTTCAAGCAAGGCGGCTTTATCAGCCTGAGCTTCTCCTTGCTATCTGTAAGCCGTGCCCTCTCATGACATACCGGCGTTTTAACCTTAACCAGTTCAGGGTCTTGTTGAAAAGATTGACTGTTAATAGTTCCCCGGGTCAATCAGGATTACCTGATGGAGAAGCATCTGGCACACAGGCAGGATAACCCGGGGTTTTAGGTGAATACACCTGGCTTCCAAGCCTAGCTTTTAAGCCTATTACAAGGGTTATAGCAACTCTTGTTCTTTAGAACAAAAAATCCCCCAAGCAATATTTATGAGCTATCCTCAGTGGGAACCTATGTTTGAGTTGTGCTTTGGCAACAGACTCTCTTTGGTCCCTTTAATTTGGGTAGCAAGCTCCCAAGTGACCAAAAACTCATGATTAAAGAGAAAACGACAGAGGTCCTGCTTTGACAGGCATGCCGACTTTATTATATTGATCATAATATATACATTATAATATGTACATCAGAAAAGCCGATGGCTCAAGTGTAATAAGGCCGAAGGTGAGCAATATTCCAAGGCTGGTGGGTCTCCTCCTCCGACTTACGTGAGTCTTTGTGCTCTCGAACATCGATAAGGTAGTATGAACCGTTGTTCAGATTCTTGCTGACCACAAAAGGTCCTTCCCAAGGTGGGGATAACTTGTGCATATCAGTATGATCCTGGATGAGTCGGAGCACTAAATCGCCTTCTTGGAAAGTTCTGGTTTTAACCTGGCGGCTGTGGTAACGACGCATATCTTGCTGGTAAATCGCCGAACGAGCCGCCGCTATGTCCCGTTTCTCATCTAACAGGTCCAGTGTGTCTTGACGTGCTTGTTCATTGTCCGCTTCAACATAAGCCGTCAGACGAGGTGAGTCGTGATGTATGTCACTAGGGAGAACCGCTTCTGCTCCGTAGACCATGAAAAAAGGTATATAACCTGTTGACCTGTTGGGGGTAGTATTAATGCTCCATAACACATAAGGCAATTCCTCCACCCAACAACCCGGCGTTCGCTGTAAAGGAACCATAAGCCGGGGCTTGATGCCTCTCAAGATCTCTTGATTGGCTATCTCCGCTTGACCATTAGACTGGGGGTGAGCCACTAATGATATATCAAGCCGGATATGCTCACGTTGACAAAATTCTTTCATAGCACCCTTGGAGAGATTAGTGCTGTTATCTGTTATAATGTTGTGTGGAAAACCAAAGTGGAAGATCACCTTCTTCATGAATTGAACCGCCATGGCTGCATCACACTTGCTCACCGGCTCTGCCTCGACCCACTTTGTGAATTTATCAACCGCCACCAAGAGGTGGGTCTTCTTATCCTTGGACCTCTTGAAAGGTCCAACCATGTCAAGCCCCCATGTTGCAAATGGCCAAGTGATTGGAATCATCCTCAATTCCTGAGCCGGAACATGAGCTCGTCGTGAAAACTTCTGACAACCGTCACATTTTCTGACCAGGTCCTCAGCATCAGCATGAGCCGTCAGCCAATAGAAGCCGTGACGAAAAGCCTTGGCCACCAGAGATTTAGAGCCGGCATGATGACCACAATCTCCTTCGTGGATCTCACGCAGAATCTCACAACCTTCTTTAGGAGAGACGCACCGCTAAAACGCCCCTGTAACACAGCAATGGTGCAGCTCCCCATTGACTATTGTCATTGACTTAGATCGTCGGGTTATCTGCCTGGCCAAAATTTCATCCGCAGGTAACTCACCCTAGGTCATGTAAGCCAAATAGGGTACTGTCCAATCAGGAATAACATGAAGAGCCGCCACCAACTGTGCCTCCGGGTCAGGAATAGCAAGGTCCTCCTCCGTAGGCAAATTGACCGAAGGATTGAGTAGAACATCCAGGAACGTGTTTGGTGGTACCGGCTTACGCTGAGAACCTAGCCGGCTTAAATTATCAGCCGCCTCATTCTTCCTTCGATCGATATGTTCTACCTGGTAACCCTTGAAGTGACCTGCAATGGCATCGACCTCCCGACGATAAGCTGCCATAAGCGGATCCTTTGAATCCCAAGTACCAGAGACCTGCTGGGCCACCAGATCTGAATCGCCAAAGCATCTCACCCAGCTTAAATTCATCTCCTTAGCTACCCGAAGACCATGGAGCAGGGCCTCATACTCGGCTGCATTCTTAGTACAAGGGAACATTAATCAGAGGACATAGGAAAATTTATCACCTCGTGGGGAAGTCAAGCCAACTCCAGCCCCCGAGCCCTCCAGATGCCTAGACCCGTCAAAGTGAATAGTCCAATACGTGATGTCCGGCTTTTCCTCTGGTGCTTGCAAATCTGTCCAATCGTTGATGAAATCCACAAGCGCTTGAGACTTGATAGCCGTACGAGGCACATATTTTAGCCTGTGCGGCCCGAGCTCAATGGCCCACTTAGCAACCCGGCCAGTTGCTTCCCTGTTTTGGATGATATCCCCCAAAGGAGCAGAACTAACCACAGTGATGGGATGACCCTAAAAATATTGCTTAAGCTTCCGGCTTGCCATGAAAACTCCATACACAATCTTCTGCCAATGTGGGTATCTCTGCTTGGACTCAATGAGCACCTCACTGATATAATATACCGGTCGTTGAACCGGATATTCCTTGCCTGCTTCCTTCCTCTCTACCACTATAGCCACACTGACGGCCCGGTTGTTAGCAGCCACGTATAACAACAGAGGCTCTTTATCAATAGGGGCAGCAAGCACGGGCGGCTCAGCCAACTATTTCTTCAAATCCTCAAATGCTTGGTTAGCCGCATCACTCCAAACAAAATGATCTGTTTTCTTCATCATTTGATAGAGGGGGATAGCCTTCTCACCCAGCCGGCTTATGAACCGGCTCAAAGCGGCAATACGACCCGCCAAACGCTGAACATCATTAATGCACGCCGGCTTAGCCAAAGAAGTGATAGCTTTGATTTTCTCCGGGTTAGCTTCAATGCCTCTGTTAGAAACCAAAAAACCCAAGAGCTTTCCTGCAGGCACACCAAAGACACATTTAGCCGGATTAACCAAAAAACCCAAACGCTGAACATCTTGTAGACCCGGAGATTATCAAATGTCTCCTTCAAATCATCAATCAGGGTCTCCTTCTTTCTTGACTTCACCACAATGTCATCGACATAAGCATGAACATTACACCCAATCTGATTGTGAAAGCAATATTGCACACACCGCTGATAAGTCGCCTGGGCACTCTTGAGCCCAAAAGGCATAGACACATAGCAGAAGGCTCCAAACGGAGTAATGAAAGCTGTCTTCTCCTGGTCCTTCACTGCCATCTTGATCTGATGACAACCAGAATAAGCATCCAAAAAACTCAGACGCTCACAACCCACCATAGCATCAATGATTTGATCAATACGAGGGAGAGCAAACGGATCAGCCGGACAAGCCTTGTTCAAGTCCGTGTAATCCACACACATCCGCCAAGTGTCATTCTTCTTGAGTACCAGCACCGGGTTAGCCAACCATTCAGGATGGAAAACTTCAACGATAAACCCAGCTGCCAAGAGCCGGGCCACTTCCTCTCCAATGGCCTTCCGCCTCTCCTCGTTGAATCGGCGAAGAAACTGTTTGACCGACTTAAACTTTGGATCAATATTAAGAGTGTGCTCAGTGAGTTCTCTCGGTACACCTGGCATGTCTGAAGGTTTCCATGCAAAGATATCCCGGTTCTCATGGATGAACTCGATGAGCGCGGTTTCCTATTTCGGATCCAGATTGGCACTGATACTGAACTGCTTCGATGAATCGCCAGGAACAAAGTCAACCATTTTAGTGTCATCTGCCGACTTAAATTTGAGTGAAGGATCCTGCTCTGTTGTTGGCTTCTTTAGAAACGTCATGTCCGCCGGGTCAACATTATCTTTGTAAAATTTTAGCTCCTCCATTGCGCAAGCAGACTCAGCATAAGCAGCGTCTCCTTCCTCACACTCGAAGGCTATCCTCCGGCTCCCATGCACCGTGATAGTTCCCTTGTAACCCGGCATCTTAAGCTGTAGATACACATAACAAGGTCGCGCCATGAACTTGGCGTACGCCGGTCGTCCAAAAAGAGCGTGATACAGGCTTTGGATTTTGACCAGTTCAAAAGTCAATGTCTCTAACCTAGAGTCATGATCATCTCCAAAAGCAACCTCCAGAGCTATCTTACCAACCGGATAAGCCGACTTACTAGGCACCACGCCATGAAAAATGGTGTTTGATGGCTTAAGGTTTTTATCAGTCAACCCCATGCGGCGGAAGGTTTCATATAAAGGATGTTGATGCTGCTCCCTCCGTCCATGAGTACCTTGGTGAACTTATATCCTCCAACCTGAGGTGCAACTACTAGAGCCAAGTGACCCAGATTGTCAACCCGGGGCGGGTGATCCTCCCGGCTCCATACAATGGGCTGCTCAGACCAGCGCAAGTAACGGGAAACCGCTGGCTCAACGGCACTGACTGCCCTCTTATGAAGCTTCTGGTCGCGCTTACATAAGCTAGTGGTAAAGACATGATACTGTCCACTAATCAACTACTTCGGGTTGCTCTGATAACCAGACTGCTGCTGCTGTTGATTCCCCTGGTTATTCTGTTGATTGTAACCACCTTGATTACCATGATTGCCCTGATTTCCTTGAAACCCAGAGTTAGAGCTGCCACCACCATAACCCGGTCCCTGAAAGCCGGATCCTGGACCGCCACCCGGTCCATGACCGCCTCGGTTAAAGTTTGAATTCTTGAATTCTTTCATAATGAAGCAGTCCTTCCAGAGGTGCGTAGATGGCCTTTCTCACGTCCCGTGCTTTGGGCGGGGCTGATTTAACAGCTGCTCAAGGTTGATGCCTGATCCTCCATTCTGCGGGGGCGGTTTACCCTTACGACGCGGACCATTATTCTGTGCATTGGTGTTAGCCACAAAGTCAAAACTATTAGCAGCTTTGTGCTTACCGTTAACTCCTTGGCTCGCTGGGTTATGCTGCTGCCCCTTCGCGTTGCTGCTCTTCTTTGCCTTTCCCGGCTTATCATCATCAGACTCGGGGTCCTTGGTACCATCAGAGTCGGCATACTTAACCAGAGCCGCCATGAGCGTCCCCATGTCATTGCAGTGGTGTTTGAGCCACCCCCATTTCTGCTTTAGGGGCGTGAACCGGCAATTACTCTCCAACATTAAGACTGCTGAGTTGGCCTTGATGCGATCTGACGAGTGCAGGATGGTCGAAACCCAGTGCACCCAATGAGTCATCGATTCACCTTCTTCTTGGAAACATGCGGCAAAATCCACAATTGACATGCGCTGCTTGCATGTGTCTTTAAAATTCTGGATAAACCGAGCCTTTAACTCGGCCCATGACCCAATGGAGTTGGCAGGGAGCCCCTTTAACCAAGTACGGGTTGTCCCTTCCAACATCAAGGGGAAATACTTAGCACACGCAGCTTCGCTAACATCCAGCAATTCCATGGCCATCTCATAACTCTCAATCCATGCCTCAGGAGCTAAGTCAGCTGTATAATTAGGCACCTTACGGGGACCCTTGAAATCCTTGGGAAGACATTCATTGCGTAGAGCCGGCACTAAACACGGCATGCCCAAATTCCTGAAAGTTACACCCGGCTCCATTGAAGTTGTCGGACGAACCGGAGTAGGTTGACGGGCCGCAGAATGTGCCTCTAACTCGGCCTCTCGGCGTGATCTACCTTGATCCACCACGTTCTGAGCATCAGCACCGCCGCCCGCCGGGTTATTCCCTCGCGGCGGGTTACGGTTTCGCGCACTACTTGATACAACTGGTTCATCCATATGCCTGCTATAACTCCGACTTGGGCGAGGGGTGGAATGAATCCTGTCACGACTGTAAGAATACGCCTGCTGCAGAACTAAAGCAGTTTGAAGGAACTCTCTAGCCCTCCGTGTTTCAACCGCCGTCGGAGATTCACCTTCAACCGGGTGAGCCGCCAATCGTGACGCTACAACAATCATGTTATCCAAAGGGTTAGAGTAATGACCCGGTGGTGTTGGCATGTGCTGCGGCGGGTTATTGCTCTGACGAGGCAGGTCCATCGTTCGTGGCTGAACCGGCGTGCCCGCCCCGGGTGTCTCGACCCGGTTTACAACTGCCGGGTTACTGGTTCCTACTCCTGGCATGTTAAAGAGATTCCTCGTCTCGTAAACCGGGGGCAGATGACTCAGATGCCTCCTCCTCATGACATCATTTGAAGCGTTCTGATCTAGCATGAGCTAGTATGACTCCGACTGAATCCGCTGCGCCTGAGCATCCAGAGCGGCTCACTCGTCAGCCATCCTCACATTTTCTGCGTTCAGCTCCTCCTTAGCCTGTGCTATCTCATCACGCAATTTTGCAATTGCCGCATTGTGTTGATCCTGATATGCCGGGTTAACCACCGTTGTTACCAGCGCTGTCAGTTTATCCACTAAATCAGTTAACAATTGAGCCGGCGGGCGCACAGGGCCACCTGCCCCGGCAGCCGTCGCCGCTGCTGACCCGGAAATCAGTGCTGCTGCAGTCGATGAGTGTTGCACCGGCTGTGTACCGGCCATGAAGATCGCAACCCGGTTCGGCGGCTCACAGGGGTCCGGAATACTGTCGCCATCGGAACAGCCCCCGAGCCGACCGTCTTGCAGTTGGTACAAAGGCTTGGTCTCGCCGGTGGATGATTCACCATCGGAGTAAACAACCATCTCACCGCGAGACATCGATCTAACCTCAGATCCCGCTCCGTGGATGAATCCCACGAAGGCACGTTTCATGGCGGGCTGAACACGGGCGGGTCTCGCACGCTGAGCCGTCTCGATGATGTCGGTGCAGATGTCCGGCTCAGGTCCCGGCTCGTCAATTTTGCCAATGAAGACGTGAATTCCGCCGAAGGGGACCCGGTACCCGTACTCAATTGAGCCGGCCTCGGGGCCCCAGCCTGCTTTGTCGATGTAGAGCTTGCCGCGACGACTCTTGGTCATCCGGCCCACGGCGTATCCCTTGAGCCCTTCGAAGCTGCCCTCTAAGAACTTGAAACCATCGTGCGATAGCCCCATGCTGGGTGCCAACTGTCGTGGAATTTTCACGTCAGATGTCCGAGTGTGAGGACTTAGTCGTGGAGCCATCGCAACGAGATTAGCTTAAAGGGGTTAAACAGGGCAAAGGACACGAGGAGTTTATATTGGTTCGTCCCCTTGCGGTGAAGGTAAAGGCCTAATCCAGTTTGAGGTGGTATTTCTAGGGTTTCGATGACCAGGGAGCGAAATTGCAAATCCTGGCTCTCGATCTGTTCTTTTCTTCTCCTAAGCCGCCGCCGGGTCGTCCCCTTATATACACGGGTAGACGCCCCGTGGTCTACAGAGTCCCGGCCGGCTCATATACGTGTCCGGCTCGGAGACCAATTACATATGCCTTACAATACAAGTCATGGATACATGGCAGTTTAGAACTGTGGGCCTTAAGCCGCCTTTGGGCTTGGGCCCTCTACTCAGCCTATCTATGAACCGCCATTACGATCTTGGGCTTCATGGAGACGAATCGTCATCAGGATGACCTGGCCCCTCCTGGCGGGTCATGCCTGATAGTCATATCCCCAACACCATCTACTCCTTGTTTATAAAGGTGTGGGTCGTCCCAGAAGTAATGTCTTAAATCATAGAAAAACTTTTTCTTTTGCTGGTATGAGAAACTAGGTGGTATAAATTTAGCAACAATGTAATTAGCATAATCAGCATACCATGGAGTAGTACGAGAAGCATTTATGATAGCTAATTGTTCATCAAGAAAGCTATCATCAATAGGTAGTGGGTCATGAAGAACATTCTCTAACCTAGATAAGTTGTCTGCAATGGGGTTCTCAACTCCCTTTCTATTAATAATATGCAAATCAAAGTCTTGTAGCAAGAGAACCCATCTAATAAGTCTAGGTTTAGCATCTTTCTTTTCCATAAGATATTTAATAGCAGCATGATCAGTGTGAACAGTTACTTTAGAATCAACAATATAAGGTATGAACTTATCACAAGCAAATACAACTGCTAAAAATTCTTGTTCAGTAGTAGCATAATTTCTCTGGGCATTGTCTAGAGTTTTACTAGAATATTGGATAACATTTAATTTCTTATCAACTCTTTGTCCTAGAACAACACCTACAGCATAATCACTAGCATCACACATAATTTCAAAGGGTAAATTCCAATCAGGTGGCTGAACAATAGGTGCAGAAATCAAGGCTTTCTTAAGTATTTCAAATGCTTCTACACAATCATCATCAAAGACAAAAGGAACATCTTTTTGTAAGAGATTAGTCAGAGGCCTAGAAATTTTTGAGAAGTCTTTAATGAACCTCCTATAAAAACCGGCATGACCAAGGAAACTTCTTATACCTTTAATATCCTTAGGACACTGCTTCTTTTCAATAGCATCAACTTTAGCTTTATCAACTTCAATACCTCTTTCAGAAATTTTATGCCCCAAGACAATACCTTCATTAACCATAAAGTGGCACTTCTCCCAACTCAAGACAAGATTAGTTTCTTCACATCTCTGCAAAACTCGATCAAGGTTGCTTAAGAAATCATCAAAAGAAGTTCCATACACGGAGAAATCATCCATGCAAACCTCAACAATCTTTTCACAAAAGTCAGAGAATATAGCAGTCATACATCTTTGAAAGGTAGCAGGTGCATTACATAAACCAAAAGCCATACGTCTATAAGCAAAGGTACCGAAAGGGCCAGTAAAAGTGGTCTTTTCCTGATCCTCTTTTGACACAGGTATTTGCGAGAAACCAGAATAACCGTCTAGAAAGCAAAAATTTGTATATTTTGATAATCTTTCTAGCATTTGATCGATAAAAGGTATAGGGTAATGATCCTTTTAGTAGCTTTATTTAATTTGCGGAAATCCATTACCATTCTATAACCTGTAACAATTCTTTGTGGAATCAATTCATCTTTATCATTAGGAACAACAGTAATACCTCCCTTCTTAGGGACACAATGGACAGGACTTACCCACTAACTATCAGCAACAGGATAAATTATACCTGCCTCCAGAAGCTTTAGTATTTCCTTTCTTACCACTTCTTTCATCTTAGGATTTAACCATCGTTGGTGATCAACAACCGGTTTAGCGTCTTTCTCCAATTTTATTTTGTGCTGGCATAGAGTGGGACTAATGCCCTTAAGATCATCAAGAGTATATCCAATAGCAGCACGGTGCTTCTTCAGAGTTTTCAATAATTTCTCTTCTTCCTGCTCTGAAAGGTTAGAACTAATAATAACAGGATATATCTTCTTTTCATCAAGATAAGCATATTTAAGAGTATCAGGTAATGGTTTAAGCTCGAACACGGGATCACCCTTGGGTGGAGGAGGATCCCCTAAAATTTCAATAGGCAAGTTGTGTTTCAAAATAGGTCCCTGTTTAAAGAATACTTCATCTATTTCCCTTCTTTCATTCATAAACATATCATTTTCATGGTCTAGCAAATATTGTTCTAAAGGATCATTAGGAGGCACGGCAATAGAAGCAAGACCAATAATTTCATCTTTACTAGGCAATTCTTTATCATGGGGTTGTCTACGAAATTTAGCAAAATTAAAATCATGAGACATATCTCCTAAACCAACAGTAACAATATCCTTTTTGCAATCTATCCTAGCATTAACAGTATTCAAGAAGGGTCTACCAAATATAATGGGGCAAAAGTCATCTTGTGGGGAACCGAGAACAAGAAAATCAGTAGGATATTTAACTTTCCCACACAATACTTCAACATCTCTAACAATCCCAACTGGTGAAATAGTATCTCTATTGGCAAGCTTAATTGTAATATCAATACCTTCTATCTCAGCAGGTGCAATATCATGCATAATTTCTTCGTATAAGGAATGAGGTATTGCACTCGCACTTGCACCCATATCACATAAGCCATGATAACAATGATCTCCTATTTTAACAGAAACAACAGGCATGCCAACAACAGGTCTATGTTTACCTTTAGTATCGGGTCTAGCAATTCTAGCAGCTTCATTACAGAAGTAAATAACATGCCCATCAATATTATCGACCAAGAGATCTTTAACCATAGCAATACTAGGTTCAACTTTAATTTTCTCAGGGGGTGTAGGTGTTCTAGCATTACTCTTACGAACCACAGTTGAAGCTTTAGCATGATCCTTTATTCTAAGAGGAAAAGGTGGTTTCTCAATATAAGCGGTAGCAACAATAGGAACAACATTATAAGTGATAATCTTTTCTTCAACTTTAATGGGTTCAACTACTTTTATTTCAATGGGAGGATGATATTTAAACCACTTCTCCTTAGGGAGATCAACATGAGTAGCAAATGATTCACAGAAATAAGCTACTATCTCAGAGTCAAGTCCATATTTAGTGCTAAATTCATGAAAAACATCGGTATCCATAAAAGATTTTAACACAATCAAACATAGGTGTTACACCTGACTCCTTACCTTCGTCGAGTTCCCAATCTTCAGAGTTGCATTTAATTCTTTCCAATAAATCCCATTTTAATTCAATAGTCTTCATCATAAAAGAACCAGTACAAGAAGTATCGAGCATGGAGCGATTATTGAGAGAAAGCCGAGCATAAATTTTTTGAATAATAATTTGTCTTGAGAGATCATGATTGGGGCATGAATATAACATTGACTTAAGCCTCCCCCAAGCTTGAGCGATACTTTCTCCTTCGCGAGGCAAAAAATTATATATATAATTATGATCACGATGAACCAGATGCATAGGTGATGAAATTCCAATTTCAGTCGGTTGTAGTTCCATGATCCAATATCATCACGTAGCCTAAACCATGTCAATGCCTTTCCCTTCAAAGATAAAGGGAAGACCTTCTTGTTGATAACATCCTCAGGCATACCTGCAAGCTTAAATAATCCACGAACTTCATCCACATAGATTAGGTGCATATCGGGATGTAATGTTCCATCTCCTGTAAAAGGATTAGCTAGCAGTTTCTCTATCATACCCGAAGGAATTTCAAAGTAGACATTTCAGTAGGTTCAGTAGGTTGAGGAGCAACTCTTTGCTCTACTGGTCGGGGTGAAGATACCCCAAACAAGCCCCCAAAGGATTATTTCCATAGTAACAAGTGACAGTAAATTTCAGCACACTATATAAAATTTTCCTTACCAAATTCCACCTACCAAAGGCGCTTCACTCCCCGGCAACGGCGCCAGAAAAGAGTCTTGATGACCCACAAGTATAGGGGATCTATCGTAGTCCTTTCGGTAAGTAAGAGTGCCAAACCCAACGAGGAGCAGAAGGAAATGACAAGCGGTTTTCAGTAAGGTATTCTCTGCAAGCACTGAAATTATCGGTAACAGATAGTTTTATGATAAGGTAATTCATAACGGGTAACAAGTAACAAGAGTAAACAAGGTGCAGAAAGGTTGCCCAATCCTTTTTGTAGCAAAGGAAAAGCTTGGACAAACTCTTATATAAAGGAAAACGCTCCTGAGGACACATGGGAATTATCTTCAAGCTAGTTTTCATCATGCACATATGATTCGCGTTCGTTACTTTGATAATTTGATATGTGGGTGGACCGGTGCTTGGGTACTGCCCTTCTTTGGACAAGCATCCCACTTATGATTAACCCCTCTTGCAAGCATCCGCAACTACGAAAGGAGAATTAAGGTAAACCTAACCATAGCATGAAACATATGGATCCAAATCAGCCCCTTACGAAGCAATGCATAAACTAGGGTTTAAGCTTCTGTCACTCTAGCAACCCATCATATACTTATTACTTCCCAATGCCTTCCCCTAGGCCCAAATAATGGTGAAGTGTCATATAGTCGACGTTCACATAACACCACTAGAGGAAAGACAACATACATCTTATCAAAATATCAAACGAATACCAAATTCACATGACTATTTATAACAAGACTTCTCCCATGTCCTCAGGAACAAACGTAACTACTCACAAATCATATTCATGTTCATAATCAGAGGGGTATTAATATGCATAAAGGATCTGAACATATGATCTTCCACCGAATAAACCAACTAGCATCAACTACAAGGAGTAATCAACACTACTAGCAACCCACAGGTACCAATCTGAGGTTTTGAGACAAAGATCGGATACAAGAGATGAACTAGGGTTTGAGAGGAGATGGTGTTGGTGAAGATGTTGATGGAGATTGACCCCCTCCCGCTGAGAGGATCGATGGTGATGACGATGTTGACGATTTCCCCCTCCCGGAGGGATGTTTCCCCGGCAGAACAGCTCCGCTGGAGCCCTAGATTGGTTCTGCCCAGGTTCCGCCTTGAGACGGCGGCGCTTTGTCCCGAAAGCTTCCTTCTGATTTTACCAGGGCAAAAGACACCTACCAGAACATGGGCATTGGGGGGCTTCCAGGTGGCCCACGAGGGGGGTAGGGCGCGCCCTCCACCCTCGTGGACAGGGTGTGGCCCCCCTCTAGTGCTTTCTTCGCCCAATATTTTTAATATATTCCAAAACTGACTTTCGTGGAGTTTCAGGACTTTTGGAGTTGTGCAGAATAGGTCTCTAATATTTGCTCCTTTTTCCAGCCCAGAATTCCAGCTGCCGGCATTCTCCCTCTTCATGTAAACCTTGTAAAATAAGAGGGAAAATGCATAAGTATTGTGATATAATGTGTAATAACAGCCCATTGTGCAAAAAATATCGATATAAAAGCATGATGCAAAATGGACGTATCAACTGCTGATCCATTGATGCCCTAGTTCTGGTTGGATCCAAGAAGGAGCCCCTAGATACCTAGGCAGAGCATTAGAGAAGCGATCAGATCACAGTATCACACAAAGAGGCGCCAAGCCGGAGCACTAGAGTAGCTATCTCTCACGGTTGGCCGCCACTCTCCGATCTCTGCACCGTAGCCGCCGCCGGTTGCCGCTTTCGTCGCGTACAGGTAGATTGTAGTAGTTGCGTAGTTGTATCGATAGGCCATAAACGAGGGAAAATCTTAGGAATAGAGCAAAAGAAGATGAGAGGACGACCGTAGATTGCTCCCGGGCTCCCGGAACGTGTGCCCTTTGACTATGCGATTCCCATAGGCTGACAATTGTACGTCGCAGCAACCAAAAATTAGGCCATGAGCTATGGGCCACATGCATGCATACTAGGCGTGGGGGGGCTGCAAAGGTGGGGGCCCGAGGCGGCCGCCCCTCCTGCCCCCCCCTCAGGACCGGCCCTGCTTATAGTTTCGCCTCCTAACGTATTCACCTCAAGGGTGATGTCAACAATAATAGTTCATCCTCACTCATATCCAACTGGATATATGTGCCTAGATCTTTCCTCACCACATGATGCTTGCAAAAATAAAAAAAAATAAAAAGGAATAGGTAAGAATACTTTGACTCTTGCATAAAGAAAATACATAAAATAAAAGATAGGCCCTTCATAGAGGGAAGCAAGGGTTGTCATGCGCTTTTCGGTTTGTATGCTCAATCTCTTAGTGCAAAAGAACGCCACGTTATATTGCCACTTGTATTTTTCTTTATGTGATGTCATTACTTACCATAAGATTAGCATATGATATTTTTCATTATTTCCTTTTATTTTGATTGAAACATGAGAGTAGAGAAAGCAAAAGTCGAACTAAACTTTATTATATATCTCGCACACGATTACATAGATAGATAGATCACTAAGAAAACACTCGAAAATAGATTGAACTAAACTCTTATTCAACTAATTCAAAAGATTACTAAAGATGGAACTAAGATAGATAAAGGCTGAGAGAGTGGTGGTGATACGATACCGGGGCACCTCCCCCAAGCTTGGCACAAGCCAAGGGGAGTGCCCATACCGTGTACTCAAGTCTCCTTTGGTGGTGAAGAATGTGATGGTGGTGTAGTCATGTTCTTTTTCTCCAGCTTGCGTCGGAGGCTGAAATTATCATCTCTAAGATCCTCATTCTCTAACTCAAGCTTTAAAATCTTCTTGCGTAATGTTGCCTTGCTATCCTGCCAAAAACGAGAAGCGATAGACTCCGAATCGGTGTCTTTCTCCTCATCCGAGAACAAAAAATATGGGAAGGTCTGCTTAAGACATTTGGATCCAGAGGTTGGTGGGAAATAGGGCTCTCCTCCTCCGAATCTTCAGACGACATATTTTAGATCAGTCAGAAAACAACAAGAAAGAAGAACAGAGGATTTCTCCGCGGTACAGTGGTCAATACGTTCGGGGGATATATAAAGATTTTTTTATCTTGGTAAACAAGCAAAACGAGAAGAAAACGGAGTCGGGAAGATTCCCGAGGTGGGCACAACCCACCTGGGCGCGCCAGGAAATGCAGGCGCTCCCTGGTGTGTTGTGCCCTCCTCAGTTTCCTTCCTGGTTATTTGTTATTTTCCTAATTTTTGTAATATTCCAGAACTGATAGAAAATATTTTTACGGATGTTTTGGAGTCTGTTTACTTACTGTATCACATACCTCCTCTTTTTCAGGATTCTGGAGTGTTCCGGAAGGTTTCTTTTATGTGTACCTCTAGTGTCATGGTTTGAATAATATTGCTTTCAACATTAATAGGCATACCTGAGATATAGTGTTTAATTCTTTGCCCATTGACCACCTTCGAGTTAGTACCTTTGGCATTATTAATTTTTGATAGCTCCAGAGTGATAAACCTCTTCGATAATATACGGTCCTTCCCATTTGGAAAGAATTTTTCCCGCAAAGAATCTAAAACGAGAGTTGTACAAAAGAACATATTCCCCAACTTTGAATTCCCTCTTTCGGATTCTTTTATCATGCCATCTTTTAACTTTTTGTTAAAAAATTTGGCATTTTCATAAGCTTGGGTTCTCCATTCATCTAGTGAGCTAATATCTAACAATCTCTTTTCACCGACAAGCTTGAAGTCATAATTAAGTTCTTTAATTGCCCAATATGCTTTACGTTCTAACTCAAGAG
The DNA here is from genome assembly GCF_002575655.3 of Aegilops tauschii subsp. strangulata. Taxonomy (NCBI): domain Eukaryota; kingdom Viridiplantae; phylum Streptophyta; class Magnoliopsida; order Poales; family Poaceae; genus Aegilops; species Aegilops tauschii. The sequence continues at coordinate 345,809,211 of NC_053038.3, read as the reverse complement.
GCAAATGACAAGCTTTTTCATAAACCATTTTATAAGGAGACATACCCATAAGATTTTTATAAGCTGTTGTGTAAGCCCAAAGTGCATCATCCAATTTCTTAGACCAATTCTTTCAGGATCTATTGATAGTTTTTTGTAATATTAGTTTTATTTCTCTATTGCTAAGTTCAACTTGACCACTAGATTGAGGATGATAAGGTGACACAATTCTATGGTTCACATCATATTTAGCAAGCATTTTACGGAAAGCACCATGAATAAAGTGTGAACCACCATCAGCCATTAGATATCTAGGGACTCCAAACCTTGGGAAAATAACTTCTTTAAGCTTTTTAATGGAAGTGTTGTGATCAGCACTACTAGTTGGGATAGCTTCTACCCAATTAGTAACATAATCAAAAGCAACCAAAATATGAGTATACCCATTAGAGGAAGGAAAAGGTCCCATATAATCAAAACCCCAAACATGAAATGGTTCAACCGCAAGTGAATAATTCATAGGCATTTCTTGACGCTTACCAATATTACCAATTCTTTGACATTCATCACAAGATAAAACAAACTTACGGGCATCCTTGAAGAGAGTAGGCCAATAAAAACCAGATCGCAATACCTTGTGAGTAGTCCTATCTCCTGCATGATGTCCTCCATAAGCTTCGGAGTGACATTTCCGTAGGATTTGTTCCTGTTCATGCTACGTCTAATAATACCATCTACTCCTTCTTTATAAAGGTGTGGGTCATCCCAAAAGTAATGTCTTCAATCACAGAAGAATTTTTTTCTTTTGTTGGTATATGAAACTAGGTGGTATATATTTAGCAACAATGTAATTAGCATAGTCAGCATACCAAGGAGTGTTATGAGAAACTTTTATTGCAGCTAGGTGTTCATCAAGAAAGCTGTCGTCAATAGGTAGTGGGTCATCAATAATATTTTCGAACCTAGACAAGTTATCAGCTACGAGGTTCTCAACTCCTTTTCTATCATTAATATGTAAATCAAATTCTTGTAGCAAAAGAACCCACCTAATGAGTCTCCCTAGGTTTAGCATCTTTCTTTTCCATAAGATATTTTATAGCATCATGCTCAGTGTGAACAATTACTTTGGAATCAACAATATAAGATCTGAATTTGTCACCAGCAAACACGACCGCTAAAAATTCTTTTTCAGTAGTAGCACAATTTCTTTGGGCATTGTCTAGAGTTTTACTAGCATAATGGATAACATTTAATTTTTTATCAACTTTTTGTCCTAGAACAACACCAACAACATAATCACTAGCATCACACGTAATTTCAAAAGGCAAGTTCCAATCAGGTGGTTGAACTATAGGTGTAGAAGTTAAGGCTTTCTTAAATGTTTCAAAGGCTTCTACACAATCATCATCAAAAACAAATGGAACATCCTTTTGTAAAAGATTTGTAAGAGGCCTAGAAATTTTAGAGAAGTCTTTAATAAACCTCCTATAGAAACCAGCATGACCAAGAAAACTATGAATACCTTTAATATCTTTGGGACATGGCATTTTCTCAGTTGCATCAACTTTAGCTTTATCCACCTCAATACCTCGTTCGGAAATTTTATGCCCCAAGACAATAACTACACTAACCATAAAGTGGCACCGCTCCCAATTCAAGACATGATTAGTTTGCTCACATATCTGCAAAACTCGATCAAGGTTGCTTAAGCAATCATCAAAACAAGTTACATAAACGGAAAAATCATCCATGAAAACCTCAACAATCTTTTCACAAAAATTAGAGAATATAGCATTCATACATCTTTGAAAGGTAGCAGGTGCATTGCATAAACCAAAAGGCATACGTCTATAAGCATAAGTTCTAAAAGGATAAGTAAATGTGGTTTTCTCTTGATCAGGTTGTGAAACAAGTATTTGAAAAAAAACAGAATATCCATCAAAAGAACAAAAGCCTGTGTGTGCTTAGATAGTCTTTATAGCATTTGATCAATAAAAGGCAGAGGGTAATGATCTTTTCTGGTAGCTTTATTTAACTTTCAGAAATCAATTACCATTCTATAGACAGTACCAATTCTTTGTGGAATAAGTTCATTTTTATCATTAGGAATAACAGTAATACCTCCCTTCTTAGGGAGACAATGAACGGGACTTACCCATCTAGTATCACCTATGGGATAGATTATACCTACTTCCAGAAGCTTTAATATTTCAGTTCTTACCACTTCTTTCATTTTAGGATTCAAACATCATTGGTGATCAACAACGGGTTTAGCATCAGGTTCCATGCTAATCTTGTGGTAATAGAGAGTGGGACTAATGCCCTTAAGATCATCAAGAGTATACACAATAGCAACTCGGTGCTTCTTCAAAATTTTCAATAATCTTTCTTCTTCATGTTCTGAAAGGTTAGCACTAATAATAATAGGACATGTCTTTTTCTCATTAAGATAAGCATATTTCAACGTGTCAGGCAATTGTTTTAATTCAAACACATGATCACCTTTAGGTGGAGGAGGACCCCCCTAGAGTTTCAATAGGCAAATTGTGTTTAAGAAGCGGCTATTGTTCAAAGAATATTTTATCTATTTCATTTCTTTCACGCAAGTGCATATCATTTTCATGGTCGAGCAGATATTGTTCTAGTGGATCAGTAGGAGGCATGGCAATAGAAGCAAGACCAATTATTTCATCCTTATTAGGTAATTCTTTATCACGAGGTTGTCTACTAAACTTAGAGAAATCAAATTCATGAGACTCATCACCAAAGCTAACACTAACAGTTTGTTTATGACAATCTATAGTAGCATTGACAGTGTTCAAGAAAGGTCTACCAAAGATAATGGGACAAAAGTCATCTTGTGGGGAACCAAGAACTAGAAAATCAGTAGGATATTTTACTTTCCCACACAAGACTTCAACATCTCTAACAATCCCAAGTGGTGTGATGGTGTCTCTATTAGCAAGTTTAATAGCAACATCTATGTCTTCTATTTCAGCGGGTGCTATATCATTCATAATTTCTTGGTACAAGGTGAAAGAAATAGCACTCACACTAGCACCTAAATCACGTAAACCATGATAACAATGATCTCCTATTTTAACTGAGACAACGGACATGCCAACAACAGGTCTATGTTTATCTTTTTCATTAGGTTTGGCAATTATAGCAACCTCGTCAAAAAAGTAAATAACATGCCCATCAATATTTTCTACCAGGAGATCTTTAACCATAGCAACACTAGGTTCTACTTTGATTTCTTCTGAAGGTCGAGGTGCTTTTATATTACTTTTGCGAACCACAATTGAAACCTTAGCATGTTCCTTTATCCTAACAGGGAAAGGTGTTTTTTCAATATAAGCAGTAGGCACAACTGGATCAACATTGTAAATAATAGCTTCATCTTTAACCATGACCGGTTCTTTAATTTCTTCTTTAATAGGGGGATGATATTTAAACCACTTCTCCTTAGGGAGATCAACATGAGTAGCAAAAGATTCACAAAAAGAGGCTATTATCTCACAGTCAAGTCCATATTTAGTGCTAAACTTGTGAAAAGCGCCAGTATTCGTAAAAGATTTAACACAATCGAACTCAAGCTTAATACCTGACTCTTTACCTTCGTCGAGTTCCCAATATTCAGAGTTGTGTTTAATTCTTTCTAAAAGATCCCACATGAATTCAATAGTCTTCTTCAAAAAGAACCAGTACAGGAAGTATCAAGCATGGATTGATCATCACGAGAAAGCCGAGCATAAAAGTTCTGAATAATAATTTCTCTTGAGAGCTCATGATTGGGGCATGAATATAACATTGACTTAAGCCTCCCCCAAGCTAGAGCGATAATTTCTCCTTCACGAGGCCAAAAATTATATATATAATTCCGATCACGAGGAACTAGATGCATATGATAATTTTTTTTGGTGAAATTACAATTTCAATCGATTCTAGTTCCAAGATCCAATATCATCGCATAGCCTATACCATGTCAATGCCTTTCCCTTAAAAGATAAAGGGAAAACCTTCTTCTTAGCTTCATCTCCGGATAAACCTGCAAGCTTAAATAATCCACAAGTTTCATCCACACATATCAAGTGCATATCAGGATGTTCAGTTCCATCTCCTGCAAAAGGATTAGCTAGCAGTTGTTCTATCATACCCGAAGGAATTTCATAAAAAATATTTTTAGTAGGTTCAGTAGGTTGAGGGACAAATAATTGTGGTTCCGGTCGAGGTGAAGATACCCCGAACAAACCCCTCAAAGGATGGTTTTCCATCGTAGCAAGTGACAATAAATTTCAGCACGTAGTAATAATTTTTCCTTACCAAGAGCGCTTCACTCCCCGAAAACGGCGCCAGAAAAGAGTCTTGATGACCCAAAAGTATAGGGGATCAATCGTTGTCCTTTCGATAAGTAAGAGTGTCGAACCCAACGAGGAGCAGAAGGAAATGACAAGTGGTTTTCAGCAAGGTATTTTCTGCAACACTGAAATAGTCGGTAACAAGTAGTTTGTAGCAAGATAATTTGTAACAAGCAAGTAACGGTAATGGTAAGTAAAGTGCAGAAAAGTTTCCCAATCCTTTTGTGGCAAAGGATAGGACAAAATGATCTCTTATAATAGGAAAAGCTTTCTTGAGGGTACACAGGAATTTCACCTAGTCACTTTCATCATGTTGGTTTGATTCGTGTTCTCTAGTTTGATAATTTGGTATGTGGGTGGACCGGTGCTTGGGTGCTATTCTTACTTGAACAAACCTCCCACTTATGATTAACCCCCTCGCAAGCATCCGCAACTATGAGAAAAGTATTAAGATAAATCTAACCATAGCATTAAACATTTGGATCCAAATTGGTCCCTTACGAAGTAGCACATAAACTAGGGTTTGAGCTTCTGTCACTCTAGCAACCCATCATCTAATAGCTACTCCACAATGCATTTCCTTAGGCCGAAAGATGGTGAAGTGCCATGTAGTCGACGTTCACATGACACCACTAAGGGAATCACAACATACATATCATCAAAATATCAAACACATAGCAAGTTCACATGATTACTTGCAACAAGATTTCTCCCGTGACTTCAAGAACAAAAGTAACTACTCACAAGTGATAATCATGCTCTATATTAGAGGGGTATTAAATAGCATAATGGATCTGAACATATAATCTTCCACCAAATAAACCATATAGTAATCAACTACAAGATGTAATCAACACTACTAGTCACCCACAGGTACCAATCTGAGGTTCGGGTACAAAGATTGAACACAAGAGATGAACTAGGATTTGAGAGGAGATGGTGTTGTTGAAGATGTTGATGGACATTGTCCTCCCAAAGATGAGAGGGTTGTTGGTGATGACGATGGCTTCGATTGCCCCCTCTGGGAGGGAAGTTCCCACGACGGAATCGCTCCGCCGAAGGGCAAAAGTGCTCCTGCCCAAGTTCCGCCTCGAGACGGCGGCGCTCCGTCCCGAAAGTCCTCTCCTTATTTTTTTTCTAGGTCAAAATGACCTATATACCAGAAGATGGGCACCGAAGGTGGGCTGGGCTGAGCAAAACCCACCAGAGCGCGCTTGGGGGGCCTGGCGCTCCCTGGTGTCTTGTGCTCACCAGGTGCCCCCCCCCTCCGATAGTTATTTGCTCCAGTATTTTTTATATATTACAAAACAGTTCTCCGTGAATTTTCAGCTCATTTGGAGATGTGCAGAATAGGTAACTTTGACATAGCTTTTTCAAGTCCAGAATTCCAGCAGCTGGCATTCTCCCTCTTTGTGCATATTATGAGAGAAAAGGCATTAGAATCACTCCATAAAGCATTATTATGCATAAAAACATTATAAATAACAGTAGGAAAATATGCAAAATGGACGTATCAGTTGCCTCCCAACAAGCGCTATTGTTTTATGCCCCTAGCTAGGCATAATGCATAGTTTCAAGTATTGTTAGTTTTTGCTCCATAGTTTGCCCTCATGATTGACTCATATGATGGCTTGATTATGATTCTAGGGAAGTGTTCCATATCCTTCCTTAATGGAAACTGAAATTTAATATTCCCTTCTTTCATGTCCATCACAGCACCTATAGTTCGCAAAAACGGTCTACCAAGTATTATGGAACAAGACGGATTGCAATCAATATCAAGTACAATAAAATCTATGGGCACATAATTCATATTTGCAAGAATAAGAACATCATTAATTCTTCCTAAAGGCTTTTTAATAGTAGAATCCACCAAGTGCAAATTAAGAGAACATTCTTCCAAATTGGTAAAACCTAGCACATCACATAGAGATTTCAGAATTGTAGAAACACTAGCACTCACATAAAGCATTGCACTTGATGGTGCAATGCTTATCATTACCGAATTTGTTGTGATCTTCGGTAAAGTATTTTCTCGATTTCTACCAATATATTAGGATAAGAAGTATCATGATAATCCTCTTGAAACATGGTGACTACTCAATCAAGATCACAAGCAAAACGGAAAATATTTTTGTATTTTTGTAAAAACTTTTAGAAGTGGGGGATATGAAATCGAGAGGCAAATGGGAAATAAAGTAATTACAAGGAGATGAGAGTTTATGCGTAGGTACTTGATAGATGTTGGTGATGTCTCTCCCTAGCAACGGCGCCAGAAATTCTTCCTTCTACTTGTGAGCTGCGTTGGGAATTCCCCGAAGAGGAGGGGATGATGCGGTACAGTAGAGATAAGTATTTCCCTCAGTTATGAAACCAAGGTTATCAATCCATTAGGAGAACCAAGGAACACTATGTAAACAGCACCTGCACGCAAATAACAAATACTTGCAACCCAACGCGTAGAGGGGTTGTCAATTTCTCAACGGTATTGAGATAGATTAAATTGTATAGGGTTTGATAAATAGATCTAACTAAAACACGAAATAAAAAATAAAAAATAAAATTGCAGTAAGGTATTTTTGGTTTTAATATATGATAGAAAATTGACCCCGGGGCCATAGTTTTCACTAGAGACTTCTCTCGAGAAAAGAGCATACGGTGGGTAAACAAATTACTGTTCAAGAATTGATAGAAAAGCAAATAATCATGACAATATCCAAGGCAATGATCATGTATATAGGCATCACATCCAAGATTAGTAGACCGAAACGATTCGGCATCTACTACTATTACTCCACACATCGACCGCTATTCAGCATGCATCAAGTGTATTAAGTTCATGGAAAAACGGAGTAATGCATTAAGAAAGATGACATGATGTAGTCAAGATAAACTCACATATGAATAAACCCCAGCTTCTTACCCTTAATAGCAATGATTCATCCCTATCATGTCTCTTTCTATCACTGAGATTGAGCATCGCAAGATCGAACCTATCACAAAGCACCTCTTCCCATGGCAAGATAAATCAATCTAGTTGGCCAGACCAAACCAATAAATCGGGGAAGAAATACGAGGCTATTACAATCATGCATAAAAGAGTTTAGAGAAACTCAAATAATATTCATGGATAGATCAAATCATAAACTCACAATTCATCGGATCCCAACAAACACACCGCAAAAAGCCATTACATCAAATAGATCTCCAAGAACATCGAGGACAACATTGTATTGAAGATCAAAAAGAGAGAAGAAGCCATCTAGCTACTAAGTACGAACCCGTAGGTTTGTGGTAGACTACTCACACATCATCGGAGGGGCAACAAGGATGATGAAGAACCCCTCCTTGATAGTTGCCCTCTCCGGCAGAATGCCGGAAAAGGCCTCTAGATTGGATCTCGTAGATCTTGAACTTGCGGCGGCGGAAAAAGTATTTCGTGGACTCCCTAGGGTTTTTGGTATTTTTGAGTATTTATAGAGGCGGTGGTAGGTCAAGGCGGTGCCCGTGGGCCCCACTACCCACCAGGGCGCACCCTGGTGCCTAGTGGGCCCCATGAGCCTCTTCTTGTGGCCCCCAGAAGCTTCCAGGTTCTCTTCTTGCTAGAAGAAATCTCCAAAAAGTTTTTTGGCATTTGGACTTTGTTTGGTATTGATATTCTGCAAAATAAAAAACAAGCAAAAAACAGCAACTGGCACTGGGCACTAAGTAAATAGGTTAGTCCCAAAAAATGATATAAAGTTGCTAGTAAATGTATATAAAACATCCAAGATTGATAATATAATAGCATGGAAGAATCAAAAATTATAGATACATTGGAGACGTATCAAGGGACTCCAGTGCCCCTTCTTCCACGACTCCAGATCGTTCCCATCCTAGGCCTCTCCGTCGTCCACAAACATGGTGCGTTCAATGATGTGTGGTCAACAACGAGAGCCAATATGGAGTACGTGGAGAGGCTGACAGCTAGGAACCACCAGCTACATCTTCGCACGCAAACTAGTGCCTCCTTATTACATGGGAAATACATGATTCCTCCCCCTGACAGGTTGGACCCACCAGCTACAATCTTGGCACGCAAGGAAGTTCCTTCTTAATACACGGAAAAAACGTTTCCTCCCCATGACAGTTGGGAACCACCAGCTACATCTTCGCACGACAGGAAGTGCCACCTTATTACGCGCAAGAAAAATGATTCCTCCCCCTGATAGGTGAGACCCACCAGATTCAGTGGCTGACTTGAGGGCCCTACTAAGTTGACACGTACGCAGGGTTTTGTCAACTTAATCAACAAACGATTCTAGCAGCAATGACCGTTGGATGTTAATCCAACGGCCGTGCTGCTTCTTCAATCTCTGATCTTATTGCTCGAGTCGCTCCGAACCAACGCCGACTGGACCGCCTGCTCCTGCCTCCCATGGCTAGCTATGCCACTGCTGGCCACACCATCCCTCTACTCACCCACACCTCATGTTATTCTCCTGCGATGGCAGCCTCACACCACAGCAGAACCAATAAACCCTTGTACTCCCCTCCGCGTGGGCGACCATGTTGGGAAACGTAGTAGAAAACAAAAAAATTCGCCCTACGATCACCCAGGAAAAATATGAAGATGCATAATAGGTTGTGATCAATAGGAACAATATTAATGTCATCCTTGATCTCACCATGTCATACATAGCTTGATTGCATCTACTTAAAACACTCTACTCTTAGTAGTGTTCTAGGATTTGCAAGCTATAAAATACTTTTTATAGCTCATCAGACATTCGCTAAACTTGTAACTCAAATATTCCTTTCTGCAATCTAACTGAAAAAACATAATTTTCTTGTTACAATAAATTCTACATCATTCTGAAAACCTTCTGAAACATTTCAAAAGATCCACCTTTATGTCTCAATAAGTAAATATAAATATCTACTTGAGTCATCCTTGAAGATAGATAAATCCACTGCTTGCAACAACACTTATTGGAATATATAAATCGATATACATATTGTCAATTATTTTGTTGCTCGTTCTCTATGACCTGTGAACGGTATTTTAGTTTACTTCACTAATTGGACGAAACTTGCAAGTGTCAGATGATTCTCAATCAGAGGACTTCAAAATTCATCACTATGAAATTTCTTCATGCTGGTTTCTCCAATGTGACGAAATGCAATGCCACACAGATGTGGTATTCTTTTAGTCTTGCGACATTTAGCGTCAGTGTTATGGATGTTCAATTTTATTAACAATATTCATAACATACATCTTATTCACAATAAGAGTATGCCCTTTTGTTCATAACATCGAACAACTATTGTTCTGTCATGAACAACCTCCTTGCAACTTCTATGCAATGGGCTAGCATGTACAAAAACTCTAAAATGAATTGTGATAATAAATATATAGGAAATACACTGATAGAAATACTGTGAGCTTTTAAAATGCATCCAAAAAATTAACCTCATTATTTGTTGGCCATTTAGGTCGTTCGAAGTTTCTAGGAACGATTTGCAATAGTATGCAATCGAGTCGATATCCTTGCGATTTACCTTTTAACCACAATACTGAAGCAGTGATAAGAAATTGATCATATTTCCCAAGAACTACACTTTACTTGACCAACCACCTCTACATCTCATAACTTGTATGACATTCATACCTGAGCTGGACATTCCAGTCTTATTTTCTTTCCGCCTTTTACTTCTTATAGTTTTACTTCAATATTTCTCTCACTCTCATAAGAAACATCGACTTTAAGAGTGGCGTGAGCCCTGAACTTCCCTATGCGTGTAAGTCTCATTACATCCTTCGGTTTTGTTCTTTCTCTATAAGTTCTCACTGTCAACATATGACTGGTGTTCTTCTGGATCTTATGCATTTCAGTCTTAAACATAGTTGACCGCTTCACTAGAACTTGCAAACAAAACACTTCTTTACATATCGCATATCTTTTAGTCTTTGTTTGTTTCTGAAAACAATTGTTTAGTTCCAAGAATATCACATAACTATCCCAAATATTTTGAAGTTCGGGTTTCTCGGAGGCAAGTAGACCATAATTCAATTATAGCTTTTGGATCGAAGGACGTGAGTCTCATCATCCATAACATTAGCAAGAGAGTATTGTAAACATGCAATAGGACAAAATCCTTCTTGGCACTTTTAGAGGAAGATCCTCTCAAACATATAGTTTTAACCAGATATAAACAGTCAATCAATTTCAACAACAAAGGTGGAATTGTGAGCCATAATTCTACACTATAATGCAAACTACACATAGACATTGTCCATAATTAATTTGCACTAGTTATTAAACTTAATTAATACATAATAGTGCTCCCACTCAAATCAATATCTCTCATAATTGATGGTGAGTGATTCAAGATCCAGGCCTAGTTCTCATCCATTGATGTGGACATCACTGATGACGAGAATTTTGACCGGCGGGGATTTTTTTGCCGATCATATCTCCATATGACTCTTGTTCATCTTTCGATGCTTCGTGCTCCGACCTCAGAACAATTCTGCTAAAACTTCAAGACAACCGAGTGCTATCTGCAATCATGGTTTGACCATCTCTTACACCTCACGTCCCGTTTGTGCTCATGTGGACATGACCCACTCTGGAACGCCACATGTTATAGACGGTTGCAACACTGTGGAGAGCATCTTTTAACTTGATATTTACTATGAGAGATCACCCTAATAATTGACTACAACGCAATCAAAGGGTGCAAACAACAAAGGGATAAACATCTTAGGCAATTCATAATAGCATGATATGGTATAGCCCTGGGCGCCGGGAGTTCTCCATGATCGTCTTCAACCTCCAGTTGAAGCGACATGACGACCAATATTTCATTGCCATGGCAACTATTTCAAAAACGTTGTTGTGGCGGCGATCTCAGAAAATGTTGTCGTGGCATGAAAATCTGAAATTCTGTCATGGCACGAAATTATAGCTCCTCCTCCCGCGCCTGCTACACCTTCTCCTCATTAGGGTCCTCCGTGTACATCTTGCCACCATCACCTGTAACCTATCTCTATTATATTTACATTAAGGTGGAAATCTCGTGGCTCCAGCCATCATGCCCTGATGCACAGGCCACTTAACATTACAACATATAACCATCTCATACATAAACACATTATCATGATGAAGGCTATACCACATCATATGCAAACCCTGCAAAACCAAGTTAGTCGTCCTCTAATCGGTTTAGGAATTTTAATTACGTGGCTTCTAGGGTTTCTAGATAAACCTTGATACCTACGTGCACACCATTAAGTGATAATCCTTGTTCCTAGATTAACTTTCGAGGTGTGTCAAAGAAGAGACTTAATAAAAAATCTTGTTCCCCCACACTAAACTTTGTCTAATATGCGTGACCCCCTAGAAGATCATCCATCTTCATCGCCCTCTTGTGTACGTGAGGGTTCACTATTCTTGACTATGGTGAAGCCCAAGGAACTGTTAGCAGATCGTCGACAACCAGAACCGAGCGATTGTCAGAACCTTGTAAAAAACGACACCATGCCGTCAATGAACTGGACCGAAGCAACACTCGAGGGAAGCATAGCAAGAACATCACCCTCACATCCACATGTGATCTAGACCATAACACGCATCTACTCATAGAACCACTCTGATGCCACTGTTGGGAAACGTAGTACAAAAAAATCACCCTACGATCACCCAGGAACAATATGAAGATGTATAACGGGTTGTGATCAATGATCGTAACCTACTCCGGGAGTGTAGCGAAAGTAGATGAGTCATTGTAGATCATACTTGGGAGTCCCTCAAACATCGATGATGATCCCGCAAACTTCCCACGAATGATCCCTCGAATGGAAGACCGAAAGCACGACCTCTCTACTTGGTTGCAAGCGTACGGTCTTCACGATCCGACAGTGCTTCGCCGTCCAGAGATAATCGTCGCTGGAGAATTAGAGGAAGGAGTTTAGAACCACACTGGGTTTCTAATTACGAGGATTAGAGGTGGCTAGGGTTCGCTCTAATTATTCAACTAGGACCAACTAGAACGTGCACTAGATCAACTAGAGGAGGCTCTAAAACTTGTATATATTGATTGGGCACCAAACCTCCACTATATATAGGTTAGAGGGGAGAGGGAGGGCTGCCACCAAGGAGGGAAACCATCCTTGGGGCATCCAACTAAGGGGGGAGGACTCCTCCCAAACTCCTATTCGGGCCTCTTCCTTAGGGAAGGGAGGCACTTTCCCACTTGGGCCTTTTTGGCCCAAGTTTCCTTCCACCTCTTGGCCTTTTAAGGACCATTGATATTTAAATTAAATATAAAATGTTCTAAAAAATTCAGAGCATTATACATATAATTTAATATCCCTGGAAACATTTTCCACCTATATATAAATAATCGGTAATACCCGATATTCACCGAAACTCTTCCGGCGACCTCGAAACGCTTCCGGAACCTCTCGGAACTATTCCGGATATTAATGAAAAATTTCCACAAATATATTCTCATCAATCCCGTCCTACTAACACTCAGGAGATTATGATTACCAAAATCGTCTGACCCCGTAGGTTCGGTAAATCATAGACATGAACGAAACCCCTTCCTTCAATGATCGATAGCGGAACCGTGAATATCCATATGATTACACAAAGTGAACCTTTGGTTATCATGTGATGTTCCCTTTGCTTGTTTCCTTTGCTTCGCGATACTTTACAAAATCTGGTGTGCATCAGTATCCTTCTGAGCCATCACCATGCTCATTATACTGTTGCTCCCATTACCGGTTTTGTTCTTTGTTCTCGTTGACATGTTCGGGCATCCTCGTGACATAGTCACCTGTGTCTGGCCAGATGATAATGGATGCCGTCACATCGAGAGGGCCCTAAGAATATCTCTCCATCATCGGACGAGCAAATCCCACTCTCGAGTTATCCGGTCACTTGTCAAACTTTCTGGTGAGCCTAAAAGTTGTCGTTGTGATCACCTTGTTACAGATGATGTTTGAGCAACCCCAAAGCCCACCGTCTGGTAGGAAGTGATCGAGACACACTCTCATGGTCTGAGGAACTAAAACCCATGCTGACACTTAGTGTTATAATAGATGATTTTAGACGATATAATCACAAAGTATAACAGACAAGTATTGGGTCAATTCAATATGATCGTTCTTCTAACGTCATACCCTCAATGTTGTTTTAGGACTATTGTTACACTTAACAATATCCTAATATCCGGAAAATGTGATCACCAAACCACACTTCAGCCCGTCTTAGAGGCGAGACCGGGAACCTATTGTTATTGTTTATCATTTCACACGTGCATACGAGTTTTCCACTGATAATACAATATTATTTCCTCTGTGGCATATTTCCAACAGACTGATGTCGCATCTTCCCCGGCTCCTGGTCGTTACCTTCCTAGGCGTCGGCATTGTCCATCATCTTGGTGCTCTCGGTGCGGTGTTCCCAACGCGGTCATTGCATGACAACCATCGAAAGAGGACTATATGTGGAGAGGCTGATAGCTGGGACCCACCAGCTACATGTTCACACGCAAGGAAGTGCGTCCTTATTACTGTCAAAAAAATGATTCCTCCCCCCGACAGCTGGGACCCACCAGCTACATCTTCGCACGCAAGGAAGTGCATCCTTATTACGGGCAAAAAAATGATTCCTCCCCCTGACAGCTGGGACCCACTAGCTATATCTTCACACACAAGGAAGTGTCTCCTTATCCTCCTTGACAGCTAGGACCCACCCGATCAAAATTGTACATAGGGTTGTCTGTCAGGTCACGAACGTGTATGTACATACTGGCTGATCGGTCTCTCTGTAAGGATGAACCGTGGCCGAGTAAGTTGCGGCACGTGTCGTAGTAGAGCCCCCGATGTAGCAGTTCAGGTAGTCATATCTAAATTGTGTACACGTACGTACAACCATGCTGCAAGAAAGTGGGCCACATATGTACAGCAACGGCGTCCTGTTCATCTGCAACCAACCGACTGGGTCGGGAAGGAGGAAACAACATCATGTTCATGAGGAGGAAACCGACTGGGTCGGAATGCGTCGTGTTCATTGGGAGGCAACCGACTGGGTCGAAATGCGCCCTATTCATTGGGAGCAAACCGGCTTGGACAGAATAGCCGAAACGGGGTCCTGTTCATCAACTCGGGGTCTTGCATACCGCAAAACGGAGGAAACGGAGTTCTCTTCGACCGCCTATGGTCGAGACGGGGTCCTATTCACCTGGATGGGTCTGGCAAACTGCAAAACGGAGGAAACAAACTTCTGTTCAATCGCCTACGGTCGAAATAGGTGATCGAGAGGGGACTGGCGTACCGCAAAACGGAGGAAATGGACTTCTCTTCGAGCATCTACAGTCGAAAAGGGGTCCTGTTCATCGGGAGGGGTGTGGCGTACCACAAAATGGGACTCGACGGGCTACTGTTCATCCACCGTCGACTTCCTCTAGCCTCCACTAGCTATTATTCAATCACCGCGACTTCCTCCAGCCTCCACCAGCTACTATGCACCGACGGGCTACTGTTCATCCAACCTCCACCGGCTACTGTTTATCCAGCCTCCACAGGGTCCTATTCATCCACCCCAACTGGTTGGGGTGTGTGGCAGCCTCCTCGGGGTCATGTTCATCCGGCGGCGACCGCTTGCACGGCCGGGGTCCTGTTCATCAACCCCCACCTAGAACTGTTCATCCACAGCGAACCAACCGGCTAGGTCAACTCACCACGTCTCGACTCATTCTATGTATCGCGCGCGGCAACAACAAGCACTGATCATCTAGAGGCAACCGAAGCGGCTAGCTACGTCTCACACGGGGGCTCGATCGGCTTCAGTAAGCAGCGGAGGTATCGATTGGGTTAAGTTAGCAGCAAAGGAATCGCTCGGGTTCAGTTAACATCGACGGTATCGATCGGTTTCAGTACGTAGTGGGATCGGTCGATTGCTCGGGTTCAGTAGGAGAATGCCTCTCTCGGGTTCAGTTAGCGAGCGCCTGCACACATGCGCGTACGAGAGAAATGTGCAAACCACACTACATCGCTCGGCCCCGACCACCCACCGTAACCAGGAACTCCCTGAAATTTTCCTCGCCCTCACTTCTACCATGATTTTTTATGTCATGGACGGCCCAAAGAATGTCACGCAGGTGCGTCTCCGCCCCGTCCAGGACGAAAAGCCTAATTCCTGTTACAATTTTCTTTCATAGAAGTAGGAGCCCACCACATCTACGATCATACGTGTTTTTGTCACAATTATCATCATAGAAGTGTCATAACCATGATAGAAAAAGTTTCCGTTTGGGCCATAATGTCATGGATGTGTCTTTTTTTGTAGTGTATGGTGCAGAATTTTGACACCAGATCTGATAACTCGGAGAACGTTGGGACGCAGCACCAGGCAAGGCCGTTTAGAAGGCCTTCGTCATTGCAGTTATGCTAAAAGGTTGCTAGTATATCCGAGTCACGACAATCCGGTATTTTGTTCTTGACGAATAGGAATCTGGCCCAAAATTGCTTGATCGTTTCATGAGGTCGCTATTGTATGTAGACTAGATCCCAAACATCAGAGGGGCCTAAGTTATTCGGGCAGTACTCGATGTGGGAGGTGGGTGGGATAAAAAATTCAATCCCCATCGCTCGCGGGTTCGAGGCTCCAACGACGTTATTCCAAGAAGGGTATGTTGACGATGGATCGGCCTGATCTCGAGGCCTGATTTCTCGGCTTCTTCCTTTTGATTGCCTTCAGGCCATTGCGGCAGCTCCAATCCCTGAGCCCCTGGTTGATATCTGCGCTAGGAGACTTCCACTAAAGATTAGGATCTTCCTGTGGCAATGGATTCGGGGCCGGGTACCTTCAGGGGTGGAGGTCCTTAAGAGGAATGGCCCTGGTGATGGGCTTTGCCCCCTGTGTGGGATGGTGGAGGACTCAAATCACCACTTCTTCACCTGCGTATCCACGCAATTCCTTTGGAGTTGCTTCCAGGAGGTGGTCGGTGGACGTTGGTCCAACTACAACTTCCCCGACCTCTTCGCGGAAATCCAGTCCTCTCCGCAGCGTGACCGACACATTAGGTGGCTGGGTATAGGGGTTCTCGCTTGGACGCTTTGGAAGGTCAGCAATAGACTTGTGATCATGCATATGCCTCTTCGACGAGCTACTGACACGGTTTTCAAAATGTGTGGCTATTTGTAGCTCTGGCGGTTGCTTAGCCGCCTGCAGGACCGAGACGACATCGACATCCTCATTGCAGATCTTCGCACGATGGCCCTCCGCTTAGTGCCGCCGCCTCCTCCACCACCTCCCGAGCCGGATAAACCACTTGGTGGCCTGAGATACCCCCTTTTTCGCTTTGTTTAGGGCTTGTTGAAGTGTGCCCTCAGCAAAACCCTCTTAAACTTGTTTGTGTGCTACCTTTGTGTGTGTGGTGTGAACCTCTGTTGGATATCGTGGCTCTGGTAGTTTGCTTTATATATAAAGCGGGGCGAAAGCCTTTTCCGATAATAATTGTATGAATTGTATCGCATACGAACTAACTATGGCAGACGTATGCGATGTGTTGTTCTCATCACACACAATTCCAGAACCCCTCCCATTCGCCAGTTTTAGCCCATGA
Organism: Aegilops tauschii subsp. strangulata; assembly: GCF_002575655.3. Taxonomy (NCBI): domain Eukaryota; kingdom Viridiplantae; phylum Streptophyta; class Magnoliopsida; order Poales; family Poaceae; genus Aegilops; species Aegilops tauschii. The sequence goes on along the minus strand of NC_053038.3, from coordinate 345,792,250 downwards.
TTAGCTAGTAATGCCCGTGTGCAATAGATTAGGTCATCGCATACATTTCGTTTAGAAGAATTGTATGAACTTTGACGAATACAACTTGATCTTTTGGTCGTGTGTGATGGACCTACGGTCGCACACAATTACTTTTTCTGCAAACAGCTCTATTTTTTAAGCGTATCTGATGCCACTTTCACACACTGTTTTAACTATCATGTGCAATTCAGGGGGCTCTAGTGCAGGCGGGTCCTATACAAATGAGTTTTACCCCTTTCTGTGACACAGTTTTAAACCGTCGGCTTGCTTGTGTGGGCGATAGGGTGAGATCCATCCTACACGACTCAGAAAAATTGTCGGCGATAGCTCCTCCAGTCACACACGCGGGGCAAAAAGAGCTCGTGTGCGATCGGGTGAGCCATCGCAAACAATTATATGGGCCAAATCGTGTGATATGTTCTTAGCATTCCACACAATGAATCCAAAACAAACGTTTCCGTTCGTATGGTACTTCACACACAATTTTATGCATCACATCGTCTGTGATAGGGGTGGCCATCACAGATGATATTTATAATTTTATCGTTTGCGTTATTGAATATATCACACACGATGCCTAGACAAAACTGTATGGCATAGGATTGTCCATCACACACGCTTTTTATGTGAAAACACTTGTGCAAGGTGGTCTAACGCAAACAATTGTTGGGCGAAAGTCATGTATGATTGTTCATTAATCCACGACGCCTACTTTCTAAAAATTGTGTGGGTTGTTTGAGGACATCGTCCATGATATTGTCTAAGAAACTGTCTGCAATAGAAAAACCCAATAAGCAGGCTAATTATTTTATTATTTTAATCCATTTGGTAATCAAATTGACATTTCATATCAAACACACAATATATTTTATGTTCGTATTACGACAACCAGGATTTCATAATAGAAACACATCAGAGTACAACATCATATAAATTCATCACTCAGTTACACAATGTAGACATATAGCTAGCTAACCCCATTATACAACAACACCAAGTTTTACATGCAACATCTAAAATCTTTAAAAAGTAGCATCATACACGGTAAATAGACAGATGAATATCATCTGAAAAACTGCTGAAGCGGAAGGCGAATATTGAGTATTCAATGATGTTGAATGTCCTTGCAACTTTAGGTCAGTGCCTGTGAATGATTGTCCGCCCATCCTTCATCCTCCTGAGAAAGATTTCAATATTATACCTTTTTTTGCACCGTTTTACTGATCCAGACCCAACATCTGAAAATGCCTTTAGGTAACCAAGCAAGCCCTTTGGTGGTGTATGTTGTTCTTTGCCTAGGTGTCCTAGTTGTGGTATCTTTGCAATGTGTTTATCCATGTGTATGTGGTTTACGTTGTAGCGTGTTAGGAGAGTATGTCCTGCCACCCGTGCGGTCGGCCGGTTTCATGCTTTGGCAATAAACCCACATGTGGTATGTTTATAATGGTTTCCTTTTGCCTTTTGTTACTTAACTGGATGATTCTTTTTCTTCTTAATTAGTCAAAGAAGCATTTTTTTGCCTCTAATACAAATAGAAAATACTTGTTGATTTGACCGCAGCTCATTTCTTTGGCCGTAACATGGGAAATTATCTGGAACTGCATTACATACGCACGAGCTCACCAAACAAGCACCGAATTCGTCGACTATCCGAAGAAAATGACTATTTCGAGAAACAATCCAACCGGTCGACATCAATATGAACCCATGATTTTTACTATATATTTCTTTTCTCATACTGCTTACCTGCAGCAGGTTGTTTTTTTTCTTTACTAAATTCTAGCATGCAGTCAAACACCAATTCCCATGAGGCAAACGAGATGACATCTTGATGTCGCCAATTCTAAGACGCGCTGTGTGCTAGTACTACACAATTCCACCGGTTACGTACGTAGACCATGGAGATTTTACTTAGAGTATTATAATTAATTATAAAGAACGTATATACACGATTAACCACACGACTCCACATACGTACACGATTGCCACACACGATCTTGGCAGGCTGTCACCCATCAAGGCATCAAGCACGCATTGCACCTGCATCAAAACGTCGCCGTCAGTCGCCACCGGTGGCGCGCGCGGCGAGATATACAATCCATGGCCCTCCACACACCTGACCCACCGACGACGACAACAGAGATATACGGCAAGAGGTTGCCGGTCTCATTTGGCCTGTATTATTCGAGACAAGATAACCTTCTGACCCTCGATCAGAAACTAACCCAATCATGGAAAGCCGGGCGATTTAACTCGAATCGAGCAACGGAAGATTCCAGAGTCCCCACCAAGCTGCGCGGCCGGACTACCGACTCCCTGCGGCCTTTCTCTCTCCTCTGCCCCCCTTCTGGCTACAGGTAAAGCTGGTGGCGGGTGGCGGTACCGGCATATTCTTTTTTAACATAATACTCTATAAAACGCACGCACATATACTATAGACGCAGATGTTTTTATAAACGAACATATATTCATCTCTATAAACATAAACACATATACTTTATTTTTATGAGCGCCTCCAAGAGACTGAATCAGTATATCTGATAACATGCAGTGGCTGCCATGTCGCTTCAACCATTTCCGTCCCGTCACCTAGACACAACTCGCCCCACATGTGGCCCACGACAAATTAATCAAGACTTTTTGTAGTGTGGTAACTTGTGAATCTTTTCGGCCTATGGATGTATTTATAAAAATAACTAAGAAAGAGTTCATTCTTATTTTTTTGCCAAAAAGTCTTATTTATTAATAATACTCCCTATAAGTAACAAAAATAACAAGCAGGTCCCTGGACCCCTAGCAATGACCATGAACACTAGAATAAGTCGAATGTGGGCCAATGTCATCGCCCTACTCAAAGGAGCCGACAAATCTTGTTGTAGTTGAAAGTCAAAAAGTCGTGAAGCTAAGGCTTAAAGCGCCAGTGCACTAAAACAACAAACGTCCCTGATAAAGAAAAACATTGATTGGAACAACCGTATCTACAAACACACTAACAACCATGCGCCCACCAAATCTACATGAATCCGTCAGAGACAACTAGCAGATTTACAGACCTGTCAAAGACCAACAATGACTGGACCCAAGTAGATGCGCCCCAACCTCCAAGTGTCTCCTCCCCAGCATGAATAGGATGTGGGGGACACTATTCTAACTCTGATACGTCGCTATGCCTCCCCAACCAAGACACTAAAAACACCTAAAGAAAATATGAGAACCCTCCCACACGCAACACAACGGGATCAGCCGCACCTCCAAGATCGATAGTGCCACCAGGGATGGGGTGAACCGATAGTGCCACCGATGAGAGGGGCAAAAACCTGATTGGCTATAAATCCCTTGGAGGGGTCTCAGAAATATCATGATCGTGGTTTCTACATTGAGTTAATTCTTAATCAACTAGGATAATATATTTTTATTAATTATATGAAAAAAATTACACCATGATGAATATATTTATACCTTTTTGTGAACACATTTTCAAAATTGTTGAGTCAATTATGAGCCAGCTGAGGGCTTTTTATAATCTTTCTTTCTTTTGAAATAGATGTTGGCCTCTTTTGTCTCCTTTACTTTTTCTTATCACACATATTGGCCAGGGAAACGTTTCCTATTTTCGTAAAACAAATCTGAGCGGGCAAAGACAGAGGCGTTCCCAAAAGCAATATGCCAGAAGATCAAGTAAGTAACATAACGAATGAGCAGTCTCACTAATTATATACGTCCAATAGAGTAAACAAACTGATCAAGTTAACATGAACGGCATACGTACGAGACTATTCCGTGCATATTTATTAGCGGAAACGTCTATTATACATACATATGTACCGGCCATGAACACATCTACGAATACAACGGAGTGATGCGCATGCACATGACAAGGGAGTAGTAGGCCGGCTGGCCTTTCCTAGTGTCAGGAGGCGACGCTGCTGTTGGCGTTCTGCAGAGACTGTAGCTGCGCCTTGCCGCTGAGGCCCCGCTGCCGGATGTGGGCCCGGTACTCGTCGAAGGTCATCTCCGGGTACAGCACCGGGCGTCCCGGCGCCACCAGCTCCGCCATGGGCGCCACCGGCACGTCGCTCCGCGGGTTGTAGAAGAAGGCGAGCGATAGCCGCTCCTCCGCTGCGCTCACAGTCACCCGGTGCTCCACGCTCTTATACGCCGCGTTGCTCAGCACCTGCGTACGTAAGCATACACAGTTAAGAGTAATACACCATTTATATACTTTCGCTATACGTTAATATAAGACATTTTTGCAGTTCATTTCCGAGTCGTAAACAGTACACCATTTACAATCAATTTGATCGAGAGGCTATTGGCGTGACACGTTGAGGGACCTCAGGTGCGGAATAGACTTGATGGGTGATAGCTCCGGCACTGTGGCACCATCAAATGCAAAATAATCAAAGGCGTAGGCCGATTAGACACGCCTCTGGCTATAGCTACTGAACGCAAACTAGTTAGACCACTGGGTGGTGTCCGTGGAGAGATATGAAAAGAAAGGAATCTTTAGTGTGACAGAGTACGTGTCACTTGCACCTGAACCATTTTCTAATATGCCTATAGAGGAATATCACATGAAAGAAGAGAAATATGGCATTTCCTACCGGTCCCTGAGTTGAGACCTTGTGCCTACGCCTACGCAAGGTCCAAAGCTAGCTAGAAGTAGTAGCCTTTTTACAGAACCAAATTGACCCCAGAAGCCAAGGAAAATAACACGAGAGTACTACCTTGTGCGACAGAAACCATTCCACGTCGATCTTTGAACTTTTTCATTGTTCATATTTTTTTCGTTATAGAAGCGCGTGCTCACAAAGATAGCACCTTTTCATTTTCTTTTTGTTATTGCAGCGCATGCTCACAAAGGTTCGCACGTACGTCTACAACAAAGTTGAGTTACACACCAAAAGACATACGTGTAGCAAACCGAGTAGCTTAGATGGTTATGTTCTTTGTGATGGAATCAGCCAATCAGATTTGAAGTCCTACACTTCACACTGCAGTCGACTACAAGGCATCTGTGATGACTTCGTTAATCTCATGATGTATTATCTCAAAGATGCTCATACGGATAAAGTGTATGTGCATGCGTTCATAGGGATGAGTGTATGTGTGTGTATGTGAGCATCTGCGGTTGTCCCGTGTTAAAAAAGACATGTATAATCAACTTAAAGTTTCTTCTTACTCACATGAACGTAAAAAATGGAATCTATACTTATCACTAACTTTATTTCTAACTATAGATTGGAAAAGTGAAAATGATATGCATATATGAGTATTACCATATTCAAAAAGTAATATTACTATATTTTGTAAATCTTATATAATCAAATTATCTATCAACAGTTTCTTTAGTCTTGGATTTATTTATTTTTGAAATCTGTAGTCTTGGATTAACATCCTATCATTCTCATCTCACCTCACTCCAGACATAAACTATACACCAAAAAGCTCAATAATGTGCTTTTAGGCCAACTAGTGTAGAATTATTTAACCACTCTTAAAAAGAATCTAAAATACAGTGTACAACTATTTATGACTAAAATTTAAAAACAAAACAGGTAACTGAAAATTATCAAAATTGTCATAAAATATCAAAATTTAAAACCCTTGATCCTATTTTCACTCGAGTATTCATGTTATGTACAAAAGAAATATCATGCTTTTGGTGAATATTTTCGCACGGAAGAAACATATGAACTCTTTTTTCTTTTGCGGGAAGGAACACATGAATTCAAAACATAGGAATAGAAAAAATGTGAGACTTGATATGTCACGTATAAGGAAAAATGCCCGAAACAGTGGTTTGGATGTTATGTATGAAAAATACAGGAATTATAGACACCAGAAGAAGAGAACAAACGTGTTCAAAAGAAGAAGAAGAAGAAGAAGAAGAAGAAGAAGAGAACAAACAAATATGAGGTAAAGTCATGTGATTGAAACATATCTTTCACGTGGATTCGTCATTATGTCGGGAAACAATCAATAGGATACGCCTACACTTTTGTTAGTTGGAGAAGCAGTTTTTTGTCAAAAAGTTTAATGCCGTTCCACTGATACGTGTCGACACCTGAGGCTATCGTCCCGGACCCCCACTACCGGTTCTGTTCCGTTCCCTGCTTTTTCCCGGGTTGCACTCAAGTAGAATAGGTGCAAGTGCAATGTAGTACACCACGATTGCACGTAGTACATAGATACTGTACGTGTTGTACCCTTTCGGTGCTTGTAATGATTCTCGACTGTTTGCCTAATTTGTTTGTTTTCTTTTCGTTGTACCTTTTCTACAATTTTACTTGGTTTTATATTTTTTTTGCATGGTAATTTTACTTGGTTCTATCAACTCACGGGTGCGTATACCATATGTGTACGTTGTCGCCTGTACGTATGCGCGTCCCTACCACATACACGTAACGTACTTCCGTAGTACGCGGCACGTGTGTATATACCTGGATCTGGTCTCCGACGTTGACGATGAAGGCGTCAGGGACCGGGTCGACGGTGATCCACTGGCCATCCTTCTTCACCTGCAGCCCCCGAACGTGGTCGTCGACGAGCAGCATGGTCATGCCACCGGGGTCGGAGTGCGCCGCCACGCCCAGCGTCAGCTCCGGCTGCGGGCACCTCGGGTAGAAGTTAACCCTCATGCATGCCCCCTCGCCGCCCTCCCCGCCGAACGCTGCCTGCAGCCTCCCGCCGTCGAGTCCCAGCCCCTTGGACAACACCTTTGATACCCTCCGGCACAGCTTCACCACCTGCTCGCCGTACTCCTCCGTCGCGTCCCTGCCATGCATGCATATACATCGGCCAGCTAAATAACTTGTGAATTAATTGGATCGACGAGCATGCGACGCGAGTGCATGTAGGTAGACGTAGGTGCCTCTGTGCGTACCGTAGGGTGGACGGAAGGGACGGCCACTTGTCGTGGCTCTTGATCGACGGCGGGAGGAGGTGCAGGAAGTAGTAGTCGCCCCAGTCGAGGTGCCCACCCTTGGTGGTACCGAGACGGCTGCCGTAGCCCTCGTACGTCGCCGGCGAGTTGGCGTACCGCTCGCGCACCTCGGCTGGCTGCCTGAAGAAGCCGCGCCACGACGAGCGCGCCCGCCGCAGCAGCTCAGGGCTCACGCCGTGGTTCACCGCCTGGAAGAACCCCCACTCCCGGCACGCCGCGTCCACGGCACGGACTGTCTCGTCCGAGTCCGGCATTGACATGTCCACTACCGGGATGTTTAGGCTGCCGCCGCCATGTGAGACCGCCGGTTGGAGGGTCGTCGCCGACGGCCGATCCAACGGCAGCTTGACGTACCGCTCAGGTATTGTCTCGCCGCAGGTGTCCGACACGGCCTGCACGCGCACCACGGGCTCCGGCCAGCCGGCGCCACCGTTGAAGCAGCTACTCATCGGAGCTAGTACCTAGCTTGAGGCGGGTTGTGTTAAGGCGCTCCAACACTAAGCGCCTTTTATAAAGGAAGCAGAGGATAAGGGAGAGACACAGTCATTATTGAGGTGTTGAGAATATACAATTGAGCTAGTGCTTTGCTAGGGCATGAAAGCAACGTATATAGGATAATACAAACACGTGCTGCAAAGATTAAAAGTAGCTACAGCATGGGATTAACATTAACTAGTACAGTAGTATGTATTGTTTTGTGTGGCTAGGGTTCTTGTGTGGACATACTTTATGCTAGTGCTTTTGTGGACTCTATACCCATCCTATATTATAGGAGTGTATACTACTTTTATTAGCAAGGTCAGTGAAACTTAACAATCATGAGCAAAACAATGCACGTTTTCTGCATTCTTGCGCCTTGTCATGAGCATTTGAGCGTGCTATAGCTCTCTTAGATCCCTTGCAGCGTTCGAAGACTATACCTTACGTATATAATTGTCTATAGGTCACATCGAGAATGAATAACAGTGCTTATTTGTGACATGTGTGTTAGTATTAATCTATGTAGTCTTGACTAATCTTTTTTAAGGAAAAAAAATAGTTAGTATACAATTGTCCCGCGCATGTATATAGACGGTAAGCTAGGAAGCCAACCGATTGGTTACATGCCTCTCGGATGCAGATACTGGCCAAAAGATAAACTTTTCTATTATTAAAAATCGGTAATCTTATCTAGGTGACGTCCCCAGGGAGCAATTTCTGGCCCCCGGAGCCCTTCCATTTGGATCTAAGGGTGGCAGTTTTCTACAAGAAATACACTAAAGAGACTAAAAATAGGAACTAGCATGGCAGTTTTCAAAACTGCCAACCCTATATACATGAAATGCCACTCAGGTTGTTGTTTTTTATTTTTTTGCGAATGCACTCAGGTTGTTCACATGCCCACTCCTAGCCGGAGACCGTTCGCCAACTAGCGGGATCCTTAAAAGTATAGATTCATTTCAATGGAGAGTACATCTGTGGACTCTGCAATTGACTATTGCACACGTGACCTATGTATTTATCTTTTATTTTATTTTTTTGATAATATGCACTTTTATTAACTTAATGTGTAGCATCAGGTGGATGTAAAACTTGATGAGTGACACCAGTCATCTGCATAATTCAGATACACACAGCCAGAACTAACAATTTAAAAGAAGGATATGAATGATATATCGGCAACATTTTAGTTATATGTTACCGAAACGATGCCTATGTCGATGAAGGTGGTGAACTTATCAGTAGATTATGATGTCGCCCATGGTTGGTGAAACCTTCCTGGCCAGCCGCTTCAATCATACACGCACCACCTTAAACAACGATTTGTACTTCGTTTGGTCCAGTGTAGACCATGTATGAAGCTAGTGCGTAAAGCAAAAAATAACCCACGTAGGAAGCAACAGAAAATAACCTATGGCTTTACCTATTCCCTTTGTACAAATAACATCCCTCCAATCATGTAATATAAAGCAACAAAAGTTTATTCAAAAGGGACAAAATACGTGATAGGCCACACCAGCAAATCCACCTCCCGCGAGACTATTGTGTCAGATCTTCATATTTCTTTCTTGTTCTTGAGAAGGCATACCCTCCATACTTCGATGACGAGCCCTTGTATTCGCCTCCCCTCTATCTACCACTCCGATGGCCCGTTGCAGGGAGGGGAATCCTAGTGCCTTCGCTCCTGTTAGTAGTTTAATTAGCTTAGGGTTTTTTAATCCTTGCAGGTGCGCTGCTCGGGCGGATCGCAAGGGTTGAACGGCGACGACTACGACTCTAGGGGCTGGTCCTTAGGGGCACGTGCTCGAAGACTTCCTGGCTGTCAAGTTGGCTCTGGTAGGGGAGCGGTGAAAGCGACACGTCGGTGACTCGTTCGACGGTCTAGAGCCCGCGATGTAATTTTTGTTAAGTTTGAGGCCTTTGTACTTCTTATTATGAACTTTTATGATATTGATATTTTTCACAGAAAAGAGAAAGAAAAGGCATAAACTCATCGTGGATCAAAACAACTTCATTGAGCTGCATAAACTTGAAGATACGACGATATTTTACATTCCACACCGGGGAGATCATCACTCCACTCGCAAAAAACGCTAGTCCAGTCATCAGTTTAATCTAACAACCTTTTTTCTTGTCTCAGCATAGCTAGTGCCTTCAAAGACGAGTAACACATGTGGCCTTGAATTGTTCTTTGAAGAGAGTAGCTATACTGCTACACATGTCATAGGCATCATGTGTGCTGATAAGATGCTTTCGTTTGCGGACACTGACAATGCAGCAATATTCAACTAGGTTAATTTATTCCCTCAAGAAAAAACTAGGTTAATTTAGGCAGTCACATAAATTGATTGCTGACTTTTTGTTCCTCTCGAGATTAATCGTTTTCCTTTGCTGTACAGTAGCCTAGATGTTTGGTTGGACTTCTCTTTCTCCTCCACGTGGTCTAATAATAAAGGTTTTTTTGGATTTAGCAAAATTTAGTAAATGTTGTACTCCATGTCAAAATCAAAATCTATGGAGTATATGGATCGATATACAGCCCCACAATTTTCTCTTTTGCTAATTTGGGTGGACAATATTCGATTTATCACATGTATATACCTTGATTTAAGGAATAATTTATGTAGAGTTCTGAACGTCATGCATGATGTATCTCCCACAAATATATATATCTTTCATATATTTACTATGTAGTCCTGAATTTAACTATGAATAAAATATTAGGACAATAAACTTTCGTAATATTTTAAGTTTGCCTAAATTTATTAGTCATAATATTTACGGCCATTATAGCTTTAAAATATATGAGATGCATGGTTTATCCGAAAATTGTTCTACAACAACAGGTATGTACCGGTGCTCTTCATAGACTACTTATAAACACGAGCTATACTCATTCACTAAAATGGGATATATGTGCAAATCACTTTCATCATGGATAGATGGTTTTACGTCTGTAAGGGCATATTTCTCCCTCTGTGGTTTTGGTGATTGATGACAGTTCATTTGCGGACTAGTCGTGTGCATTGAGCATTTCAGATATCTCATGTCTAGGCACAAGACGATTCCGTGCCCCTCTCGCCTATCGAAGACGGCGGTTCTCTACGTTTCTTTTCGGTGGATTTGAGTCGTAGAAAAGCCATACTATTAAGAGGGGGTCCGCTTCGGAAAGGTTAGGGTGGGATCAACACGTACACATCTGTGAAGGAAATATGCCCTAGAGGCAATAATAAAGTATTATATATTTTCTTATATCATGATAAAAGTTTATTATTCATGCTAGAATTGTATTAACCGGAAACATAATACATGTGTGAATACATAGACAAACAGAGTGTCACTAGTATGCCTCTATTTGACTAGCTCGTTAATCAAAGATGGTTATGTTTCCTAGCCATAGACATAAGTTGTCATTTGATTAACGAGATCACCTCATTAGGAGAATGACGTGATTGACTTGACCCATTCCGTTAGCTTAGCACTCGATCGTTTAGTATGTTGCTATTGCTTTCTTCATGACTTATACATGTTCCTATGACTATGAGATTATGCAACTCCCGTTTACCGGAGGAACACTTTGTGTGCTACCAAACGTCACAACGTAAATGGGTGATTATAAAGGTGCTCTACAGGTGTCTCCAAAGGTACTTGTTGGGTTGGCGTATTTCGAGATTAGGATTTGTCACTCCAATTGTCGGAGAGGTATCTCTGGGCCCACTCGGTAATGCACATCACTATAAGCCTTGCAAGCATTGTGACTAATGAGTTAGTTGCGGGATGATGTGTTACGGAACGAGTAAAGAGACTTGCCGGTAACGAGATTGAACTAGGTATCGAGATACCGACGATCAAATCTCGGGCAAGTAACATACCGGTGACAAAGGGAACAACGTATGTTGTTACGCGGTCTGACCGATAAAGATCTTCGTAGAATATGTGGGAGCCAATATGGGCATCCAGGTCCCGCTATTGGTTATTGACCGGAGACGTGTCTCGGTCATGTCTACATAGTTCTCGAACCCGTAGGGTCCGCACGCTTAACGTTACGATGACAGTTTTATTGAGTTTTGATGTACCGAAGGAGTTCGGAGTCCCGGATGAGATCGGGGATATGACGAGGAGTCTCGAAATGGTCGAGACGTAAAGATCGATATATTGGACGACTATATTCGGACTTCGGAAAGGTTCCGAGTGATTCGGGTATTTTTCGGAGTACCGGAGAGTTACGGGAATTCGTATTGGGCCTTAATGGGCCATACGGGAAAGGAGAGAAAGGCCTCAAAAGGTGGCCGCACCCCTCCCATGGTCTGGTCCGAATTGGACTAGGGAAGGGGGGCGCACCCTTCCTTCTTTCTCCTTCCCCCTTCCCTTCTCCTACTCCCACAAGGAAAGGAGGGGTCCTACTCCCGGTGGGAGTAGGACTCCCCCCTATGGCGCGCCTCTCCCCTTGTCCGGCTGCCTCCCCCTTGCTCCTTTATATACGGGGGCAGGGGGGCACCCCAGAGACATAACAATTGATCCTTGAGATCTCTTAGCCGTGTGCGGTGCCCCCCTCCACCAAATTACACCTCGATAATACTGTTGCGGAGCTTAGGCGAAGCCCTGCGTCGGTGGAACATCATCATCGTCACCACGCTGTCGTGCTGACGAAACTCTCCCTCAACACTCGGCTGGATCGGAGTTTGAGGGACGTCATCGAGCTGAACGTGTGTAGAACTCGGAGGTGCCGTACGTTCGGTACTTGATCGGTTGGATCGTGAAGACGTACGACTACATCAACCGCGTTGTGATAACGCTTCCGCTGTCGGTCTACGAGGGTACGTGGAGAACACTCTCCCCTCTCGTTGCTATGCATCACCATGATCTTGCGTGTGCGTAGGAAATTTTTTGAAATTACTACGTTCCCCAACAATCTGTTCCTTTGTACCACCTTTACTTCGCTTCATTGGAGCACCGTCCTTTTATCCTTGTCTCTGTGAAATGAAGGCTTCCAAATGCTAGAGTATCTGTGGCGTGCGGTAGTACTACTCAAGGGAGCAGTAGTACCGCAGGGGCTTGCGGTAGTACCGCTCAAGGGAGCGGTAGTACTGCAGGGACCAGCGGTAGTACCACTCCTGGTGAGCGGTTGTACCGCTGCCTCCAGCCCTGACACTGGCGCATGCGGAAGTAGGCGCGGAAGTAATTTTTTACTTCCGCCCCTACGCAGTAGTACCGCTTCCTGCGAGCGGTCGTACCGTGCCGGATTTTCGCACAGTCCTAAACTCAGCGGAAGTAGTCACAGACGTAATTTATTTAGTCCATGCTTTTTCCAGCCCAGTTGAACCCTGCCTTGCGGTAGTACCGCTCGTTGCCATGCGCAACAGGGCCTCGTCTTACGCGGTAGTACCGCACCGTCCAGCGGCAGTACCCCAACCCCTTGTGGTAGTACCGCAAGCATGTGCGGTAGTACCGCGTGTCGCGGGCTGAGTGAGGGGTAACGGTTGGATCTTTTCCCCCACTATATAAAGGGGGTCTTCTTCCCCAATAATACCACCTCTTCCCTCCCCAAGCTCCATTGTTGCTCAAAGCTTTATTTTCGCCCGATCTCTCTCCCTAGCCAATCAAACTTGTTGATTTTCTAGGGATTGGTTGAGAAGGCCTCGATCTACACTTCCACCAAGAGAAATTTGATTCCCCCACTAATCCCTTGCGGATCTTGTTACTCTTGGGTGTTTGAGCATCCTAGACGGTTGTGGTCACCGCGGAGCCATATTCCATTATGGTAAAGCTTCGCGGTGTAGTTGGGAGGCTCCGATTAAGTTGTGGAGATAGGCCCAACCTTGTTTGTAAAGGTTCGGTCGCCGCCTCCATGGGCACCAATAGTGGAATCACGGCATCTCGCATTGTGTGAGGGCGTGAGGAGAATACGATGGCCCTAGTGGCTTCTTGGGGAGCATTGTGCCTCCACACCATTTCAACGGAGACGTACTTCCTCTCAAAGGGAAGGAACTTCGGTAACACATCCTCGTCTCCACCGGCTCCACTCTTGGTTATCTCTTACCTTTACTTGTGCAAGCTTATTGTGTTGTATTCCTTGCTTGCTTGTGTGCTTGTTGTTGTTGCATCATATAGGTTGCTCACCTAGTTGCATATCTAGACAACCTATTTTGATGCTAAGTTTAATTTGGTAAAGAAAAGCTAAAAATTGTTAGTTGCCTACTCACCCCCCTCTAGCCAACCATATCGATCCTTTCAATTGGTATCAGTGGCTCGTCTCTTTATTAATGACTTTGCCGTCCGAAGAGTATGGTTGACACCACAGACGAGGTGCAGGAGCACCCTGGCGCAAGTCCCACTTTGTCTGCGGCCGATGGGGGATCCTCGGTCTCTCGTGAGGAGTTCAATGCGGCCTTGGACACATTGAAAACCTCCATGACGACCGAGGTCAAAGGCATACTTAAGGATTTTCTTGATGGTCTTAAATTGTCCACCACACCGTTGGAAGTGGTCGATCCCACTAACAAGGTGATGGATGCTAACTCCAACAAGGGGGAAGCTACTAGTGATCAAGTTCCTTTGACTAGTGGTAGAAGTGGGAATGGCATCTTTACCCATGTTGAACCTCCACTTACTTATGGAGGACTGGTTTCCTCCACGCATATGAATCATGTTGGTCCTCCTCCTAAGCTTGTGAAAAATGAGGATTTTGCCTCTTGGGTATATCGCTTTAAACGTCATTTAAATCATAGTTCTACTAATCTTTGGAATTATTGAGCAAGGTTTCTACTTGCACGACCCAAACAACTTCACTCCTAGAGAAGCTGCAGATCATCAATTCAACGAGTCTGCTCTCTTCATTCTCCAAGAAGCCATTCCTCCCGAAGATATTGCGCACCTCCGTCCTTTCACTATGGCCAAGGAAGCATGGCAACATGTTGTTTCCATTTACAAGGGAAGCGCAAGCATTCAACGCTCAAACTTTGAAGTGGTGCAAGATGAAGCCGGTGAGTTTGCAATGATTGAAGATGAAGAACCTCGACAGCTTTACCAGAGATTAACCCCTCTCGCGGTCTCACTCTGAGATCATGGGAGCAAGGATATGGATGACAATTGGATCAAGCACAAGTTTCTCAAGGCCATGATGCCTTACCATAAGGCCATGTCCTCCGTCATCCGTCAAAGGCCGGACTTTCACGCCTTGTCCTCAAGTGAAGTGTTGGATGAGTTTGTTGCAATGAGGATCTGGGACAAGACCGCCGACAATGCGGTGTTGCATTCTCAACGATCAAAGAAGCCCAACCTTTCTTTGAAGGCCAAGGCTAGTGTGGAATAAGAGGGTGAAGAGGAAGAAGATGAGTGTTGCCCCGAAGATACCAAATATGCTTATCATGAGCACATGGCTCTCGCTTCACGACAATTTTGGAGCAAGAAGAACTCAAGGCCCAACTTCAACAAGAACAACTCAAGTGGCGCCAAGGGCAAGCAACGTGTGAGGACATGCTATAATTGTGGCAATGTGAGCCACTTTGTTGCAGATTGCCCGTACGAGAAGAGGGAAGACAATGGTGGCAAGCTTATCCGTAAAGACAAGGCCAAGTCCTTCCCCAACAAGAACAACTTCACCAAGAAGACTCCTCCCAAGGGGTTGGTGGCTCAAGAAGAGTACAATGAGGATGATGATGATGAAGACGGTGAGACGGTTGCCATGGCCTCCGTTGCCATTGCAACAACTCCATGGGTGTCCCTCTTCGATTCAGAACATCACCGCCAAGTGCCTCATGGCTAAAGCCACCAACAAGGTAACCCCCAACATCAAAACTACCATCACTACTAACCCTTACTTGCCGGATTGCATTGATGAAAGTGAGGGGATGAAGGAGGAGGAAAATGAATTTGAGTCTTTATGAGTAAGCTCAAGGGTAAATCCAAGAAGCACTTTGTTGCTCTCTTGGAACAACTTGGTGAAGCCAAGGACATGATCGAGGCTCAAGAAGAAACCATCTCTAAGATGGAAGGGCATAGTCGTGACTATGCCGATGAGATATCGGATCTCTCTAATGCGCTTGAGGAAGAGCGTGGTCATCGTTTGGCTCTTGAGGAGTGACACAACGATGATCATGCTAAATGAAAGAAAGATATTGATCATGCTCTTGTTGTATCTCATGTGCTCAATTCCAAGAAGGCCAAACTTGGGGTTGACCATGCTAGACTCAAGGAGGAGTTTGATATACTTGACAAGGCTCACAAGGCCTTGAAGAGTGCTCATGCTAGCCTCAAAGAGTCTCATGATCAACTCTAAGTGAAGCTAACCAAGGAGAAAGCCACATTTCCTCATATGGTTTTAATTGATAATGCAAATGCTATTAATCCGCGTTGTGAGCATGTGCATCTTGTGGAGGCGAATGCCATGTTGAAGGAGCAACTTGAGAGGCCGTGTGTCTTGCATACAAGGTGAGAAGAACCTCAACGACCTTTTGAGCAATCAAAAGGAAGTTGTGGGCAAGGAGGGAATTGGGTTTGCACCCAAGTCCAAGAATAAGAAGAAGAATGACAAGGCCAAAAGACCTCCTCCTCTCAAGCAAACTTTTGTGAAGGATGGAGAGGGTGCCTCTAAGGAGAAGAGGAACAATGTGAAAGGTGGTGGTGTCAAGAAGGGCAATGCTACCCTTTCCAACAAAGCCGGCGACTTTAACCCTTCTTATGTGTTATGTCGTGCTAGTGATGGGCATGTTTATGCCAAATTTGTTGGTTCTTCTTATGAGTACATTGAATGGTATATCTGGGTTCCTAAGACCCTTGTTACTAACATCAAAGGACCCATTACAAAATGGGTACCTAAAACCAAGCATTGATCTCTTGTAAGTGTTTGCTTCCGATGGGGGATCATGGTTGCTCGATAGTGGAGCCACAAATCATATGACCGGAAGCAAGGACTTGGTGGTGGGCATGCACAAGGGTTCATCTATGCCCACCAATGTCGAGTGGGGTGATGCCTCGTCTTCTAATGTATTGGGTCTTGGCAAGGTTGTCATTTCTCATGATCTCACGATCGAGAAAGTCATGCTTGTTGAGTCCCTTGCATACAACTTACTTTCCGTTCGTCAACTTGCACTCATGGGCTTTGCCACTTTCTTTGATATTGATACCGTGGCCCTCTTGTGGAGCAAGACTCTTAAAATAGCCTTTGTTGGGCATGTCGAGAAGGTCTTTATGTGATTAACTTTTTGGAGCGACCCACTAAGACGCGACATGCCTAATGGCTAAAGTTGACGTGGGATGGCTTTGTCATCGCCGTTTAGCCCACGTTAATATGAGATCTTTGCAAAGTCTTCTCAAGGGGGACCACGTCAGTGGACTAACAAATGTTTGTTTTGCCAAAGATCGTGCTTGAAGTGCTTGTATCGAAGGAAAGCTACACGAGAAGGCTCACCCTCTGATGACCCACAAGTGTAGGGGATCTATCGTAGTCCTTTCGATAAGTAAGAGTGTCGAACCCAACAAGGAGCAGAAGGAAATGATAAGTGATTTTCAGTAAGGTATTCTCTGCAAGCACTGAAATTATCGGTAACAGATAGTTTTGTGATAAGATAATTTGTAACGGGTAACAAGTGATAAAAGTAAATAAGGTGCAGAAAGATGGCCCAATCCTTTTTGTAGCAAAGGACAAGCCTGGACAAACTCCTATATGGAGAAAAGCGCTCCCGAGGACACATGGTAATTATCGTCAAGCTAGTTTTCATCACGCTCATATGATTCGCGTTCGGTACTTTGATAATTTGGTATGTGGGTGGACCGGTGCTTGGGTGTTGTCCTTCCTTGGACAAGAATCCCACTTATGATTAACCCCTATTGCAAGCATCCACAACTAAAAAAGAAGTATTAAGGTGAATCTAACCATAGCATGAAACATATGGATCCAAATCAGCCCCTTACGAAGCAACGCATAAACTAGGGTTTAAGCTTCTGTCACTCTAGCAACCCATCATCTACTTATTACTTCCCAATGCCTTCCTCTAGGCCCAAACAATGGTGAAGTGTCATGTAGTCGACGTTCACATAACACCACTAGAGGAGAGACAACATACATCTCATCAAAATATCGAACGAATACCAAATTCACATGACTACTTATAGCAAGACTTCTCCCATGTCCTCAGGAACAAACGTAACTACTCGCAAGTAATATTCATGTTCATAATCAGAGGGGTATTAATATGCATATAGGATCTGAACATATGATCTTCCACCAAACAAACCAACTAGCATCAACTACAAAGAGTAATCAACACTACTAGCAACCCACAGGTACCAATCCGAGGCTTTGGGACAAAGCTTGGATACAAGAGATGAACTAGGGTTTTAGAGGAGATGGTGCTGGTGAAGATGTTGATGGAGATTGACCCCCTCCCGATGAGAGGATCGTTGGTGATGACGATGGCAATGATTTCCCCCTCCCGGAGGGAAGTTTCCCTGGCAGAACAGCTCCGCCGGAGCCCTAGATTGGTTCTGCCTCGTGGCGGCGGAGTTTCTTCCCGAAAGCTTGCTTATGATTTTTTCCAGGGTAAAAGACTTGATATAGCAGAAGATGGGCATCGGAGGCCTGCCAGGGGGCCCACGAGGCAGGGGACGCGCCCAGGGGGGTAGGGCGCGCCCCCCACCCTCGTGGCCAGGGTGTGGCCCCCCTCTGGTACTTTCTTCGCTCAGTATTTTTTATTAATTCCAAAAATAACTTCCGTGGAGTTTCAGGACTTTTAGAGTTGTGCAGAATAGGTCTCTAATATTTTCTCCTTTTCCAGCCCAGAATTCCAGGTGCCGGCATTCCCCCTCTTCATGTAAACCTTGTAAAATAAGAGAGAATAGGCATAAGTATTGTGACATAATGTGAAATAACCGCCCATAATGCAATAAATATCGATATAAAAGCATGGTGCAAAATGGACGTATCAACTCCCCCAAGCTTCGACCTCGCTTGTCCTCAAGCGGAAGCCGATAACGATAAATATGTCCACATGTTTAGAGATAGAGGTGTCGATAAAATAAAATACGGACATGAGGGCATCATGATTATTCTTATAACAGCAACATATATAGATATTGTCATATGATTTCTTATGCTCAAGTAATAATCTATTCACAATGTAAAGTATGAATCAGAAACTTCATTGAGAACTAACAAACTATGATCTCGGTCATTGAAGCAATTGCAATTTATCGTAACATCGGAAAGAGTCATTATAAGAGCTTTTCAGCAAGTCCACATACTCAACTATCATTTAGTCTTTCACAATTGCTAACACTCACACAATACTTTATGGGTATGGAGTTTTAATCGGACACAGAGAAAGATAGGGGCTTATAGTGTTGCCTCCCAACCTTTTACCTCACGGGTAATGTCAACAATAATAGTTCATGATGACTTACACCCAATTGGATACATATATCAGGATCTTTCCAACACAATGTGCTTGCCAAAGGATAAAATGTAAAAAAGAAAAGGTGAAGATCAGCATGACTCTTGCATAAAGTAAAAGACAAAGGTAAAAGATAGGCCCTTCGCAGAGGGAAGCAGAGGTTGTCATGTGCTTTTGTGGTTGGATGCACAAGATCTTAATGCGAAAGAACGTCACTTTATATTGCCACTTGTGATATGGACCTTTATTATGCAGTCCGTCGCTTTTATTTCTTCCACATCACAAGATCGTATAAAGCTTATTTTCTCCACACTAATAAATCATACATATTTAGAGAGCAATTTTTATTGCATGCACCGATGACAACTTACTTGAAGGATCTTACTCAATCCATAGGTAGGTATGGTGGACTCTCATGGCAAAACAAGTTTAAGGGATATTCGGAAGCACAAGCAGTATCTCTACTTGGTGCAAAGAATTTGGCTAGCATGAGAGGGAAAGGCAAGCTCAACATGTTGGATGATTCATGACAATATACTTTATTTCGGATATAGGAAAACATAACCCATTACGTCATCTTCCTTGTCCAACATCAACTCTTTAGCATGTCATATTTTAATGAGTGCTCACAATCATAAAAGATGTCCAAGATAGTATATTTATGTGTGAAAACCTCTCTTTCTTTATTACTTCCTATTTATTGCAACGATGACCAAAACTATGTTTGACAACTCTCAACAACTTTTATTCATCATACTCTTTATATGTGAAGTCATTACTCTCCATAAGATCAATATGATCTCTTTATTTATTTTATTCTTTCTTTTTCTTTTATTCCCTCAAGATCATAGCAAGATAATCACGCCCTTGACTCAACACTAATCTTTATTATATATAGCTCACGAACTCGATTACATAGAAGGATCATAAGGCAAAAACACAAAACTAAATCATACTAAAACTTTATTCTACTAGATCAAGATATTACTAAAAGGATTGAACTAAGAAAAACGGTAAAGATAGGAGTGTGATGGTGATACGATACCGGGGCACCTCCCCCAAGTTTGGCAGTTGCCAAGGGGAGTGCCCATACCCATGTGATTATATCTCTTTCCTCGGAGGTGGTGATGATGGAGTTGTTGATGACGTAAATTGTGATTTCAGTTTCTTCATATTGTAATTGAGAAGAGCAATTTCCTCCTTTAAATCATCGACCTCCGATTCCAGCTTCAAGATCTTGTCACACGCTTCCGGTCCTCCTTGGTCCCTCAACATCGCGGATGTGCAGCAACCCCTCACGCATCTCAATGGTTTGAGGATGTTGCAGCACCTCCACGAGGTAGGGATTGATAACCTTCTCGAAGAACTTGTCCTTGGGGGCGCTTGGAGACGTCATGGTGATCTAGATCTATCAGAAAAACAGCTGGAAACGAAAACAGAAGATATTTGCATGGTACGGTGGTTAAAACCTTCGGGAGATTATAAAATAATGTTTTTACCAACCAGAAGATGTATTGTGCAAGAAAACGGAGTCCGGAGAGCACACGAGGTGCCCACAAGGCAGGGGGCGCGCCCTCCACCCTCGTAGAAGCCTCGTGTCCTTCCCGGACTACTTATTATTTTCCTATTTTCTTAAATATTCCAAAACGGAGAAAAATTAACATTAGAACTGTTTTGGAGTCGGTTTACTTACCGTACCACATACCTATTCCTTTTCGGAGTCTGAAACGTTCTGGAAAGTGTCCCTTATGTATTCCTCCGGGGTTACGGTTTCAATAGCATTAGTTTCAACATTTGTAGGATTACCTGAGATATAATGTTTGATTCTTTGACCGTTCACCACCTTCGGATTTCTGCCTTCGAAGTTGTTGATTTTTATGACACCGAAATGATAGACCTCCTTGATAACATAAGGACCTTCCCATTTAGAGAGAAGTTTTCGTGCAAAAAATCTTAAACGAGAGTTGTATAGCAAAACATGATCACCTACATTGAACTCACGCTTTTGTATCCTTTTGTCATGCCATCTTTTAACTTTTTCTTTAAATAGTTTGGCATTCTCATAGGCCTGGGTTCTCCATTCATCAAGTGAGATAATGTCAAATAGCCTCTTTTCACCGGCAAGTTTGAAATCATAATTGAGCTCTTTAATGGCCCAATATGCCTTATGTTCTAGTTCGAGAGGTAAGTGACATGCCTTTCCATAAACCATTTTATACGGAGACATACCCATAGGATTTTTATATGCAGTTCTATAGGCCCATAATGCATCATCAACTTTCTTGGACCAATTCTTTCTAGATCTATTAACAGTCTTTTGCAAAATTAATTTGATCTCTCTATTACTCAATTCTACCTGGCCACTAGATTGTGGGTGATATGGAGATGCAATTCTATAATTAACGTCATACTTAGCAAGCATTTTACGAAAGGCACCATGAATAACGTGTGAACCACCATCAGTCATTAAATATCTAGGGACTCCAAACGTTGGAAAAATAACTTCTTTAAGCATCTTAATAGAGGTGTTATGATCAGCACTACTAGATGGAATAGCTTCTACCCACTTAGTAACGTAATCAACAGCAACTAAAATATGTGTATACCCATTAGAGGAAGGAAACGGTCCCATGTAATCAGAGCCCCAAACATCAAATGGTTCAATAACAAGTGAATAATTCATAGGAATTTCTTGACGTCTACTAATATTACCAAATCTTTGACATTCATCCCAAGATAAGACAAACTTACGGGCATCCTTGAAGAGAGTAGGCCAATAAAAACCGGATTGCAATACCTTATGTGCAGTTCTGTCTCCAGCGTGGTGTCCTCCATAAGCTTCAGAGTGACACTTGCATAGGATCTGTTCCTGTTCATGCTCAGGTATACAGTGTCTAATAACACCATCTACTCCTTCTTTATAAAGGTGTAGATCATCCCAGAAGTAATGTCATAAGTCATAGAAAAACTTTTTCTTTTGCTGGTATGTGAAACTAGGTGGTATAAATTTAGCAACAATGTAATTAGCATAATCAGCATACCATGGAGCAGTGCGAGAAGCATTTATGATAGCTAATTGTTCATCGGGAAAGCTATCATCAATAGGTAGTGGGTCATCTTTCTAACTTAGAAAGATTGTCTGCAACGGGGTTCTCAGCTCCCTTTCTATCAATAATATGCAAATCAAACTCTTGTAGTAGGAGAACCCATCTAATGAGTCTAGGTTTAGCATCTTTCTTTTCCATAAGATATTTAATAGCAGCATGATCAGTGTGAACAGTTACTTCAGAATCAACAATATAAGGTCTGAACTTATCACAAGCAAATACAACTGCTAAAAATTCTTTTTCAGTAGTAGCATAATTTCTCTGGGCACTGTCTAGAGTTTTACTAGCATATTGGATAACATTCAATTTCTTATCAATTCTTTGTCCTAGAACAGCACCTACAGCATAATCACTAGCATCACACATAATTTCAATGTGTAAATTCCAATCGGGTGGCTGAACAATAGGTGCAGAAATCAAAGCTTTCTTAAGTATTTCAAATGCTTCCACACAATCATCATCAAAGACAAAAGGAATGTCTTTTTGTAAGAGATTAGTTAGACGCCTAGAAATTTTAGAGAAGTCCTTAATGAACCTCCTATAAAAACCGGCATGACCAAGGAAACTTCTTATACCTTTAATGTCCTTGGGACATGACATCTTTTCAATAGCATCAACTTTAGCTTTATCAACTTCAATACCTCTTTCAGAAATTTTATGTCCCAAGACAATACCTTCATTAACCATAAAGTGGCACTTCTCCCAATTCAAGACAAGGTTAGTTTCTTCACATCTCTGCAAAACTCTATCAAGGTTGCTCAAGCAATCATCAAAAGAAGTTCCATAAACGGAGAAATCATCCATGAAAACCTCAACAATCTTTTCACAAAAATCAGAGAATATAGCCATCATGCATCTTTGAAAGGTAGCAGGTGCATTACATAAACCAAAAGGCATACGTCTATAAGCAAATGTACCGAAAGGGCAAGTAAAAGTGGTCTTTTCTTGATCCTCTTTTGACACAGGTATTTGTGAGAAACCGGAATAACCATCTAGAAAGCAAAAATGTGTATGTTTGGATAATCTTTCTAGCATTTGATCAATAAAAGGTAAAGGTAATGATCCTTTTTAGTAGCTTTATTTAATTTGCGGAAATCGATTACCATTCTATAACCTGTAACAATTCTTTGTGGGATCAATTCATCTTTATCATTAGGAACAACAGTAATACCTCCCTTCTTAGGGACACAATGGACAGGACTTACCCACTGACTATCAGCAACGGGATAAATTATACCTGCCTCCAGAAGCTTTAGTATTTCTTTCCTTACCACTTCTTTCATCTTAGGATTTAACCGTCGTTGGTGATCAACAACCGGTTTAGCGTCTTTCTCCAATTTTATTTTGTGTTGGCATAGAGTGGGACTAATGCCCTTAAGATCATCAAGAGTATATCCAATGGCAGCACGGTGCTTCTTCAGAGTTTTCAATAATTTATTTTCTTCAGGCTCTGAAAGGTTAGTACTAATAATAATAGGATATATCTTTTTCTCATCAAGATAAGCATATTTAAGAGTATCACGTAATGGTTTAAGCTCAAACACAGGATCACCCTTGGGTGGAGGAGGATCCCCCAGGATTTCAACAGGCAAGTTGTGTTTTCAAAATAGGTCCCTGTTTAAAGAATACTTCATCTATTTCCCTTCTTTCATTCATAAACATATCATTTTTATGGTCTAGCAAATATTGTTCTAAAGGATCACTAGGAGGCACGGCAATAGAAGCAAGACCAATAATTTCATCTTTACTACGCAATTCCTCATCACGTGGTTGTCTATGAAATTTAGCAAAATGTAGCGACCAGACCTCAAATGGCCTGTGCTGCTGTGCACCAGTGTCATCCCTGGATCAGTAATGCTGACACGCACAGTACAAATGGAGGATTTATAACAGAGTAGCAATCACACACTTATTACATCGAATATCTCCAAAGAGATTAAGTATGATAAACATGGCTTAAGGCCATCTAACAACGATAACAGCGGAAGACTTGGAAGATAAGTGAGTCCATCAACTCCAGCGGCATCACTGAGTATAAGACCACGACCTAAGGCACCTTACTCGTCGTCTGAAAAGTCTGCAACATGAAACGTTGCAGCCCGAAAACGGGTCAGCACATAGAATATGCTGGCAAAGTAACACATAGAGAGCAATGAACAATGAAAATGCTATACTACATGCATATATGGCTGGTGGAAAGCTCTATGGTTACAGTTTTGCGAAAAGCCAATTTTGTCCTACTTCAAAAGGAATAAAGTTTTATTTAACTATCATGGTGGTTGAAACATTGAGAAGGTACCTCCAACTCAATCCCAATTAAGTGTCATCATTAACCCAGCAAAATTTATTATAAGTATCACGGTGATGAGATTCAAATGATAATCCAAGTACTAGATACTCAAGTTGTCCATAACAGGGGACACGGCTAATCATGATCAGTTTGTACACTCTGCAGAGGTTTGTGCACTTTTCCCCACAAGACTCGATCGCCTCCGCTTGATTCTCGCACTGCATGATGTTTGAGAAACGGATGACCGAGACACGGTCTTTCAGAAACAATCACTCTTTACTCTGGATGGACCGGTACACCTACTTTCCCCTACATCTGCTAGTCCACCTCTTCAAGAGATCCTGTAACCTACTCAGCTATGCTAGAGCCCATAATAGCTTGCGGCTGCACACGGAAGTTTCTAGCATGAATAATCTTATGATCCCTTTGAGCCTGGGTGGCGGACCTTATACATACAGGCAACACTGGGTTCTCCAGGTGCCTCAATCCACCCAGATGTGAGTTTTAGTTGCCACCTTAAGTTGAACCATTATTAACAATCTCACATCTGTCATGAATTTCACTCAAACCCAATCCACGTCTACGAGCATAGCATGGCAATAATAATAGCAACGTAGAAGTAACTCCCAAGGGTTTGATAATAGAACAGGTAATAGGTACTACCTCAACTACTTCCCAATACCCACAGTTTATTAGATCCTAGTCATGCAATGTGTGAGGAAAACAGATCTAATGCAATAAAACTGGGTATGAACGGGATATGATCAAAGTGTTACTTGCCTTGCTGATGATCCGCAAAACCTAGCGATTCGAAGTAACAAGCGGCACACTCCGGGTACTCTATCGCAAACAAACAAGCATACAATCAGTACTTATCTAATGCACAGGTAAAACTCGAATGAAAGATCCAACCAGAAAGTTCAACTTAAGAACTCCGGTTTGCAAAAAGAATCAACTCGAAAGAAGCAACGAAAGTCAAACGGCGAAAGAAAGAAACTTCGTTTACTAATCTGGATCTAGGTCAAATTTTACTGTAGCAAAAACTTGTTTGAGTAGATTAATCGGAAAGAGAATTTCGAGATGAAACTCTAGGCGCTTGAATCGCCTGATTCCGATAAACGAGCGAGAAGTTAAACAGATTCGAAAATTCGATCAGAAATCGAATCTGAGAAAATAACGAGAAAAATCCGACAAAAAGAAAAACGAACGAACGGTTAAATAACGGACGTTCGTTAACAGAGAAAAACCGACGAACGCGTTCGTTAAAACAAACGGTTCGGTGAACGCTCGTAGAATAGGAAAACCGAAAAAAAACCGATCTAGGTTTTTTTTAAAACAAAAGGTTTTTTTTACAAAAAAACCGGTCAACGTTAAAGACGGCCGGCGGCAGTACCTCGACGGGGCTCGCTCCGGCGAGGGCTCCGGTGGCGGGGCTCGGGCTCGGGGGTGCGGGGCTCGGCGGCGGCGGCTCCGGCGGGGAGGGGCGGGGCTCCGGCGACTCCCGGCGGCGGCGGCGGGGCAAAAGGCGGCGGCGGCGGCGGCTAGATGCGGCGGCGGCGGCGGCGTGCTCCTCCGGCGGCGGTGGTGACGAAAACGGAGGGGGGGTATATATATAGGAGGGGGGTGCGGGCGGCTTGGGGAAGGGGCTACCGAGGCGGCGGCAGCGTCGTGGCGCTCCCGGACTCCGGCGGCGTCGTGGGGAGGAAGGAGAGCGCGGGCGGGCCGGCCGGCGTTCGGCTGGGCTTCGGCCCAGTCGGACGTCGCGCGTTTTTTTTAAATAAGTTCCGCGGAAAATATTGCATAGAAAAATAAATAAAAATCAGAAAAATTCGAAATAAATTTTCCCCGTCTAGTTAGAAAATCTAGAATAGGGTGAACATTTTAAAATCAAAAATAAATATTTTGAAAACATGCATATTTTTAAATGCAATAAAAATTGCAAATAAAATCCAATAAATTCCAAATAATGATTTTAACATTTTCCCTCCAGTATTTCAAATGTTTTGGAGAAGTCATATTTTCTCCTCTCGTTTATTTATAAATTGAAATATTTTTCCGGAGAGAAAATAATTAAAACAAAAATCCTCGTTTTTAAAACTTCGAGAAAATCCCCAACTCTCTCCGAGGGTCCTTGAGTTGCGTAGGATTTATCGAGGATTTGTCAAAATGCAATAAAACATGATATGCAATGATGATCTATGTATAACATTCCAAATTGGAAATTTGGGATGTTACAAACCTACCCCCCTTAAGATGAATCTCGCCCTCGAGATTCGGGTTGGCTAGAAAACAGGTGGGAGTGGTTTTTCCGTAGATCTTCCTCTCGCTCCCAGGTGGCCTCATCTTCTGTGTGGTGACTCCACTGAACTTTGCAAAACTTGATAACCTTGTTGCGGGTAACTCGGCTGGCGTACTCGAGAATCTTAACTGGTTTCTCCTCATAGGTCAAATCACTTTCCAGCTGAATCGCTTCTAGTGGCACAGTATCTCTTAGTGGTATCTCAGCCATCTCTGCGTGGCACTTCTTCAACTGTGAAACATGAAATACATCATGTACTTCAGACAATCCTTCGGGCAATTCCAACTTGTAGGCGACTTCTCCCATACGTTCCAACACTCTGTATGGTCCGATAAAACGGGGCGCTAACTTTCCCTTAACTCCAAAGCGCTTCACTCCTCGAAGGGGTGATACTCGAAGATATACTCGGTCTCCGACTTCGTGAACTGTCTCCTTTCGTTTAGAATCCGCATAACTTTTCTGCCTGGACTGGGCTACCTTGAGCCTATCGCGAATCAACCTCACTTTCTGTTCAGACTCCTTAATCAAATCTGGTCCAAACAACTGACGGTCTCCAACTTCGTCCCATAACAACGGTGTTCTACACCTCCTTCCGTATAAAGCTTCGAAAGGGGCCATCTTCAAACTGGTTTGATAACTGTTGTTATACGAAAACTCCGCATATGGCAAATTGTCGTCCCAACTAGATCCATAATCTAGTGCGCAAGCTCTCAACATGTCCTCCAAAATCTGGTTGACTCTCTCGGTCTGTCCATCTGTCTGTGGGTGAAATGCTGTACTAAACTCCAGCCTGGTTCCCAATGTTTCATGTAGCTGCTTCCAAAACTTCGAGGTAAATTGGGTTCCTCTGTCTGATACAATGGTCCTCGGAACTCCATGCAAACATACTATCCTGGTCATGTATATCTTGGCCAACTTAGCACTGGTGTAAGTGGTCTTCACTGGAATAAAATGAGCCACTTTCGTCAATCGATCAACTACAACCCATATTGAGTCATAGCCTGAACGAGTCCGGGGTAATCCTGTGATAAAATCCATGCCTATTTTATCCCACTTCCATTCGGGTATCGGCAATGGTTGCAGCAATCCTGCTGGCTTCTGATGCTCTGCCTTCACTCTCTGGCATACATCACAAACTGCTACATACTCCGCAATATCCTTCCTCATTCTGGTCCACCAGAAAGTATTCTTCAAATCCAAATACATCTTGGTATTCCCTGGGTGAATCGAGTACCGTGAATCATGAGCTTCTTGCAAAATCAACTTCCTGATCTTCGAATCATTTGGCACATATACGCGGTCCTCAAACCATAAGGTATCGTGCTCATCCTCACGAAATCCCTTGGCTTTTCCTTTGCTCATCTTCTCTTTTATCTCTTTAATCTCCTTGTCTATCTTCTGAGCTTCTCTGATCCTTTCCATCAAGGTAGACTGAATCTCCAATGTCGCTAAATAGCCTCTTGGGACTATCTCCAAACATAGCTCGCGAAGGTCCTCGGCTAACTCCTGAGGTAACTCTCCTGTCATGAGGGTGTTGACATGACTCTTGCGGCTCAACGCGTCTGCTACTACGTTAGCCTTTCCAGGGTGATAATGCAATCTCATATCATAGTCTTTAATGAGCTCCAACCATCTCCTTTGTCTGAGATTTAACTCCTTCTGCGTGAAAATGTACTTCAAACTCTTGTGATCCGTGTACACCTCACAATGGTTTCCGATGAGAAAATGTCTCCATGTCTTCAATGCATGCACCATGGCTGCTAATTCCAAATCATGCGTAGCATAATTTTTCTCATGGGGTTTAAGTTGTCGTGAAGCATACGAAACAACTCTTCCTTCCTGCATAAGCACTGCTCCAAGTCCTCGACGAGAAGCGTCGCAATAAACTTCATAGTCTTTGCGTTGATCTGGCAGCATCAACACTGGTGATGTAACCAATCGTTTCTTCAACTCTTGGAAACTAGCTTCACATTCCTCAGTCCAATTGAATTTCGTGTCCTTCTTCAATAGCTCAGTCATGGGCTTAGCAATCTTTGAGAAATTCTCGATGAATCTCCGGTAGTATCCTGCAAGTCCAAGAAAACTCCGGATTTCTCCAACTGTCGTGGGTGATTCTCAACTTGTCACTGTGTCAACCTTGGCAGGGTCTATTGCTATTCCTTCTCCAGAAATAACATGTCCAAGGAATCCAACTTCCTTCAACCAAAACTCACATTTGCTGAACTTGGCATATAACTGATGTTCTCTGAGCTTCTCAAGTACCAATCGCAAATGCTCCTCATGCTCTTCCTCATCCTTGGAAAAGACTAGAATATCATCAATGAACACCACGACGAACTTATCCAAAAACTCCATAAATACTTTGTTCATCAGGTTCATGAAATAGGCCGGTGCGTTGGTCAGTCCAAATGACATAACGGTATACTCATACAATCCATATCTGGTGGTAAATGCCGTCTTGGATATATCCTGCTCTCGAATCTTTAACTGATGGTATCCTGATCGTAGATCGATCTTGGAGAATACTTTAGCTCCTTGCAGGCGGTCAAACAAATCATTGATCATCGGCAGTGGGTACTTGTTTTTGATGGTTACTTCATTCAATCCTCGGTAATCAACAACCATCCTCAGCGATCCATCTTTCTTCTCCACTAGAAGTACTGGTGATCCCCAAGGTGACGAACTTGGGCGAATATAGCCTTTATCCAGCAACTCCTTGATCTGCTTCTTAATTTCCTCCAAATCCTTTGCGGGCATCCTGTACGGTCTCTTAGATATTGGCCCTGTGCCTGGCAAAAGTTCAATCAAGAACTCAATGTCTCTATCCGGTGGCATGCCTGGCAACTCTTCTGGAAATACATCCGGATAATCCTTCACCACTGGTACTTCCTCCTGTACAACTCCTGATAAGGAATTCACTTGAGTCCTCTTCGGCATATGCCGGGATACATACTTGATCCTTTTTCCTTCTGGGGTGGTAAGCAAAATCGTCTTGCTGGCACAATCGATGTTTCCTCCATACAACGATAGCCAATCCATTCCCAGAATCACATCCAAACCTTGCGATTCCAAAACAATGAGGTCTGAGGGGAAAACATGCCTTCCAATGGCCAACGGTATCTGAAAACATCCTTGGGTGGCCATATACTCTGCTCCTGGCGAGGTTACTAACATAGGGGTTTTGAGAACTTGGGTGGACATCTTAAACTTATTCACGAATCCCCTTGATATGTATGAATGCGATGCACCAGTATCGAAAAGAACAGTTGCAGTAAATGACTTAACCAAAAACTTACCTATTACTGCATCAGGCTGAGCTTCAACCTCCTCCACGCTCACGTGGTTCACATGTCCTTTGTTGAACGGGTTCGGCTTCTTCCCAGAGCTTCCATTGCCATTTCCATTTTGGGCTTCGGGACAATCAGTAGCGTAATGTCCCGTCTTCTGGCACTTGAAACAAGTGATGTGACTTAGATCTCTCTTGGTTGGGGTAGATGGGTTGGTGCGGTTCTGTCCATTTCCTCCTCCATTCCCATTACCATTCTTGGAGCCATTATGGTTGTGCGAACTACCTCCTCCATGGGTATGCTGAAACTGTCCTCCCGACTTCGGGGTAAATCGTGGCTTCTGCTGGGCTCCAGAATTGTACTTCCCTTGTCCATACTTCCTCTTGCGTTTTTCAATCTGCTGTTGCTTCCCTTCAATCATGAGAGCTCTATCTACCAGCTCCTGGTAGTTGTTGAAAGTTGCTACCATCAACTGCATACTCAGCTCATCATTCAATCCTTCCAAGAATTTCTCCTGCTTGGCAGCATCTGTAGCAACGTCATCTGGTGCATAACGTGCTAACTTACTGAAATCCTCCACATACTGGCCTACGGTGCGTCCTCCTTGGCGTAGGTTGCGAAACTCACGCTTCTTCATAGCCATAGCTCCTGCTGAAACATGAGCTGTACGGAAAGCTTGCTGAAACTGGTCCCATCTGACAGTGTCAATAGGGTGTGTGGCTGTATAATTCTCCCACCATGATGCTGCGGGTCCATCAAGCTGATGTGCGGCAAAACGCACTCTTTCCGCATCTATGCATCCTGTAGTGGTCAACTCCCTTCCAACTTTGCGGAGCCAATCTTCTGCAACAATCGGCTCGGTGCTGCTGGAAAACACCGGCGGGTTTAACCTTAAGAAACGGGCTAAGTGGTCAACAGGTGGTGGTGGCGGTGGGTTGTTGTCGTTGTTGCCTTGGTTCTGAACTAACACTTGCATCAGGGCATTCTGCTGCTGAATCAACTGGGTGATCTCTGGCGGAAAAACAATCCGGTGTCGCGTCTCGGAGGCATCTGATAGGTTTAGAAAAGATGAGAATTAAGAATAGAATGAGGTCTAGAGGGAAAACACTACCCATATGCTCATGAGACAAATTCAATCAATATCACTCAATCAATCCAAACAAGGCAAAACAATCGATCTAACTAGCGTTACAAAGTGCTTGAACTATACTACTAAATGGGGGAAACTACTACTGATATGGTGGTCTACTAGAAATTCTGATCCGTCGAAGACTCCATGATGTCTGCTCCAGCTTCATCAATCCATTCGTCTTCACTTGGTTCCGAGTCGGTGTCGTCGATGATGATGTAGTTATCCGGACAAGTGCATTTGTCGTCTTCTGCTTTTGGCACTGGATTTCCCACGAATGCTCCAATCTTATTCTCTAGGTCGTCAATCTTCCCGACTAGTGCGTTGATTTCCTCCAAATAATCTTCGCGTGTAACCTTGAGCTCTTCCTGGAGTTCTTTGATCTTCGTTAATGCCTTCTTTAATTCTTCCTTGTCCGTGCACATCTGGTTCTCTTGGCGACGAATATGTTGGTTCTGCTCCTGGATGAAAGCTGCAATTGATCCATCCTTCTTGGTCTTGATCATCTCCCATTGCGCGTCTCGACGTCCACAAATTTGGTAAATTGTATCCTTAAGCTCCTGGTGGTAGACTTCTCCAATGCGTCCCATGGCGATATGTGCGGCCATGCTCTTCCCTAAACTCCAAGTTGGTGCTTCGAAAACCAATCTTATGGGTTCCGTAATTGGCTCAAACGTCCTTCCTGGAATGATAACTTGAATCTTCCAGCTCTCCTCTTCAGGTAATGGGGCGTTGTAGGTTCCGGTGACGCTTGGTATTCCTATGTTCAAGTACTTGGTGATTTCCTTCAAATGTCGTCCAAACGGTGTGTCTTCATCTGGTTGCATGAACTTGCTCCTTGCATTCGCCATTCCTAAAAGAGTAGAAAGTGGAGAGGAGTCAGAATCGAGAAGAGAGAAGCTTTCTAGGGCTTAAGCTTAGTGGTCGTGTCCTATAGTCAGCGTGTGCTCTGATACCAACTTTGTAGCGACCAGACCTCAAATGGCCTGTGCTGCTGTGCACCAGTGTCATCCCTGGATCAGTAATGCTGACACGCACAGTACAAATGGAGGATTTATAACAGAGTAGCAATCACACACTTATTACATCGAATATCTCCAAAGAGATTAAGTATGATAAACATGGCTTAAGGCCATCTAACAACGATAACAGCGGAAGACTTGGAAGATAAGTGAGTCCATCAACTCCAGCGGCATCACTGAGTATAAGACCACGACCTAAGGCACCTTACTCGTCGTCTGAAAAGTCTGCAACATGAAACGTTGCAGCCCGAAAACGGGTCAGCACATAGAATATGCTGGCAAAGTAACACATAGAGAGCAATGAACAATGAAAATGCTATACTACATGCATATATGGCTGGTGGAAAGCTCTATGGTTACAGTTTTGCGAAAAGCCAATTTTGTCCTACTTCAAAAGGAATAAAGTTTTATTTAACTATCATGGTGGTTGAAACATTGAGAAGGTACCTCCAACTCAATCCCAATTAAGTGTCATCATTAACCCAGCAAAATTTATTATAAGTATCACGGTGATGAGATTCAAATGATAATCCAAGTACTAGATACTCAAGTTGTCCATAACAGGGGACACGGCTAATCATGATCAGTTTGTACACTCTGCAGAGGTTTGTGCACTTTTCCCCACAAGACTCGATCGCCTCCGCTTGATTCTCGCACTGCATGATGTTTGAGAAACGGATGACCGAGACACGGTCTTTCAGAAACAATCACTCTTTACTCTGGATGGACCGGTACACCTACTTTCCCCTACATCTGCTAGTCCACCTCTTCAAGAGATCCTGTAACCTACTCAGCTATGCTAGAACCCATAATAGCTTGCGGCTGCACACGGAAGTTTCTAGCATGAATAATCTTATGATCCCTTTGAGCCTGGGTGGCGGACCTTATACATACAGGCAACACTGGGTTCTCCAGGTGCCTCAATCCACCCAGATGTGAGTTTTAGTTGCCACCTTAAGTTGAACCATTATTAACAATCTCACATCTGTCATGAATTTCACTCAAACCCAATCCACGTCTACGAGCATAGCATGGCAATAATAATAGCAACGTAGAAGTAACTCCCAAGGGTTTGATAATAGAACAGGTAATAGGTACTACCTCAACTACTTCCCAATACCCACAGTTTATTAGATCCTAGTCATGCAATGTGTGAGGAAAACAGATCTAATGCAATAAAACTGGGTATGAACGGGATATGATCAAAGTGTTACTTGCCTTGCTGATGATCCGCAAAACCTAGCGATTCGAAGTAACAAGCGGCACACTTCGGGTACTCTATCGCAAACAAACAAGCATACAATCAGTACTCATCTAATGCACAGGTAAAACTCGAATGAAAGATCCAACCAGAAAGTTCAACTTAAGAACTCCGGTTTGCAAAAAGAATCAACTCGAAAGAAGCAACGAAAGTCAAACGGCGAAAGAAAGAAACTTCGTTTACTAATCTGGATCTAGGTCAAATTTTACTGTAGCAAAAACTTGTTTGAGTAGATTAATCGGAAAGAGAATTTCGAGACGAAACTCTAGGCGCTTGAATCGCCTGATTCCGATAAACGAGCGAGAAGTTAAACAGATTCGAAAATTCGATCAGAAATCGAATCTGAGAAAATAACGAGAAAAATCCGACGAAAAAGAAAAACGGACGAACGGTTAAATAACGGACGTTCGTTAACAGAGAAAAACCGACGAACGCGTTCGTTAAAACAAACGGTTCGGTGAACGCTCGTAGAATAGGAAAACCGAAAAAAAACCGATCTAGGTTTTTTTTTTAAACAAAAGGTTTTTTTTTTACAAAAAAACCGGTCAACGTTAAAGACGGCCGGCGGCAGTACCTCGACGGGGCTCGCTCCGGCGAGGGCTCCGGTGGCGGGGCTCGGGCTCGGGGGTGCGGGGCTCGGGGGCGGCGGCTCCGGCGGGGAGGGGCGGGGCTCCGGCGACTCCCGGCGGCGGCGGCGGCGGCTAGATGCGGCGGCGGCGGCGTGCTCCTCCGGCGGCGGTGGTGACGAAAACGGAGGAGGGGTATATATATAGGAGGGGGTGCGGGCGGCTTGGGGAAGGGGCTACCGAGGCGGCGGCGGCGTCGTGGCGCTCCCGGACTCCGGCGGCGTCGTGGGGAGGAAGGAGAGCGCGAGCGGGCCGGCCGGCGTTCGGCTGGGCTTCGGCCCAGTCGGACGTCGCGCGTTTTTTTAAAATAAGTTCCGCGGAAAATATTGCGTAGAAAAATAAATAAAAATCAGAAAAATTCGAAATAAATTTTCCCCGTCTTGTTAGAAAATCTAGAATAGGGTGAACATTTTTAAAATCAAAAATAAATATTTTGGAAACATGCATATTTTTAAATGCAATAAAAATTGCAAATAAAATCCAATAAATTCCAAATAATGATTTTAACATTTTCCCTCCAGTATTTCAAATGTTTTGGAGAAGTCATATTTTCTCCTCTCGTTTATTTATAAATTGAAATATTTTTCCGGAGAGAAAATAATTAAAACAAAAATCCTCATTTTTAAAACTTCGAGAAAATCCCCAACTCTCTCCGAGGGTCCTTGAGTTGCGTAGGATTTATCGAGGATTTGTCAAAATGCAATAAAACATGATATGCAATGATGATCTATGTATAACATTCCAAATTGGAAATTTGGGATGTTACACAAAATTAAACTCATGAGACATGTCACCCAAACCAATAGTAACAACATCCTTTTTGCAGTCTATCCTGGCATTAACAGTATTCAAGAAGGGTCTACCAAATATAATGGGACAAAAGTTATCTTGTGGGGAACCAAGAACAAGAAAATCAGTAGGATATTTAACTTTACCACACAAGACCTCAGCATCTCTAACAATCCCGACTGGTGAAATAGTATCTCTATTGGCAAGCTTAATCGTAACATCAATTTCCTCTATCTCAGGAGGTGCAATATCATGCATAATTTCTGTATATAGAGTGTAAGGCATTGCACTGACACTGGCACCCATAACACACAAACCATGATAACAATGATCTCCTATTTTAATAGATATAACAGGCATGCCTACCACAGGTCTATGTTTATTTTTAGTATCAGGTCTAGCAATTCTAGCAGCTTCTTCACAGAAGTAAATGACATGCCCATCAATATTATCATCCAAGAGATCTTTAACCATAGCAATACTAGGTTCAACTTTAATTTGCTCAGGGGGTTTGGGTGTCTTAATGTTACATTTATGGACCACAATTGAAGCTTTAGCATGATCCTTTATTCTAACAGGGAAATGTGGTTTCTCAATATAAGCAGTAGGAACAACAGGATCATTATAAGTGATAGTCTTTTCTTCAACTTTAATAGGTGCAACTACTTTTACTTCAATGGGAGGATTATATTTAAACCATTTCTCCTTAGGGAGATCAACATGAGTAGCAAAGGATTCACAGAAAGAAGCTACTATCTCAGAGTCAAGTCCATATTTAGTGCTAAATTCACGGAAAACATCGGTATCCATAAAAGATTTAACACAATCAAACTTGGGTGTTATACCTGACTCCTTACCTTCATCGAGATCCCAATCTTCAGAGTTGTGTTTACTTCTTTCCAACAAATCCCATTTGAATTCAATAGTCTTCATCATAAAAGAACCAACATAGGAAGTATTGAGCATGGAGCAATTATTGAGAGAAAGCCGAGCATAAATTTTTTGAACAAGCATTTCTCTTGAGAGCTCATGATTGGGGCATGAATATAACATTGACTTAAGCCTCCCCCAAGCTTGAGCGATGCTTTCTCCTTCGCGAGGCCAAAAATTATATATATAATTACGATCGCGATGAACAAGATGCATAGGATAAAACTTCTGATGAAATTCCAATATCAATCGCTTGTAGTTCCATGATCCCATATCATCACATAGCCTAAACCATGTCAATGCCTCTCCCTTAAAAGATAAAGGAAGACCTTCTTCTTGATAACATCCTCGGGCATACCTGCAAGCTTAAACAATCCACAAACTTCATCCACATAGATTAAGTGCAAATCGGGATGCAATGTTCCATCTCCTGCAAAAGGATTAGCTAGCAGTTTCTCTATCATACTCGAAGGAATTTCAAAGTAAACATTTTCAATAGGTTGAGGGGTAACTAATTTTGGTTCCGGACGAGGTGAAGATACCCCGAACAAACCCCTCAAAGGATTGTTCTCCATAGTAACAAGTGACAGTAAATTTCAGCACAATATATAAATTTTTGCTTACCAAATTCTACCTACCAAAGGCGCTTCACTCCCCGGCAACGGCGCCAGAAAAGAGTCTTGATGACCCACAAGTGTAGGGGATCTATCATAGTCCTTTCGATAAGTAAGAGTGTCGAACCCAATGAGGAGCAGAAGGAAATGATAAGCGGTTTCAGTAAGGTATTCCCTGCAAACACTGAAATTATCGGTAACAGATAGTTTTGTGATTATTTAATTTGTAACGGGTAACAAGTGATAAAAGTCAATAAGGTGCAGCAAGATGGCCCAATCCTTTTTGTAGCAAATGACAAGCCTGGAAAAACTCTTATATGGAGAAAAGCGCTCCCGAGGACACATGGGAATTATCGTCAAGCTAGTTTTCATCACGCTCATATGATTCGCGTTCGGTACTTTGATAATTTGGTATGTGGGTGGACCGGTGCTTGGGTGTTGTAACACCCCGCATGTAACTTTCCATATTTGTAACTTCGACTCTTGCCATTTTCGGCTATGTGCTATGATATTCCCTCCGTGGTCGGGTTTTGTCTTTCGTTTTGCATTTTGTCATGTCATGCATTTTCATATCATGTCATCATGTGCATTGCATTTGCATACGTGTTCGTCTCATGCATCCGAGCATTTCCCCCGTTGTCCGTTTTGCAATCCGGCGCTCCTATCTCCTCCGGTGCACCCCTCTTGTTTTCTTTCGTGTGCGGGTGTCAAACATTCTCGGAATGGACCAAGGCTTGTCAAGTGGCCTTAATATACCACCCGGAGACCACCGGTCAAGTTTCGTTCCATTTGGAGGTCGTTTGATACTCCAACGGTTAACCGGGCATCCGCAAAGTCCATTTGAGTGTCCAGCAAAACCCCCCTCTAAAACCAGCCCAAAACCCACCAAACTCTCTTCCATGCTCTAGGTCGTTCGATCACGATCGTGTGGGCGAAAACTGCACCTCATTTGGACTCTCCTAGCTCCCTCTACCTATAAATATGTGACCCTCCCGAAAAACGAACTCAGTCCAACCCTAGCTCCGTCCACCTCGCGCCGCCGGACAAAGTCCGCCCGCGCCGCCCGGCGAATCGGCACGCGCCACATGTCGCCGCCGCCGCCTCCACCGCGCCGGCCCGCCCGGCCCGCCGCGGGCCCGCCGGCCCGCACCGCCGCCGCCCGACGCGCCTGCCCCGAGCGCCACCGCCGCCTCGCTCGCCGGCCGCCGCCCGCCGCCCGCCGCCGCCATCGTCGCCGCGCCGCCGCCGCCTGGCATCACCGCCGCCGCGCGCTGCCTCCCCGCCGTCGACGCCGACCCTTCCCGCGGGCCCGACGCCCCTCGCCGCCGGCGCCCCTGCCCACCGTCGCCTCGCCTCCCCGCGCCATCTCCCCTTCCTCCCGTCGCCGGAGACGAGCTCGAGGAGCCCGGCCCGATCCGATCTGGTAGTTCCTGTAACTCGCGTTGACTTTCTCGCCCCCTCTAAATTTTCTAAGTCTGGGAATTTTTACAGCATATGCCTCTGTTCGTGATGCCGTAACTCCTTGCTTGTATCTCCGATTCACGCGTGTAATATGTTAAATTGTTCGTCCCGTGATGCTCTACATTTTGTTCAATTGCACCATGTTCATTAGAGGTCATCTTGATGCCCAAATCTCTGTTGGAAGAGGGCTAGTTGCTGTTATCTGCTGGTTCTTATCAGAACTTGGAGATTCGTCATTTTTGTATCATTTAACCTGTGCATCTTATGGGCATGAGCTCTACATGTGTTTTGAAGTATGCCATGCCATCTTTCCAAGTGTGTATGCCATTATTTTTGTGATCTCTGTGCTGACTAGCACAAGCATGCAAAGTAGGCTCCGTAATGTTTCTGATTTCAGGGACTTAGTGATTTCTCT